>NC_135801.1:84998444-85303149 GCF_964213995.1 Mustelus asterias
CAGCTAAACCACTCAGTGGATCCCAATGGAATCTGAGCACTGATCCCGCTTTAAACATGGGAATAGAATGGTCCTGCTAGGGAAATGGAGCAGAAAATCTGGCAACCTGCTCCCTGCCTAGCCAGTTTTGGAGTGCTTTTACTGTCAATCATAAAAATATCCAAGGCCATAGACATGGTAGGACATCTGCAATGCACTGAGATGAACCATTGTGCAAATGCAGCACTGAACCGACTGCATCTGTCCCTGATGAATAAGATTCCAGGATATCTGAGTCAGACACTAGAAGGCACAGCAAGAACTGTGACAGTGAATAGCCAGTAGCTTAGAATAACAGGATAAACGGGAATACATTTCAGCCTAATGCAAATTGCATATGTTAACACACATTAGGAGCAGGAGTAGGCCAATCGACCCCTGCTCCACCATTCAATACGACCATGACTGATCTGATTGTAACTTCAATCCCACATTCCTGCCTACCCCCGATAACCTTTCACCCCCTTTTGATCAAATCAACCTAATTTTGCCTTAAAAATATTCAGACTCTACTTTCGAGGAAGAGTTCCAGAGACTCTCAATGCTCAGAGAAAATAACTCTCATCTCTGTCTTGAATGAGTGACCCCTTATTTTTAAACAGTAACGCTCTAGTTCTAGATTCTCTGACAATAGGAAACATCCTCTTCACATCCACCCTGTCAATATCCCTTAGAATCTTCATGGTTTCAATCAAGTCACTTCTTACTCTTCAAACTCTAATTGATACAAATCTACCCTATCCAATCTTTCCTCATAAGACAGATGCAGAAACATTTTTACATACATGTGCAAAAATGAATACATAAACTAAGTTTTACTCAAGTTAAGACCTTGAAATAATATAATCAAAATAATCATGGGTTGACCAGTCAGTAACATGGTTTCTCTTTTCTGATTACATTTACCAAAATAATTTTAATTCCAGATGCTTTTCATAATTGTTTGATATCTTTTTTAAAATTCATTCGTGGGACATGGGCATTGCTGGCTAGCCAGCATTTATTGCCCATCCCTAGTTGCCCGAGGGCAGTTGAAAGCCAACCAAATTGCTGTGGCTGTGGAGTCACATGTAGGCCAGACCAGGTAAGGATGGCAGATTTCCTTCCCTAAAGGACATTAGTGAACCAGATGGGTTTTTCTGACAATCGACAATGGTTTCATGGTCATCAGTAGATTCTTAATTCCAGATTTTTTTTTATTGAATTCAAATTCCACCATCTGCCAATACGGGATTCGAAACCAGGTCCACAGAACATTAGCCGAGTTTCTGGATTAATATTCTAGTGATAATACCACTAGGCCATCACCTCCTCTGAAATGCACAATCACCTCTCCCTATCATGTTCTTGAGATAAAAACTTTTCCCACCAATACTGAAGACATTCAAGGAATAACATGTTACTTAGCAACACACCAAAATCAATAAAAAGCCAAATGTCGCTGTGCAAGATTTCCAATTAAAGCTTTAGTGGTCTTAAAAGGTTATATTATCATTGACACCTCAGCCAACAAAAAGCCAGAGTATTTCTCCTAATGAATTTAACAAACTAATAAAATAAACGGGCTTAAACATTCATTAAAATGCACATAATTAAACATCATAGAAATGCTATTCTTCACATTAAGTTGAAGCAGCAAAATAAAGTAATTTGATAGTGGCAAATGGACTGTATTAGTTATATGACAAACAATTAGATTTTGGTTATATAGGTTATCCAGTAACTGGGAAATATTCACTTCATTGCTATCACTTATGAAGTTCAGTATTTCTGACTCTGCACCTTCGTACACAATTCAAACCTGTGATTGATCACAAAGAACGGAGGGAAGGATGTTATTATGGGCAGCATGATGGCACAGTGGTTAGCACTGCTGCCTCACAGCGCCAGGGAGCCGGGTTCAATTCCGGCCTCGGGTCACTGTCTGTGTGGAGTTTGCACTTTCTCCTCGTGTCTGCATGGATTTCCTCCATGTGCTCCGGTTTGCTCCCACAATCTCAAGATGTGTGGGTTAGGTTGATTGGCCATGTTAAATTTACCCTAGTGGCAGCGGGATTAGCAGGGTAAATGTGTGGGGTTACGGGAGTAGTGCCTGGGTGAGATTGTGGTTGGTACAGACTTGATGGGCCGAATGGCCTCCTTCCATTCTGCAGGGATTCTATGATTCTAAGTCTCAAAACCAAAGAATAATAATTCCAGGAAAGTCTTAAGAAGAACATTTTCATAAATTAAAAATGTTCAATAAATATCATAAGAAATAATCTAATTTTAGATGACCTGCATTAATTTTATAAGCTGATCAAAGTCAAATTGAGTCAACTGGATGGCAGTGACTTCAACATCCTACATGAAACAAGAACTATTCATCCCAATCAACCATGCACCTTCCACACACCATGTAGAGATTATTTTTCATAGAATCTGGGCCACATATTTAATCTCCAAAGGTTGGGTGGGGTGAGGTGGGAATCCTATATCCCGAACATTACCAAGCAAAAAATCATTAAATTCAGCCATTATAAACAGGGAGAATTTCCCTTGCCACTTTCCCATGACCTGAAATACCTTCCCATTCAACCAATATAATACAAGATAAGTATTTTCACTCACGATTACTCCTATTTCACCTCTTGATCCTGTTTCCCCCTAAAATCAAAACATGAATCAAACAGTAAACTTCACTCATATTTACATTCAGTAAGTAGCTATCTTGAAAATTTGATGTCGAATTTCTGGTACAGATAGAGGGGGAGAAAGTAGGGTCCCAAACCAATGTCCTCTGCTTGAACAGAGGGGAGTACGATAGGATGAGGGCTGAATTGGCTAAGGTGGACTGGGAGAGCAGACTGGTAGGTAGGACAACTGAGGAACAATGGAGGATTTTTAAGGAGATCTTTTTCAGTACTCAGCAGAAATATATTCAGGTGATAAAGAAGGACTGTAAGAAAAGGGATAACCAGCTGTGGATAACTAAGGAAATAAAGGAGTGTATTAAATTAAAAACCGATGCGTACAGAATGGCCAAATATAGTGGAGACTTAGAAGATTGGGAAAGCTTTAAAAAACAACAAAGAATGACTAAGAAAGCGATAAAGAAAGGAAAGATAGATTATGAAACTAAACTAGCTCTAAATATAAAAAATAATAGTAAAAGTTTTTACAAATATATAAAAAGGAATAGAGTGGCTCGAGTGAATGTTGGATCCTTGGAGGACAAGAGGGAGGATTTAATAATGGAAAACGAGGAAATGGCTGAGGCTTTAAATAGGTTTTTTGTGCCGGTCTTCACGATGGAAGACACAAATAGTTTACCGAATATTAACGATCGAGTGTTGGTAGGAGGAGAGGTACTCAATACAATTATTGTTACTAGAGAGGCAGTGCTTGGTAGACTAATGGGACTGAAGGTGGACAAGTCCCCGGGCCCGGATGGAATGCATCCCAGGGGTACTGAAAGAAATGTCAGAGATAATTGCGGATGCGTTAGTGGTTATTTATCAAAATTCACTGGACTCTGGGGTAGTGCCGGCTGATTGGAAAACGGCTACTGTTATGCTGCTGTTTAAAAAAGGAAGTAGACAAAAGGCGGGTAACTACAGGCCGGTTAGCTTAACGTCTGTAGTTGGGAAAATGCTGGAATCCATCATTAAAGAAGAAATAGCAGACCATCTGGATAAGAATGGTTCGATCAAGCAGACGCAGCATGGATTCATGAGAGGAAAGTCGTGTTTGACGAACTTACTGGATTTTTATGAAGATGTGACTAGTGCGGTTGACAGAGGGGAACCGGTAGATGTGGTGTTTTTGGATTTCCAAAAGGCGTTCGATAAGGTGCCTCAAAAGGTTGCTGCGGAAGATTGGGTCACACAGAGTTGGGGGTAGGGTGTTAGCGTGGATTGGGGATTGGCTATCCAACAGGAAGCAGAGAGTTGGAATAAATGGGCGCTTTTCTGGTTGGCAGGTGGTGACTAGTGGCGTGCCGCAGGGATCGGTACTGGGGCCTCAACTGTTTACTATTTACATAGATGATCTGGAGGAGGGGACTGAGTGTAGGGTATCAAAGTTTGCTGACGACACGAAGATAAGTGGGAAAGTGAATTGCGTGGAGGAAGCGGAAGGTCTGCAGAGAGATTTGGATAGGCTGAGTGAGTGGGCGAGGATCTGGCAGATGGAGTATAATGTTGGCAAATGTGAGGTTATTCACTTTGGAAGAAATAATAGCAAATTGGATTATTATTTAAATGGAAAAAAATTACAACATGCTACTGTGCAAAGGGACCTGGGAGTCCTTGTGCAGGAGTCGCAAAAATTCAGTCTGCAGGTACAACAGGTGATCAAGAAGGCAAATAGGATGTTGGCATTTATCGCGAGGGGGATAGAATATAAAAGCAGAGATGTCTTGCTGCATCTGTACAAGGCATTGGTGAGGCCGCAGCTGGAATACTGTGTGCAGTTTTGGTCCCCTTACTTGCGAAAGGATATGTTAGCCTTGGAGGGAGTGCAGAGAAGGTTCACCCGGTTGATACCGGTGATGAGGGGTGTAGATTATGAGGAGAGATTGAGCAGATTAGGTTTGTACTCGTTGGAGTTTAGAAGGCTGAAAGGTGATCTTATAGAGGCATATAAGATAAAGAAGGGGCTGGATAGGGCAGAAGTGGAGAGATTCTTTCCACTTAGAAAGGAAACCAGAACTAGAGGGCACAGCCTCAAAATAAAGGGGGGGTCAGTTTAGGACAGAGTTGAGGAGGAACTTCTTCTCTCAGAGGGTGGTGAATCTCTGGAATTCTCTGCCCACTGAAGTGGTGGAGGCTACCTCGATGAATATGTTTAAGTCACGGATAGATGGATTTCTGATCGGTAGGGGAATTAAGGGTTACGGGGAGCAGGCAGGTAAGTGGAACTGATTCGCTTCAGATCAGCCATGATCTTATTGAATGGCGGGGCAGGCTCGAGGGGCTAGATGGCCTACTCCTGCTCCTATTTCTTATGTTCTTATGTTCTTTCAGTAACATTAAGTGTTTTCTTCAGTGCTATGACACATGTTCCCCCTCTCGCTCTATTGCATCTCACTAGGCCATGGAAGAGCACTTATCTCGGCTTTCTTTCAATGCTGCTCTGAAAGGAGATGCTAAGGCCTACATGAGATGAGCCATGGAGATGGTCTGTGAATTTCCCTTCCTCCATCTTAAGAGATATCTGATCATTGTAGGACACCTTCCTTTGGCTGCATGGAGCCCATGTCCTACTTCTCCATGGTGCAGTCCCTTTAACACATTCAAAGAAAACCAGGATATGAAGTACTGAAGGTAATGTGATGAATTCTTACAGGTGCTCCTGGCATCCCTCGAGGGCCATCCTTTCCTGTATCACCTGGAGGACCACGTGGGCCTGGAGGACCAGGAGGCCCTGGTGGGCCAGGTGGTCCAGCTTGACCTTGATCACCCTGGAGATTGGTGAAAAAGTGTGTGAATAAAAATAAAGTGCATTAGATAGTCAGCTTGGTTAGTTTTAATTACAATGTCAAAGTTTCTAGGGAAGGTACCTTTAGATTTCATATTCAATGATAACTAATTACAATTAAATTAAAATTCTATTGAGTGATGACACAAAAAAATTCAAGTCCACAACAAATATGTAATTACTTCAAATTGCAATGCAAGTAAAGAAAATCAAGGAAAAGTAAGAATAATATTTACAGTAAAGAATGCAAAGAAGAATTCTACAAGTACTAGCACTACCTTCATGAGACGTCGCTTAATAAACTGCTGATCAGCCGAGAGGAACCCATGATTGACTCTTGGGTAAGGAAACGCCATCTGATCAGGCAAGGAAAGTCAAAGTTTGGAGGTCAGAGGTCAGAAAGGTGAAGGAGTGGCAAGGGAAGGTTTCAAAAGAAGGAGGAGAAACAGTTAAGAGCAGCACGATAACATTTCTATCAACTACATACAGTTCAGGCTTTTGGCTATGAAATCCATGACTATCAATACCAATATATGAACACAATAGTATTAAGCAAAGAAAGCAGAAACTGATGGGATTAATAATCCAAAGTTTGATCCATATGTCTGTCATCAAATGTTCAGCTGTTAGATATCAACCCTAATCATCTGTCTTTCTTTCTGTCTAGCTTTCTATTCATCTAATATATTTATCTCTAAATCCTAACATCAAAAAATCTGGAAATTAATGGCAACATATGATTAGCTAAATTTTCCAATTGCCGTTGTTAGAAGAGGACTTGTGTTTTGTTTAAACACACATGAGGAAGGCACCTCATGTCTCCTTTTTCTGAGTCATATTGCTCGCTGAAATTTAAAATTGGGGCTTCTTATGAGCAGCTGAAGAGGAAAGCGTAATACTGCTAAGCATGGTGAAACGAGCCCTCCTCTTAAGACACATCAATACCACAACATTGGTATTATTTTAACATATTTGTTATCAATCAGAAAATCTAAGCTAGCGTGTCTTGTACCCTGTCACTAAAATACTTAAGTGATGCTGAAAGTCCAACCAAAATATTAATCACCAAAAAGTGTGGTGCATAGGTGTAATGATGTCAAAAATAGTCACCGTTTAATCTCCTCATATCAGTTTTTTCAATTTAATAAGTCCTTCTCTTATACCTGGGTGTATACTTTTGCTGGTCTGATAACCTGAGGTCTCAATGTCACAGCTC
The DNA here is from genome assembly GCF_964213995.1 of Mustelus asterias. Taxonomy (NCBI): domain Eukaryota; kingdom Metazoa; phylum Chordata; class Chondrichthyes; order Carcharhiniformes; family Triakidae; genus Mustelus; species Mustelus asterias. Next base: position 85,005,160 of record NC_135801.1, read on the forward strand.
ACTGTGTCATTTAACTGGTAGATCAGCATGGATTCCATATACCAAACCATTAGAATTTACAGCAATGCATTCAGTCAGACATTGGTCCAGCATACTAATCCTGTGCTTAATCAAACAAAATGATGAATCCAAGTATTACAGTAAATGAATTTTACCCTTAGATCCTGCTATCAAAGATATGTTGGTGTCAAACAGCCAGCCAATTGAATGGGAACATTTTATTTTCATCTTCAAGGGAAAGCTTGTTTAAAACCAAATCATGTCTCGTGACGAAAAGAGTTATTTTATCAAGACCACGACTGTTTCAAGGATCAGAAGTGGAATAATCAGACACGACTCTTCATCCCACGTGAATTAAAGCTTATTTGAATGCAATTATCTGCTGAAACTAAAATCATTTCATTTGTACACATTCTCTTGATTTGAAACTAGAACTGATCAATCTCTTTGTAGAAAGATCACTCTGCATGATGACGTTTCCCTCTTTGTTTCCTGGGGTGAACTAAAATCCAGTTAGTCTGGCACAACTTTTTTTCACTTTATCTTTGTTTACTCTTCACTCTGTCTCCCTCTCCTGAATCTCTTCCGAAACCTCAGGTGGACCCACATGGCTCGTGGCCTGTAAGGTGAGACAGTCACAATGGTCGCTCTTTGGAGGCTGTCAGTCATCTTTGGTAAAGCAATCAGTCAGAGCACTAAGGGTAATAAAATGGTGAAATACTGTGAATGCTGGAAATTTGAAACAAAATCGGAATGTGCTGGGAATACTCTGCAGCTCCAACAGCGTCTGTAGAAAGAGAAGCAGAGTTGATGTTTCAAGTCCGATCTGACACTTCAGACACCAAAGAGTCATATTCAACTCAAAATGTCAGTTCTGCTTCTCAAGGCATTAGAGGTGTTTGGAGGAGAGAACTTCTTGGCTGTCACTATTTCTTCCTTCTTGCTGTTGCTTTTAGACGATTGGGGGGGGGGGGCGGTGGAGGTTGGGGGAGAAATTCCACCCCCTTTTGCAGCAGGCGGAAATGTTGTGGGGGAGGGGGATGAGGGGGGGGGTCTCAAAGCTGTGGGGGCACCTTTTAAAAACAATGTCCTGATCTTTCAGGAACCTGTTGCTGGTGCCAGGCGGAGGTTGTGGGACACACCTCCTGGATTCCAACCCCCAATTTGAGTTGACACTCGAAAAAAATTATAACATTCCTCCCGATAGGTGGGTAAAGCTATCTTTTAAACATCCTGATTAAACTCGCTCTGCTGGGAATACTATTTATTTCTTTGGACTTCAATCCTATTTCATATATGCTAATACTAAAGAAGAGTTTCCCTTCATAGAATCCCTACAATGTAGAAGGAGGCCTTTCAGCCCATCCAGTCTGCACCAACCACAATCCCACCCAGGCCCTAGTCCCGTAACCCCACATATTTACCCTGCTAATCCCCCTGACACTAGGGTCAATTTAGCATGGCCAATCAACTTAATCCGCACATCTTTGGACTGTGGGAGGAAACCGGAGCACCCGGAGGAAACCTACGCAGACACAGAGAATGTGCAAACTCCACACAGACAGTGACCCGTGGCTGGAATTGAACCCGGGTCGCTGGCGCTGTGAGGCAGCAATGCTAACCACTGTGCCACCGTGCCGTTCTTTAATTTTAAAGGCTCTTTTTATTGAATTAGCTTCATTGTTAATAATTGATTTTGTATTGGTCATTGAGAGCGGGATTTGAAATTCCCACCCAAAGTCAACAGACTTTTGGCTGTGTTCCAAATTTTCTGGTTCTGCCCACAACAATGGCCACTGCTGGCAGGACTAAGTCTTATTCAATTGACATAATTACAGTAGTATGCTGGTTGAGGTCTGACTGAGCATGCACACATTATCCACAAACCTTGACAGTGAGGATCTGATTACTGTGCAGAGCCGCCACTGTGGGGGACCCCGGTAAACCCTGGGAACACAACACAGTATAGGAACAAACAAAAAAACACAACACAGCACAAGGTTTCCACATTGCAACATATAACAGGGCATGCCAACTTGTTACTTTCTCACTGTTATCACTGGAATATCACAGCATTATTTACACCACCACTGGAGATGAGCCAAGATTCTGAAATAACTTCCCCAAGAATGGCCAAGAGTCTTTTGTTGTAGTTATCTCGTGTCAGTTTCACTTGTGCCATTTTCTTAATAGATCTCTTTACTGGGTTGAAATTATGCTGCGTGGCATGACAGCCTTAACTATCCCAAGCTGGGAAGGGAAGTAAATAAACCTGGCTTCCTGTTTCTGATTGCCCAATACTGGGAATGCATGCGTACATGTCAGGTGAGGCCAAAATTAGAATGAGTTTTAGCACTCCCCATGATCAAACAGCAGGCCAACACATTAAAGGTATGATTTAAAATGTAATCTTGCGGTTATGGAATAAAAAGTAAAAACCGACCAGACATAGAATAGGCAGATGATCTGATGCTGTCAATTTCCTGATTGAGGGCTCATCCTACAGTCTAGACTCATACACAAAGAATGTATCAGGATACTTAGCGACAGTCATGACTTGGATCTTGTTTGAGTCAATACTTTCAAGTGAGCAGCGGACAAAAGGGAATCTAAGCAGCAAGACTGGTGGCTTCAACAATGGCATTTTGTGAAGGAATGCCAAAAGGCGTTGAAAAATAATTTACACTGCTGTGCATATAATTTTGCTGTATTACAAGCATCTCTCAAATAATAGGCAACTTTTCATAGCTGTGCTTTCAGAACTTTGCTCTCCATAAGGCAACAAAGCCCCTTTCCAAATGTCACAAGGAGATCAACATTAATATTTGGAATCATCGAGGGGGGTATTGGGGTGTTCATTTCAGAATCTCAGCACTGTCCCTTGCCTAAAGTTTCTCATCAAACTTGTTTACAAATGATGTTTCAATAAAACGTGTAAAGTTGCAGCACAGAACAGCATTTCTCATCAATGGCCCCAGATTATATCAATTTTAATTTGAGTATCAAGTCCATTTCTATCGCAAGATTGTTTTAGGTCATTGACCCAGGACCTGCATTCCAGAGACAAAGCAAAAGTTAGTTAAAAACCTACATTCCTTTTTTATTTGTGGCTCTCGTTTTCCATTGGAGACAATTAAGATTGCTCAACAGTTACAAAAATTATCTTCAGCATCATTCAGCTAGGCTAGTTTGCCGTTATAAGACATGGTATTCATTAAGTTAACATTAATTATTCACAGCATGGTGTAAAATATTAACAATGGCATTTGCTTGTTTACTTATTTTCAGTCATGGTCATTTATCATCTTGCTTGCTGAAATTTGTATAGGTTGCCCCTCTTGTATAGGTGCCTGGAACATGCTGTTAGAGGAGGTAGTGTAAGCAGGCACATCAGTAACATTTAAGAGGCATTTGGATGGGTACATGAATAGGGAGGCAATAGCGGGATACAGACTGAGTAAGGGCAGAAGATTTTTTTGTAGCTTAATTAGGGCACGGGCTTGGAGAGTTGAAGGGCCTGTTCCTGCGTCGTACTTTTCTTTGTTCTGATTTTTGTTCTTAAAAACAATCTTGTAAAACAGATGTTCCAATGTCGATGCATCAGGAATAGAAAGTGCATCTTATACAACAATAATCATGAATTATTTTACAAACTATTCCTAATTTTTAATCTGCTTTAAACATTTTTAACCATTGAAAATTCAATGAGAAAATTGGAACTTTGTAGTAGATTAGATTAGGTCCGCCTAGATCTAAAAATAGATTTTTGACATCCATTTTGCAAGGAGGAACAACTTGGCAGTTTTGAGTTTAGCAATTATCTATAATTTATTTCAAGGCAAATCAAAAAGCAGCAAATCTTTAACAAAGAATACACCTTTTACGATTTTCGTGGTTACCCTTCAAAGTGAGTGAATGGATGACAGGACTTTTTAAAAAAACAGCTTTTCTAATATTGTTTAATTCTACTTCCTTCTCCTGCACTTGATTTCCTTATTGAATGGACCAGGTTACTTGTGGATGCCCCCTTGCGGAGCCTGTTCTATAATGCCTTCTATAATAGGGTGGGGTTTGATTTGATGCTTTCTGATTTTCACTGTTGCCCTCTGCAGAAGTCTTTTGGAAAGTCCATCTGAGATTGCCAACTTGTAACGAGTGAATCATGGACACAAATTCACAACCTATTCAGTGATACATCGATTGACGTAATTGCACATTCAATTATCTACTAGTGACGATGATGATGATCAAAAGCTGTTGAGTGCTCACAACTATTAATTATAGATATTGACAACATTGCATGAAAGAGAAAGAGGTTAAATAATTAAAATGCTGGACTGTTACCCAAACCTTACTACAAACCACGACTGCAGGGATGAATTTCCATTTAAAAAAATACTCTAAGGTTTCCTTCATAGAGCTTTGGAAGTAGATAATGTTTAGGTGTGAAACACTGACGTAACAAGCTCTACTGGGAATCTTGCTCCTTCTTAGCACAAGTGTCCGGATTGCTTTTACTTCAAATAGGGGCTAACATTTAAGATAAAAGCCCTGTTGAGCAATTTACAACATTGATTAAAAACTATACTTGAAGAATTATTTTAAAAGAATGACCCCCCCCGAGTTGGGGTTATAAATGATACACTACCTCGTTCAATGCTGCATATTGGTGTTGTACAAAAATTCAGGAAATTGCTTGTGAAAGATAGTCCCATGCTGCCAGGGATACAAGCCAGTTGCAGTGGAAGTGCAGCCAAATGTTTTAACTTTCAATTAGAAATTTAAAAACCCTTCTGGTGCTCCACTGTAATACCTTTTCATTTCCTCTGCCCAAAAAGAAGCTGACTTTCCCGTCAGCTCATCTAAATAATCTGACATGACAGGGACCGGTGACAAGATCATGAATTTTATATTTGATTACATGCAAACAAAACCTTACCTTCCCCCATTCAAAAGCGATGTGAACAAGCACATCACAGACTGATCCTGCACTGCATAGAACATAAACCTGGCTTCAAATTCATAAATTTGAGCACCACATTGTGACTTTATTACTTTCCATTTGCACTGAAAACTGATAGACTCCATTGGCAGTGACTAGACATGTGCTAAAATGTGCTCTTGTTTTATATATACTTTTTATATGGATACTCCCAAAGGAGACATAACAATTCGGAGGGGTATCACAGTACAGGATGGTTCCATTATTTTTCACTTATCAAGAACAATCCAATAGCTTACAGAGTATGGGCTGTACTAAATTTGCTACTCCTATACTTAGTCAGACCTTTAACACCTATGGTATTGTAATTGTGCATTTCTGGAGAATGCATTGATCTGGAATGTACTTTATTTGATTTCGATACTTCACACTGAAACAGATTGTGAAGATAAGGTTCAATTCAAACAGCGAGGAGTTGTGAAATAAAACAAGAAAATGCTGGGTGGCACGGTGGCACAGTGGCTAGCACTGCTGCCTCACAGCGCCAGGGACCTGAGTTCAATTCCGGCCTTGGAGTTTGCACGTTCTCCCCGTGTCTGCGTGGGTTTCCACCGAGTGCTCCGGTTTCCTCCCACAGTCCAAAAACATGTGGGTTAGGTTGATTGGCCATGTTAAATTCACCCTCAGTGTCAGGGGGATTAACTAGTTAAATATGTGGGGTTACAGGGATTGGGCTTGGGTGGGATTGTTGTCAGTGCAGGCTTGATGGGCCAAATGGCCTCTTTCTGTGCTGTAGGGATTCTACAATTCTATGATCTCAGCAAGTCTGGCATCATCTGCAGAGATGGGCGGGATTCCCTGGTCTCACAGCCGCGTGTTTCTCGGCAGCGGGAGGCAATGCACCGTTCAGTGGTGACGGGATCTCCTGGTCCTGCCGCTGTCAATTGGATTTCCCATTGACTCCGCCAGGAAACCTATGGGACCAGCAGGACTGGAAGATCCCACCAGCGTGAATGGCTGGTAAATTCCAGCCAACGTTTCAAGTCCGTATGACTCTGCTTCAGAGCTCTGAAGAAGAGCCATATGCATCGGAAACACTAACTCTGTTTCACTCTCCATAGATGCTGCTGGACCTGCTGAGTTTGTCCAGCATCTTCTGTTTTTATTTCAGATTTCCAGCAGTGTTTTGCTTTTCTATGAAGAGCTGTGAATTGGTTGCAATTTTAGTGACATGCATGGTGTATGATTTGAATAAAAATAAACTCATTAAAAGTGTCGGATTAAAATAATTCAAAGTTTTTAGCCTGCACACTGTTTTCAGGAGATATCATTGCAATTAATTTTTGTCTGGATATTATGATGATAATTAGGAAATCTAGGTAGATGAAGAAGTGAGCATCAATTTTGTTACATTTGAAATTGAACACGACCAATATATAAAAACCATTCAACATCATTACACTGGGTTAATTAGATATGAATTGGTAGCTAGTTTAAATATGAATATAAAAGAGCATTCTTTTGATCATTATACTTTCCAATCAGCACTCAAAGCAAATATTTATTTCTTCTTACTTATGTGGGGATCATTAATCCTAACCTGAACTCCTGAATATATCACTATGTTTAAGCAGAAGATTCATGAGAGAGATATTTTCTATTTAAATTAGAATAGAATAGAATAGAATCCCTACAGTGCAGGAGGCCATCCGGCCTCTCAAGTCTGCATCCACCACAATCCAACCCAGCCCCTATCCCCATAGCCCCATGTATTTACCCTCTAGTCCCCCTGACACTAAGTGGCAATTTAGCATGGACAATCAACCTGACCTGCACATCTTTGGAATGTGGGACGGAACCAAAGCACCGGAGGAAACCCATGCAGACACAAGAGAATGTGCAGACTCCACACAGCCAGTGACCCAAGTCGGGAATCAAATCCGGGTCCCTGGCACTGTGAGGCAGCAGTACCAACTACTTTATTTACTTCCTGACACCTTCCATTACCCCTGCTATATGGCACCATGTTTCCTTTTGACTGCAGATACTAGCCAGGATTTTTACTTAACAAATATGGTCATTTCCACGTAGTTATGTGTGTAAAATAGGTGAGAGGCCCTTTGCTGCAACTTTGCTCCTAAAATTAGTCATTATGATTTCTATCCCGTGACCCCAATTTGCTTGCTGCAAGAATGGTCCAATGAATTTAACTGCTGAGTGAAGGAGAATTTTGAACTCCAGCGATAGATCAAACAGGAGAAATCGGGACAGTGTTTATACCTCTCTCCATGTTTTGTCTTGTGGTTTCCAGAGGTTTGCAATAATCATCCTTTTAAACTCAAATGCTGGAACCACATCAAATTTATATCTCAGATCATACCATGTGCTGTTGGCTGATACATTTCTCACACAGACAGTAGTGCAGTAGTGAGTGATCTTTGGACACTCATGTGTACATATGCTTGAACACTGGAATAACAGAATGAGGCAGCATCTCTCTTTCTCACTTTAAAAGGCTGGAATCTTACTGCCCTGCTCGCCACGGGAATCGGAGTGGGCGAGTGGTGTAACATGGAAAGATCCATTGATCTCGGGAGGGATTTTACCATTTTGGGACAAGTGAGGCCATAAAATCCCGCCTATTGCTCTATATGTCAATATGAACTGTTTCAATTTTGAACTTTTTTATTATGCCTAAATTAAAGATTAACAATGAACTCTTAGAATTAAATTGAACTCCTTTGGGGTCTTTTATAGCTTGTTTTCTCTTCTCAAAAAATATTGACAGTGTCACTCAGGTTAGGTGGTGGAATGTTGTGCCTAATCTGAGCTAAAGCAACATGCTGCAGTCAGTATTTGGCCTGACAGTATTTTTCCTCTGATTCTGCAGCTTATTTCAATTGCTCTGTGTCCCTGTCTTCCATCAGTTTTTCAGCTTCCTGCTCTGCTTGCATTTCATATTTACTCTTTTAAACTCTCCAGAATTCCTCGTAGTTTGTTATTGGTCTCCAATAAAACATTCTCCAACTGATAGTGTTGGGCCGCATCTGCAATTCAATGGACTCTTTTTCAAATTCTTCCATTTGAAGCTAGTGGTGTTGGAAGGTTCAGGATTTCTCTCTCTGATGCTCCTCTGCTAACTGTACAGCATGTGGTTTCTCTCCCACGTACTCTTTTCCAACATTAACTTTCCAACTTGGCGGTACAGTGGTTAGCACTGCTGCCTCACAGTGCCAGGAACCCAGGTTCAGTTCTGGCCTTGTGTCTGTGTGGAGTTTGCACGTTCTCCCTGTGTCAGTGTGGGTTTCCTCCGGGTGCTCCGGTTTCCTCCCACAGTCCAAAGATGTGCAGATTAGGTTGATTGGCCATGCTAAATTGGCCTCAATGTCCCAAGATGTGCAGATTAGGGGGATTAGCAGGGTAAATGCATGGAGTTGCGAGGATAGGGTTGGAGGGGTGGGGGGTGGGTAGGCCTGGGTAAAAATCTGTCGAAGAGTTGGTGCATATGCAATGTGCCATACTTGCTCCTTCTGCACTGTAGGGATTCTATGATCAAAACTATGCATTAGGAACTTTAGGGGGGGATTTATGGAGCCTAGAAGGGCATAAAATGTGGTGTATGGGATGACCTAATTAGGTGGGATGTCAAATTTTGATTCCCTGATTTGGGGGAGGGTTGCGTGAGATGCAAAGAAGAAGTCAGCGGTGTGTTGAGCCTCACACTGACCTGTGGCAGATTCATACTTGTGTTACATTTACATGCCATCAATACTCAGTGTGCAACAGCTTTCAATAAAGCCCTACCTTCAAGATAAAGTCAATGGCACATGCGAATCTTATAGCACCCATTCACAATCATTTAATGGTGGTGTGTACCAGTTGTATGCAGGGTCAACGGTTTTCCTTTGACTTCAATGCACAAAGAGAGCAGGAGAATGGACACTTGCATAGTGTCTCTGGGACAAACAACATCAATTCAGGTAGAGTGTCTCAGCTGCTTCTTTTTTAAAAAACTCTTAAAGCTGCAGTGCTGCTTCCGAGTGCCAGCTGTTTTTATATTGCTTTTGAACTTGTTCAGCTGAAGTGATTCTTTGCCTCCTTTTCAATCACTTCTAGCTGCCTGTGGCATTTCTTCTTCTTCACTTAAAACTGTGCTTTCTGAGTTCTCTTTACTTTAAAAACTTGCAGCAACTCTTGTTTTCCTCAACAAGGAATGTTTTCCTCAAACCCAAAGTCAGAGCTCTTGCTTCTGAAGGTTATTTTCACTTGATTCTTTCGATACATTTCTAAACTTCTGACTGCACCAGCCAGTTCAGGTTTGCTCTGCATCTGTCCCTCAGGATCTGGCAATATCTCAACATCTCAAATGGGTTTATTCACCCAAAAACAGGCATTTGGGTAAGTATTTCTTTTCTTCAGACTTCGATTAAAACAGGATATTCATAGGTGTCGGACCACAGGCAGTGTCGTCAATAATCCATTTTATCCTTGTTGCCAATGTAATGATGCACACTCAGACTTCATCAGAAACACAAAGGGTAGTTCTTAACAAAGAAAAACTGTACAGAGGCTGGCAGCCCTCTAGCTGCCCTGGAGTAGCCCATCGATTGCCCCATTCGCTCCATATCTGCTGACTGCTTTCTACCCAAGAAAAAGTTCCAACTCCTGGGTGGTTACCAACTCTCATCCGAATTGATTCCCCCAAGCTAGGTGCCCTCTTCTGCTGTGTTGTCCTTAAAGGGCTAATCACCACAAAGAGCCAGAATTCTACGCTCCCATTTCCCCCCCCCCCCCCCACCCCGGTTAGTTCTGAGGTGGGGGGGGGGGGGGGGGGCAGGGGGAGCGTGAAGTTGGACAGGTGCGATTCCCTCTCGTTCCTGTCCACCCTGACTGGATGCCATTTCATGTTGCAGTGGGCAGGTCTTCAGATGGAAAGCCTGCTCTTGACCTGATTAAGGCCCTTAAGTAGCCATTTACTGGCCTTTTCCTGCCCAGCCTCAATTTGCAGGCTGGCAGACAGATGAGGGGAGGGAACAAAAAAAAAGCGGGTGAGTGGGGGGGTGCCTCCATCAAAACCCCCCTTCTGACTGAGGGCACCCTCCCCTTAGGCCAGGTGACCTACAGACCTCACTCCTCCTCCCACCAACCTGGTCTATCCCCTGAAACCCTGATCGCCCCTCCCCACTGCAGATGTTCCCTCAGCTTTTCACCCTGGGACCCCGGTCACCTATCTGTCCACTGATTCCCTGGACTTAGTTCGAGACCGCTCCCTGCAGTGCCTCTTCTGGCCATTGCAGTGCTGTTCCTGGAGGAACTGGAGAGCTGCCAGTTAATCGGTATCCAAGGTGCCACTCTCACCCTCTCAGGAGGGTGGAAATCCTGCCTTATGCCAATCGACGCTTGTTAAAAGTGTAAAATGGCACTGGAGCTGGCAGGGATATATTCCCCCCGATGGTGGTTGCCATGCCCCCGATATCCTGAAAATTCAGGCCAAGAAGTGGAGTGGACAAATGTCACATCTTCATTTCCGTGGCAAGTGTTGCCCAACTTTAAATCATTCAGCATTTGAACTGCAGCATAAAGAAACATGGTGCCTAGTTTAGAGGGGGTCAGCTTGAACCTACCATCAGCAGAAATAAAGGAAACTGACATGCAGGACTCAATGACATCAGCTGTGATCATTAAAATGAATGTGAAACAGGAATGCTTATTTCAGGCTCAATGGTCCCTTAACTGATTTGCGACCATAATTCACACGAAGCACAGATAGGGCATAAACCCCCGTGCAATGGGCCACCATGCCTTTTCCCTCTGTTTTGCATCACAGAAATAGGCACAGACAGGATGTATTGCATGAGAAAATTGGTCACTTTATCACTAAACTGCCCGAGGAACTGGAAGCTGTTGATGACTTTGTACTTTCCAGAAAACAGTACCTGAGCAGCAGGCAGCTTTCCTCAAGGAAGTGCTGTTACAGCTATTGGGAAAGGGTTATTAAGGGGAAAATATTCCCTTTGCTATTATGTTACACATTATAGCTTATATATTCTGGAAACCATTGGGTAATCCTTCAGCCATTATCAAGCTCTGTGGTCCAAAAGTCAGTACCACTCATTTGTGTGCCCACTCTGCTCTTGACCCTGTTGGTGTATCGTATCTACCTTTTCAGTTGGCACTTGTGCCAGCATCAGCACATCTTGAAAGCTCAACCGCTCCGTCATTCAATCAGATCGCGGCTGATCTCTCCCTGGTTTGGAAAATGTGGCATTTCAAAGCTGCATTTGCCTCCAGGATGAGGCGCAGAAGTTTCCCTGGAGGTGCCGTGTTAAAAGCAATTTCTCCCCCAATTTTCAGGAAGGTAGATCATGGAAAGGCTCAGCTGTAATGCTTGAGGTCCCAAGATCATGGGTTCAAACCCCACTTCAGAGACCTGACAACATAGCCTTGGCTGATGTTCCAGCACTTTACTGAGGGAGTGCTCAACTGTGTTTTGGATGAGATTTTAAATGAAAGCCCCAGTACCCGCTGAAGTGGATGCAAATGATCCCCTGTGCCATCTGAAAAGCGGGGAAGTTTAGAAGAATGAGGCGCAACTTTTTGAGAGATCGGATTCTCAGAGGGCTTGCCAGAGTAGATGCTGAGAGGTTGTTTCCTTTGTGGGAGAGTCTAGGACCAGAGGGCATTATTCCAGAGTAAGGGGTCACTCATTTAGGACAGAGATGAGGTGGAATTTATTTGGGGAGTGAATCTGTGGAATTCTTTACCACAGTGCGCTGGAGAGGAGGGGTTATGTATGTTCAAGGTGAGATAGACAGATTTCTAATCAGTAAAGGTATCAAGGATTATGGGGAGAAGATGGAGTTAAGGATTATATCAGATCAATCATGATTTCATTGAATGCCGGAGCAGACTTGATGGGCTGAATGGCCTGCTTCTGCTCCTACATCTTATGGTCTTATAAGTTCCCGAACTGCCCTGGACAACAGTTATCCCCTATCCGACAACACAGAGATACTTCCATTGGTTATTATCTTTCATTACTGTTTGGAAGGTTTTCCTCACTGTCTGCCACATGGTTTACATTAGAACAGTGACTACATTTCAAAAATACCTTTTTGGTTATTAGGGGTTTTGTGACATTCTGCAGATGTGAAAGGTGCTATGCTACGCAAAAGAAAGTTATTTTGCTTTCCTTTTAATAATATTTCAACCAGGCAAACACAGTAAATGACACAATCTTACCCAGTGGTACGACTCTCTCTCACTTTCAAAATTGGCAATCTAGCATGCTCTCGTAAAAATGATAATTAATCAATATTCAGTGCACTCCTTGCATTTCCTTTTGAACAATTTTAATTGTATTCCATGGAAACCATAGGCTGAGTTTTGGAGGGGGGTGCGGGGGTTGGGATGGGACGATATTACTCTCTGCATTCCCCCCCCTTCCCTCAAGTTGTAAATGTCAATTTCAAGCGGACAGTGATTTTTCGAAAGGCCAGTGGCCAGCAGGCCTAGCGGTGCTAAAATTAATCAGCGGTCACTGCTGGAAGCGATGGATCCTGAACTAAGATAAATGCCAGGTTTTTGGGGTGGGTAGGGATCGGGCAGGATTTGGAGGAGGGGCAGTGGGGCACAAAGGAGGGCTATCATCTTGTGGTTCCTATGTTCACAGGGCACCTCCCCCCCAACCCACCTTCTGAAGGAGGCACCCTCCCCTTCCGGCCAACTTTTAAACCAGGTGCGTTGAAAGAACAACCTGCCCACTCTCATCCACCTGCCCATGCCGACAGTATTTTAACACGGGCAGTGTAACATCCGGGTCAAACTGCTTCTTAAGCAGTTCAATTGCCTGTTATTTCTTTTCAATGGAAGATAATTTCAGTGCTTATTGTTTTATGGGGACCCCAGGTTGGGGGTGGGCAGGAAGATGGTGGGCCAGCTACCTGTGATATTTTTAAGTCGCCCCATCCCAAAAATACAGCCGGCAGGGCCTATAAGATCCAGCCCATGTCTGCAGGTTACAAATCATAGAAATCATAGAAACCCTGCAGTGCAGAAAGAGGCCATTCGGCCCATCGGGTCTGCACCGACCACAATACCACCCAGGCCCTACCCCCTTATCCCTACATATTTACCCGCTAATCCCTCTAACCTATGCATCTCAAGGGCAATTTTAACATGGCCAATCAACCTAACCTGCACATCTTTGGAGTGTGGGAGGAAGCCGGAGCACCTGGAGGAAACCCACGCAGACACGAGGAGAATGTGCAAACTCCACACAGACAGTGACCCAAGCCAGGAATTGAACCCAGGTCCCTGGAGCTGTGAAGCAGCAGTGCTAACCACTGTGCTATCGTGCCGCCCAAAAAATGGAAATTCAAATATTCCTGGTTGACACAATCTGGGTAATGGAGTGACATCGATATAATCAACATCTCGTTACTGCACTGCGACCACAATTCAAATTCTTCAATGGCTACAAGTTGACAGCTGTCAGTTTGAAAGGCTGAAAACGTGTTGTGCAGTCTGACGCCTGGGTTTCCATTTAGACTGACAGTTAAGTGTATTCTCTTGATGATAACAGCATTGAGTTTGCTCCGTATCGTTTGAGCTGCAGCCAGTCACTGAGCAGTCCTTGTTAACAGTATGTTGCTATAAGCATGTGTCGACTTTGACTTTTGCACAAGGACAGGCTAATGCTAACCGCATTTTTTGACACATTGACAGATAGAGCGAATGCATTTGTTTAGTTTTGTGTTTCTGGATATCAACTATTCCTTCAAGTGCTAATTTGAGGGAGAGGAAGAGGTGGAGATGAGCCAATGGCACATTGTTGGAAAATTAACCACTGTAAATGTTTGTTTTAACCAGAAACACCCTTTGGAGGAACATGAGATCTGGTAAGCGACAAGAGCACATGAATCAAAAACATGCTGTGACTGTAAAAGGCCAAAGATCAATTATCTTTTTAAAAATCATGCTACAAAGCGCTGGAGGACAGATAAAAGCTGAGCACTTGGCTGTGGTGGAGAACAAATCTAATAACACACAGAAGTTCTTAATTTAAATGAGCTGACATCTCAAAAGAACAGAAAAACCTTCTTCTAACACTTGTATAATCAGACACACATGGAAATTGATAGACATCATTTGTCTAACTCCCTCGCACACTCCGTGTGTCTGTATGCAGTCACCCAGTGAAACTATTTTTCCAGAGTTGCTGTACACTTAAGAGGGAGAACTCTAATCCACCTGGTGGCAATGGAATGGGGACGGGGTGGGGAGCCTTTAAATTGGAGTGTTCAGCTTCACTGGCCCATTTTCTCTGCTTATCTTTTTAACTGCAGCACAGTTTCAGAACTTTATGAAAATTGGGGTTGCCTTAGAGCCAACAGGGTCCCAGCTGAATTTCACCTCAGGCCGCTCCAGCATTTTTGCCAGCAGCTGTCAAGAAGATGAAGATTCTCCAAGGTACCTGGCAAATCATTCCTTTATGGGGCCAGAAGCAACAGCTGGCCAGCTGCCGATTCCTACCTATTTAAAGCCAAACATGCAGTTGATATTGAGAGGTAAGATACCATGCACTTCAAACATAGATCTGAGAGCGCGCCCGACCTAAACCACTGGGGGATAAATTCCAACATTACTGTACTTACCAAGGTATTCCCATCTCTAGTGCATTCAGTTTTCTTTTTAACTCTGTGGCTAGCAAAACCAGTAAGAAGTTTAACAACACCAGGTTAAAGTCCAACAGGTTTATTTGGTAGCAAAAGCCACACAAGCTTTCGAGGCTCTGAGCCCCTTCTTCAGGTGAGTGAGACCCGTACAGACAGTAGCACCATCTTAGGCAGCTGGAGGACAACAGGACAGTGAACAGGAGCACTAATTTCTAATCATCAATGCATGTCATTGACTGAGACATGTTGGAGAATGCCCTTGTGTTAAGGATGCGCTGTCCCTTCCAACCTCTGGAAGGCCTAACTCTAGTGGCAAAATGGGACCTTCATCACTGCCCTGATATGTTAGCTACACTAAAACTGCTCCAGTGTGGTCTGGTGAAACCGATGTGGAGTGGAGTAGATCGAGAAAAGAAGATCACCGTTTCATTAGTAACTACACTCAAACAATCATGCAATACACCTCAGATCATGCAGTTGTTGTAAACTTACGCGTGGCCCCTGGTCCCCTTGATCACCCTGCAGGACACAAATATGTTTCATTAGCATCAATGCAGAAACAATGAGGGATTGAGAATTTTGTTCCACAGAGGTAGGTGTTTCTTGTGTTGACACAAAGGAAAATGATATTGTCTATAAAAATAATTATTTTCACAAACCTTGTCTCCTTTTGGACCAGGTGGACCCTGCAATGAAACAATTTAATGTCATTAAATTGTACTCCTGAAAATCCTCAAATTGTACTCCTGAAATTCCAAACCAGTCCATTTAATTGTTTTTTTAAAAAAAGACATTATTCTCATATTGAATTAAAATAAGTGATGAATCTTTTCTCCCATCCATCTCGTGCCATGCTCTATATCTCAACGCAGAGTGAGATGGCGAGTGATCGGCTCATATCACTCTGCAATAAGACAAGCTTATGGAGTGATTTGCTGGATGATTTCCCATCTTTTTGTAGTGAAGCGCCTGGCTTCACCTTGCTGATCTGGCTAAAACTGAAAATTAACTGCCTCTGCGATAGTGAGCACCAGCCCACACCTTATACTCTGTGTGCTGGAGTATTAATACTCTGCACCATAGAGGTTAGGGGGCCGAATGTCATCCAGGTGACAGGGGGGTTTCACCTACAGGCTGGAGAGCCACTGACAGCCGTACCTCACTCCCTGGGAAGGCCAATCAGGATCTTAACTGGGCAGTGGCCACCAACGCCTCTACTTTCTCAGGATGCTAAGGAAATTCGGCACGTCCATTGTGACTCTCACCAACTTTTACATGAACGATAGAAAGCATCCTTTCTGATGTATCATAGCTTGATATTGCTCATGTTATGACCAAGACCACAAGAAACTACAAAAGGACGTGAATGTAGCCCAGTCCATCATGCAATGACTCCGTCCACACTTCCCGCTGCCTCGGAAAAGCAGCCAGCATAATCAAGGACTCTACACACACCCCGGACATTCTCTCTTCCACCTTCTTCCATCAGGAAAAAGATACAAAAGTCTGAGGTCACGTACCAACCGACTCAAAAACAGCTTCTTCCCTACTGCCATCAGACTTTTGATTGGACCTTATATTAGCTGATCTTTCTCTGCACCCTAGCTTTGACTGTAACACTACATTCTGCACCCTCTCCTTTTCTTCTCCCCTATGTACTCTATGAACGATATGCTTTGTCTATATAGTGCACAAGAAACAATACTTTTCACTGTTTCCCAATACATGTGACAATAATAAATCAAATCAAAATCAAATCAGTGGCAGAGTTTGCCTGAAATTAAGGACCCTGGGGTGCAAATCTTGCCCCTTGAGATTTGTCAGCCAAAGGCAGGGGTGGCATTCAGTGGTCCTCCTCATTTCCCAAGACTGGCTCCCTCGATCAAGCACCAACTACCTGATAATGAGGGACCCACCCTCTTTAATCTCATGGTGTGTCCCCTGCCCCCTGCTGGTTAAATATCAGTGGTATCAGAATGAGGCCCTTAATTGGGCATCAACTGACCATTTGAGGGCTTCAACTGGCAGTAAGTCAGGAGAGCTGTCCCTGAGCCTTCCCACTCCAGATCCAATCAGAGCAGAGATGGGAAAGCGCCAGAGTCCTCTCCTGGCACCTTCCTGCCTGATTAAATGTCCTTCTGCCTCTAAATTCACCTCGGGGAAGGGCATTAAATTCCACTAACAAATCATTTGTGTTTTTACAACAATCCAGTAACTTTCATGGAAGTTATTTTTAATTGAAATTAAATATTACAATTTACCATGATGCAATATGAATAACTAGGTTACGACACCCTCAATTTGTGGCTCGCAAAGTGTAAGCATGATGAAAGTTCCTAGGGTATATACTCATTTTATAAGGTGGCTTTCAAGGGAGAAGCATAGTAAGGAGGCTCACAACACCAGGTTAATGTCCAACAGGTGTATTTGGAATCACGAGCTTTTGGAGCACTGCTCCTTCATCAGGTGATTCCAAATAAACCTGTTGGACTTTAACCTGGCATTGTGAGACTTCTTGCTGTGCCCACCCCAGTCCAACGCCAGCATCTCCACATCATGGGAGAAGGATTGAGCCGCTTGCTATTGTTTGCAAACTGTAAAAGATATTCTTTATACATGAGTTTAGGATTCCAAAATTAACTGTGAGCAATAGAAATCTCCCACAAGTCATTAACTTACACCGTACATAATGCTGAATGTGTTATGTTTAACACACAAATACAAATAGTGGGTTTTATTCTCATTCAGGGCCCAACTTGGATATTCTCCAGTTGAGGAAGCCATGAATTCTGTTTGAAGCTGCTCACTCTGGTGATGGTGCTTGGGGGAGGGGGTGTGTGCAGTCCAGCTGCTCCAGGGGTGGGGCAGTCCTCCATCCCCACATAAATAAAACCATTTTGAGATCCGATATTAGTGTGTTCGTTGCCATTTCTGCTTTGGAGTTTAGGCTCGGACATGGCACCACTCGCCACCCCTGCCACCACTCATCCATTTTGAGAACACCAGATTCTAGGGCACTCAGCATTAGGGGAAAGAGAGCCAAAGAGTGAAAATTCTGGCCCTGTCACCTCCGAGGTTCGGGTAGGACGGTGATTCTGCTCGGATTAGCAGACTGAGCTGGGAGCCACTGTCCAGGGGTCCTGTACAGGCAGCCCAAAAAAAAAACCTGGCAAGTTCATTTAATAGTTGCACCGTTCACTCCCGCCTTCCCATCACTTTGTAACAGACGTTGGGCGACAGACCTATATGGCTGTTGCTCTTGGGAGTGTCTACCAGCCCTGTTATTTCCTCTTCCTGCTTCATTTCCCTCTCATTCCAGCAGCAAGCTCTGAGAATGAGAAGCTTTGTTCCAGGAGTATGGCCTGGCCGTGGCAATGATCCAGGGCAGGAAAATTATAAGCGCATTTTCCCTTCACAGGGCAGCACACACACATTTAATCTACACGTGTGGCTCTCTAATTGGTGTCAACGTGAACGGCCTAATGAAGAGGCAGAGTAGAAATGCTAACCAATCGTATCTCTTTCAAATGCCAACTGACCTACTGTACATTTGCTGCCTTTACTCTTTGCATTTCTACATAACCATGACTACCCCACTTGACACACTAAACAGGAGGTGAACTAAGACACAAGATTTTAGGATCAGCTTGTGGTGATATAAACAGGGCCTAGTTTTAAGGCTGATAAAATTGGATATCCTAAATTAAAGAATTGGGCACATTGGAATCAAACACAGTCAAACCGCAGGCAGGCCAATTGTACAATACACAAATGTGTCTGGGCCTGACCCATCAACCACCCATCAAAGGTCGTTACACTCTACTTGAGACTTAGCAGGAGATCATGGCACCTCATTGAAATGCATCGGTCTATTGTTAGAAGCCCAGATCAGGCCAGACTTTCTGTCACCAAGAGATCCCCTGATAACCTGATAACAAGTTTAACAACATGGAGATGGACACCTGGGGGGCGGACCCTGGTGTCCTGTCAGGCAGACATCAAGAAACCCACTGGGTATTGGAACCCCCTCCTGGGACCTCATTGGCCAGAAGCCAGAGAAGTTTCTGGAAAGGCAAGCAGGCTGGGGATAAAGGGACACACTCAGTGGCACACAGCAGCGAAGACTCGACAGGGGAGACAGCTGTGACCATTTGGAAGACTGACCAGAGAAGGAAGGAAGGAAGAAGCGGCCATCGAGACTCACCTTCGTAACAACAGACCAGAGGGACTCAGAGAATCGGACCTGCAGTTTAACCAAACCATCTTTACAGGTAGTATACTTGAATCTGCTGGGGTATCCTCTTGTTTTATGTGGGTAATTTAAGGGTTAATAGTGTTATTTAATAAACTTGTTGAATCTTTACTTGTGTTTGTCCTTTGTCCACCTTGCAAATAAGGGCACCGGGGTAAAACCTTGGAGTAAGTAAACTGGTTGAAAGTATCTGAGATTAACAGGTACAACAAGCTGAAGATACTTGTGTGGTCCTGGAGACTAGTGTCCAATAAATCTGCATCGAATAAAATGTATCAATTCCCCCCCCACCTCCCATTCAGTGAATGTTATTTTTAATTAAGGCATAATTGTTCATTTTCTGACATGTGATCAGTCACAGCTCTAGAAGTACTCCACTGACACAAAATATTGACAGCAGGAGATAATTCATCGGTAAATAATTTGCCCTAAAGTGTGATTAATAGCTGCTTGAAACGCAAAACTTTTATTTTAAACGTAGAATCCAATTAGTTTTGCACAAGATGACTATTAATTTTGGAATGCTGAGTACATATAGTCTGCATGGTCTTAGCTTAATAACTGTTTAGATTCTGTCCTAAAAAGCTACAAAAAATGTGGGCACACGTTGGTATAAAAATAATGGTTTGTTAACGATGTACTTATTAATATGTAAACAGGTAAACAGGTTCTGACGAGTCAGAGATACAGTGAGAATGATGAATCTTTAGAACTTGCTGGTTAGTTTATTGCTCTCTGCCATTTGCATGTTATTTTTAAGATTGCGCTGGTTTTTCATGTTAATTGCCCATTAAACCCATTGCCAAAAATTAGGATGGGTAATTAAGCACACAGATATCCTTTCTACAACATGATAATTATTAAAGTAATTGCAGTCAATCTCTCTGGCCCAGAAAGCAGGCAATTTAAATTGTTCAATTCCATTCTTACATGTAGTAAATTATTGTTGGATATTTCGAAGAGGTAATTTATTATTTTTTTAATAAAAATGTCTTAATTTCCTTTGTCTCTTGCTTAACCCTTCTTTCACCTAATCCAATTTTTTTTTCATTCTATTTGGGCCATATTTTGTACCTGACTGGTCACTTATTCTCTTTCCGCATCATTCCTCTGTTTCTTTTTCAATACTTAAATTTTCACTGGTTAAGAATGCACGTTTTTGGCCCTGCTGTTCACCAAGGTCTTCGATTATTTGTTGCCCTTGCTAAACTGTTATCTACTCACACTTTGTGCATGAGACCAGTGGGACAGCATGGTGGCACAGTGGTTAGCACTGTTGCCTCACAGCATCAGAGACCCAGTTTCGATTCCCGGCTTGGGTCACTGTATGTGTGGAGTTTGCACGTTCTCCCCGTGTCTGCGTGGGTGTCTGTGTATGATCTTCCTATCTCTTTGCAATTTCCAATTGAGCATAGGTCCCCAAATTTGCATGCATAAACTGTCTAACATCTGGTTTCAGTGGAAGTATGCAGCATTCATTGAAAGGCCGGTCTGAAATTTTATTCCGGTGAGAAAGTGGGTAGTTAAGTTTCCCACCAAATATTCTACTTGCCCGATTTGCAGTGGAGAAACAGAGGACCAACAATGAGAATCTCTCCCTCTAACTTTATACTGACTAATGCTTCTGATCTTAAAACCTTTTCCTAATCAGATATTGAATGTTGCTGAAAAGAGAGACATGTTGTCGAAGCTTTTCATCTTGCACTCATCAG
This sequence comes from Mustelus asterias, assembly GCF_964213995.1. Lineage (NCBI taxonomy): Eukaryota > Metazoa > Chordata > Chondrichthyes > Carcharhiniformes > Triakidae > Mustelus > Mustelus asterias. The sequence goes on from NC_135801.1 coordinate 85,025,743, forward strand.
GGCAAATGCAAGAATGCCAGATTTCAAATGAGCACAACAATTTATACTACAGGAAAAATACGGTGCTGATCGGTTGGCAATTCAATTCTGATTGGCCAAGGCATTGCCATGTTATTCAGATAACTATGATGTGGAGATGCCGGCGTTGGACTGGGGTGGGCACAGTAAGAAATCTCACAACACCAGGTTAAAGTCCAACAGGTTTATTTGGCAGCACTAGCTTTCGGAGCCCCAGATTCAGATAACTAACCAGATATTCACAGTAAGTAGTCTCACAACACCAGGTTAAAGTCCAACAGGTTTATTTGGTAGCACGAGCTTTAGGAGCACTGCCTCTTCATCAGGCGAGTGTGATATTCAACAGGGTGTGGGCTTCCACACCATTGCTGGCTTCAGCCAGAGCCTCTTCCAAATATCTCTTGCCCTTGAGTAAAAATCCGATTCTTAAGTCTTTCTATAGCCATTTAATAACCTCTAGCATTGTTCGTGAAACCCCTCCACCCCGCACCAAACCAGAAAATAACTTGCAGTGTTGGAAATCATATTTATCTGGAGCTTCATGACAAAAGAAATCCAGCAATATCTCAGCGTTGGTTTTGAGTGTGAAAAGTAATATGAGAAGTCAATGTGAATGCTCTAAATCTTAAATCTAACAGTGTGACCCAGCACGTTACAATGCAGCAGACCCAAGAGCTTTAATTTACTTTTTGTTTGGTTGGGCTCTGCACATTTTTAATAACAGATTTTATGGCCACTGCTTTTTAGCTGTAGATAAGGAATGTGTGTCCAAGGAGTTTGGCTTGTTGGTGCAATGGTTGCTGGAATGAAGGAGAGACAGATTCATATGGTGCGCATTACTTCACACTTAACTCAGGGCCATCCGTCAATATAGCAAGAAACCGGGAAAGCTGGAATGGGGACACTTGCAACTCCAGGAGATCATAAAACTTCAGGAAAGAGGGAAGTCCTTTCAGGGCTTCTTTTCAAATGAAAACTTAAGAATTTGCACCTTTTGCCAGAGGTTTTTGATTTATCACTCCATCAGCAAGAAATCTCCTATTGTGAAGAAAGTTATTTTTATATTGCTCGTTATTGTGAAGGAGTCAAATGTGTAAAGGGCTAACAATAAAGCCAAAGACTGACACCATAGTGTTGAAAAGTTGGAGGCAGTATGTAAATAGTTAAAGTTGCCCATTGATAGATTCCTCTAAAGATCATATTTTCTATATTCCCATTCATAGTACCTGTCTCCGGCAACTTGAAACTTAAAAAGAAAATTGGACCCAACATTTTGTAGATCAATTATACTAATTTTACATCACTGAGCCGAGACTTGGGTCCACCAAAGTTTAGTTGGAATGACAGCAGTGGAGGGGGAGGGGGGCAGTGGAACAAAGGCTTCAGTGAAAAGAGAGCAAGAGGACTTTGATGGGAGGTGGGGTAGGTGAAAGTGCAGGTGATAGTGGGGGTGGTGGGGAGGGGTCGGAGGCCTTTGGGTGAGGATAAGCAGAGGCAGACCCCTGATGGGATGGGTAAGTGGCCACAATAGTGGATTGGAGCGTGGGTGGATACGATTAGAGGTCTCTTCGACACAGTTGGGGTGGTGACAAGCCGAGTCACTCCCAGCACGTACCTGGACCAGGTGAATAGGCATTCCGAACTGTATCTGCCAAGTTCTTGCCTAGATGTAATTCCAGTTTCCCTGAAGCTTGGGAAATACATCCAATTAGAGTAAGAGTTGAAAACTAAGACCCCATTATCAAATTTAAAGTATTAACACATCTCCTTGAAGTGGGGTTGACTGTCTGCCCAACTTCCGACCTCAGTTAAAGCCAGAGGTGTTGAAAATTTGAATCTCCCAGCTGCCCAATAGCTGGCTGATTTTGAAGGTTAAGATTATCCTCATTGATTGGCTTTTCTCATTCCTGGAACCTTAAGTTCGGGCATGCAATGTTTAATGCTCTCACCAAGACAGGCAACCCAGTCATACTATTTTTTCTTCTTGGGTAATTAAGCATTAACACACGTTCATCCTCTCAAATTAACAGTGCATAAGTAACCATTCTCTCTGTGCTCAGCAACAGGAGCAGTTTGTTGGTACTCAAATTGGTGACAATTCTGTACTAATGTCAAGTGACAGTGGATTCTCTTTCTGTGCAGCGACCATTGTGATTACAGCAACGACAACTCTTGACACCAATACTAATCTATCACAATTAGCTTCAGAAACAGATATAGGGCCTCTGGACCTCTGCAGATCAGCAACTAACTTTTCAACAGTAACCCATATTTTCCTTTCCAGTGAGGGAACACTTAATAGTTGTGTACATCTACAACCACTTTCACAATGCAAAAGGGACAGGGCTGTGGCTATGGAGAAAGAGAAGAGAACTGAGACTAACAGGTAGCTCCTATAGAGAGCTGGCATGGACCCGATGAGCCAAACCACCTCCTTCTATGCTGTATGATTCTCTGAAGGGTTCACATAAAAAGGGACCAACTGGAGGAAAATACAATGAATCCAAGTGCCTAATTCCCAGTGACAAGATCATCATTTACATAGACTCCTGTACGTCCCTTCCAATTGCCTGGGAAGGTCTTTGAGTAGTGAAATTTAGAAGGAGAATGGTGGGAATCTCATTGAAACTTACAGAATACTGAAAGGCCTGGATAGAGTGGACGTGAAGATGTTGCTTCCATTAGTAGGAGAGACTAGGATCTGAGGGCACAGACTCAGTGTGAAGGGACGACCCTTTAGAACTGAGATGAGGAGGAATTTCTTCAGCCAGAGGATGGTGAATCTGTGGAATTCATTGCCACAGAAAGCTGTGGAGGCCAGGTCATTGAGTGTATTTAAGACAGAGGTAGATAGGTTCTTGATTGGTAAGGGGTCAAAGGTTATGGGAAGAAGGTGAGAGAATGAGGTTAAGAAACATATCAGCCATGATTGAATGGTGGAGCAGACTCGATGGGCCAAATGACCTAATTTGGCTCCTATACCTTGTGGTCTTATGGTTTATTGTCAATGGTCAATGCAAGGAGTCTGAGAAGGAGGGAGCAAGGACAAAATGTGGGGAGAATATTCCAACTACATCAAAAATCAGGAAAAAAGTTAAAAGGAAGGAGAACTCAGGGATGTTATTAATGGAAGTGTTAGAATTCAAAAAGAAGGTACAAAAACTAGCATAAGGGCACTTTATCTGAATGCTCGTAGCACTCGAAACAAGGTAAGTGAGTTGATGGCACAAATCATTGCGAATGAGTATGATTTGGTGACCATTACAGAGACATGGTTGCAGGATGGTCACGACTGGGAGTTAAATATCCAGGGGTATCAGACTGTTCGGAGGGACCGACTGGAAGGTAAGGGAGGTGGTGTAGCTGTGATATTTAAGGATGACATCAGGGAGGTAGTGAGAGATGATATAGGTTCTATGGAGAAAAGGTTGATTCCATTTGAGTGGAAATTAGAAATGGTAACGAGAAAAAGTCACTGATAGGCGTAGTCTATAGGCCACCAAATAATGACATCATGGTGGGGCAAGAAATAAACAAAGAAATAACTGATGCATGTAAAAATGGTACAGCAATTATCATGGGGAATTTTAATCTACATATCAATTGGTCAAACCAGATCAGTCAAGACAGCCTTGAGGAGGAGTTCATAGAATGTATCCGCGATAGCTTCCTTGAACAGTATGTAATGTAACCTATGAGGGAGCAAGCTATCCTAGATCTGGTCCTGCGTAATGAGGCAGGAATAATTAATGGTCTTGCAGTTAGGGATCCTCTCGGAAGAAGCGATCACAGTATGGTTGAATTTAAAATACAGATGGAGCGTGAGAAGGTAAAATCCAATGCCAGTGTCTTGTGCTTAAATAAAGGAGACTACAAAGGGATGAGGGAGGAGTTGGCTAAGGTAGACTGGGAGCAAAAATATTATGGTGGGACAATTGAGCAACAGTGGAGGACTTTCAAAGCGATCTTTCACAGTGCTCAGGAAAGTATATACCAGTGATAAGGAAGGACTGTAGAAAAAGAGATAATCAGCCATGTATATCTAAGGAAATAAAGGAGAGTATCAAATTGAAAGAAAATGCATACAAAGTGGCAAAGATTAGTGGGAGCCTGGAGGATTGGGAAATCTTTAAAGGTCAACAGAAAGCTACGAAAAAAACTATAAAGAAAAGTAAGATGGATTATGAGAGTAAACTAGCTCAGAATATAAAAACAGATAGCAAAAGTTTCTACAAATATATAAAACGTAAAAGAGTGGCTAAAGTAAACATTGGTCCTTTAGAGGATGAGAAGGGGGATGTAATAACTGGAAATGAGAAAATGGCTGAGGCACTGAACAGGTACTTTGTGTCGGTCTTCATGGTGGAAGACACAAAAAACAATATCTCTCAACATCTTATACACCTCTATCAGGTCACCTCTCATCCTTCGCCTCTCCAGGGAGAATAGACCTAGCTCTCTCAACCTATCCTCATAAGGCATACCACTTAATCCCGGCAACATCCTCGTAAATCTCCTCTGCACCCGTTCAATGGCTTCCACATCCTTTCTGTAATTGGGCGACCAGAACTGGGCACAGTACTCTAGGTGGGGTCTGACCAGGGTCCTATACAGCTGCAGCATTATCTCCCAATTTCTAAACTCATTTCCTCTATTGATGAAGGCCAGTATTCCATACGCCTTCTTAACCACAGCCTCTACCTGCAACGCCACTTTGAGCGTCCTATGAATCCGGACCCCAAGATCCCTCTGTTCTTCCACACTATAAGATTATGAAGGGAATAGATAAGATAGAAGCAGGGAAGTTGTTTTCACTGGCAGGTGAAGCTAGAACTAGGGGGCAAAGCCTCAAAAATAAGGGGAAGCAGATTTAGGACTGAGTTGAGGAGGAACTTCTTCACACAAAGGGTTGTGAATCTGTGGAATTCCCTGCCCAGTGAAGCAGTTGAGGCTACCTCATTGAATGTTTTTAAGGCAAGGATAGATACATTTTTGAACAGTAAAGGAATTAAGAGTTACGGTGAGCAGGCGGGTAAGTGGAGCCAAGTCCACGAAAAGATCAACCGTGATCTTATTGAACGGCAGAGCAGGCTCGAGGGGCCAGATGGCCTACTCCTGCTCCTAGTTCATATGTTCTTACTGCAATTGCATTTGGTTGATTGATCCTTCAGTTCTTTATGGACCAGTCATTATTTTGCCCAGTAAATTTGAACCTTGCATTGCACAGCTTCACCACCATCTTCAGCCAGGTATTATGTGCATCATATTAAACTTCAATAATCAGAATAGCCTCTTCAGTACAGAATCAATAGCCTCTTCAGTACAGAATCACCAATGTGGGTCCATCATATATTAGTGCACTCTGTAGGGAAAATATTGCAGCTACAAACTACTGGACAGGCTGTGCAGTCAATACATATCAAATATTCATGAGGATGCTGTTTGTGATTTTCCGATATGTACTGACTGAACATGAGGATCTCATAAACGTCACTGCACCCACCTGCCACTTCACTCAGACTTGCCACCCAAACCAGCGACCATCTCACTCACCTACCACCCTACCCATTACCCATTCACTCATTCATCCACTGGGTGCCATAAAATTCTCATGTGGCGCTGATTTTATCTTAAAGGCAATACTTCCTCATGAACAGTTTTATCCTAATATGAGTTTTCATGGCATGCAGATGTGTTACAAGTACAAACGCACCACGGGATGTCATGAATGACACGCCCAAACACAAGTCACTGACTTAATCTCTGCATCGCAACCTGCCACTGGGAAGTTCAGATTTAGCATGCCACCTAAGTCAGTCATCCTGCATACAACCTTTCCTGTTCCTGTGGGCTCCATAAAATCTGTCCCCCCAGCTAATATTACAGGTACATCATATGTTTGGACAGGCATCCACACATCGGTGCAAATATTCCATGAAGAATACTAGATATGCATACAACCATCATTGCACATATTTCAATGTATGTACAGTATATAATGTGCCAGTTCAAGCACAGCACATTGCAGAACAGATGATTGCATGCAAGTACATTATGTACATTTTGATATTCCAGCAAATGTACCTCCGGCTCATGTACTAGTACAGATGTCCCAACGCAATCATTTCACACGCCAGCGCAGAACAATTTGACCTCATCCTCTCCAAAGCAGATTTAATTTGCTCCCACTGCACAGTTAAAAACTCTCTGCTAGTGCAGCATTAGGCTCTGAAGGCACATCTGTAGCACTAGATATTGGTTACAGCAGCACGCTTGAAACTGAGCCTTAGGATTAGGGCACGCCACGTCAATTAGAATATTTTAAAAAATAATTTGTAGAAGCTCAAGGGGAGGATTTCCCTACACATAGCAAACAGAGGAAATTATCAAAGATCCTCCCTTCTGCTCACACACATTTACACTTACTCCAGGCCATTTGGCCCAACTACCCTGTGTTTGCTTGCATAGAGAGTAAAAGCCTACAGCTCAAATCACATTAACCTGCCCTGTTGCCATATTCCTTCCCACCTATATAATCTTCAATGCTGAGTTAGTTACTGTCTCAACCACTAACCCTCAAATTGAATATCGCAGCTTCCCAACTCTCTGCAGTAAAAACGTTTCTCCTACCATCTATCCTCGATCGTTCATATTTAATCATTCCTTAACAGCTTCTCACTTTTTGACACCCCGACTCTTCACTTTTATCTAACTTGTCCCAGCAAGGGAATCATTAGAAAAGTAGTCTCAGCTGACAAAAGTTGGAGACATTGCCTAAAAATCAGAACCAGGCTTTCCAGGAGTGACATTGGGAAACATTTCTCCACACATGGATTGATAAATGTTTGGAACCGTCTTCCACAAATGGTAGTTGACGCTGGGTCAGTTGTTCATTTGAAAATGGAAAGTGATGGATTCTTGTTAGCAAAAGTATTAAGAGATATGCGGCAAAGGCAGGCACGTGTCTTAATATGTTAGGTCCCAAATCAGCCATCATCATCGCATTGAATGGCAAAACAGACTCCAGGGGCTAACTGGACTACTTAAATTCCTATGCTCTAAAGGAATGGTGAAAAATTTGCCTAGATTGTCTGCGAGGTGGTGACGAAGGTTGGAAATGTTTTGGAGGTGGAAGTAGGCAGGAATGGCGATGGATCGTTACGTTTGAAGTCCAGCTCCAGGTCAGAACACCAAGGTTGTGCAATTAAAAAAAGACTACTTCAAGAAAATTAGGAAATGATTAATACGTTCCGTCTTTAAACAAAGCGTCTATCGATTTGCCACCTGCCCATTTGAAACACAGGATGATTAAAAGCCCAAACAAAATGGAAGAGTTAAATCACGGCATTGCTCGCGGTTGGGAAATATGTAGACTTGGAGGAAAGTTTTAGGCTCTTAGTAGGTGATTTATGTCAACAGTAAAATATATGCCTTTGGGACTTTTTAAGCAGCAAAGTAAAAGAAACACTGCAGGAGACACGGACCCATAAAAGACAGTAATTGAAACAATATGGCATTGAAACTACCAGTAGCTGTCTGGTTATAGAGCATAATGCAAGTTACCGGACCATGGACATACTGCATGACAACAGGAGAGCGCAGTGTGACTATTCAATGTAAAATAATGCATCTGTAAGAGATCATATTTCTTTGAACAAATTATTTTATGTCTTTGCGATAATATTCCTGGCTAAAAAGTGATATTCCATATGTGCCTCAAAGTAACATGTGGTTTCTAAATAAGGCTGAATGCGCAGACAGGCACTACCCTATTGTGAATGTAGGAAAGCAACCTGAAACAGAGAAGTTCGCAAAGACGACCAATTTTAAAAAGGTGCATTATAATAATTATACTGAAAAAGGGCGACCCATTAACTCAGAAGGACCCTTTCCAGCTTTTCATTACAATATCTACAAAATTGATTTTCTATATATTTCTAATGCAGAATTGAATAAGTAGAAAGTAATGTAGGGCATATTTTCAAACTAAATAACGTCAGCGTAAAATTTAACTGTAGAATAAGTTTTAATTGCTTTATCCCTGAACAAGAATACAAAGTCATAATTGCAAATAAGATCTCCTTATAACATCAGAAGTATATCGGTGATGATAAATATAGGTTGTCTAGGCTCCAGATCTCACTGCCAAATACCAATGTTCCAAATATCATCTGGCAGCAAAATAGCAAGCTGGTGCAAGGATTAAAGAAAAAGGTGAACGACTTTGTGGAAGCAAAATCCATAAATTATTAGAAAAGAGAACTCTCTATTTGAAAACAAAGAATATTAAAGAGCATAAGAAGTAAGTAAGGAATCAAAATTAGATTCTGTAGCTCAGGTAGGGAAATACACGGACACAGAGATGATGGGCTGAATATTTATGTGTTTTCACACTTAAGATCAGGGCAAGAGAACGCGAGACAAAATGGCAAGAGTAAGACAGAGGACAAGGAAAGTGAGATTAGGGACAGGGTGGGAAAACAGCGAGACGAGGGACAAGGGACGGGGCGGGGAAACGGCGAGATTAGGGACGGGGGAACGGCGAGGTTAGGGACGGGGGAACGGCGAGGTTAGGGACGGGGGAACGGCGAGGTTAGGGACGGGGGGGACGGCGAGATTAGGGACGGGGGGACGGCGAGATTAGGGACGGGGGGACGGCGAGATTAGGGACGGGGGAACGGCGAGGTTAGGGACGGGGGGGGACGGCGAGATTAGGGACGGGGGGGGACGGCGAGATTAGGGATGGGGGAACGGCGAGATTAGGGATGGGGGAACGGCGAGATTAGGGACGGCGAGATTAGGGACAGGGGGGACGGCGAGATTAGGGACGGGGGCACGGCGAGATTAGGGACGGGGGGACGGCGAGATTAGGGACGGGGGGACGGCGAGATTAGGGACGGGGGGGGGACGGCGAGATTAGGAACGGGGGGACGGCGAGATTAGGGACGGGGGGGGGACGGCGAGATTAGGGACGGGGGCACAGCGAGATTAGGGACGGGGGGACGGCGAGATTAGGGACGGGGGGGACGGCGAGATTAGGGACGGGGGGGACGGCGAGATTAGGGACGGGGGGGACGGCGAGATTAGGGACGGGGGGGACGGCGAGATTAGGGACAGGGGGGACGGCGAGATTAGGGACGGGGGAACGGAGAGATTAGGGACGGGGGGGGTGGAGAGATTAGGGACGGGGGGGACGGCGAGATTAGGGACGGGGGAACGGAGAGATTAGGGACGGGGGAACGGAGAGATTAGGGACGGGGGGGTGGAGAGATTAGGGACGGGGGAACGGAGAGATTAGGGACGGGGGAACGGTGAGATTAGGGACGGGGGGGTGGAGAGATTAGGGACGGGGGGGGACGGCGAGATTAGGGACGGGGGGGACGGCGAGATTAGGGACGGGGGAACGGAGAGATTAGGGACGGGGGGGGTGGAGAGATTAGGGACGGGGGGGACGGCGAGATTAGGGACGGGGGAACGGAGAGATTAGGGACAGGGGGGGTGGAGAGATTAGGGACGGGGTGGACGGAGAGATTAGGGGCGGGGGAGCGGCAAGATTGGGGCCGGGGGTGTGGAGAGATTAGGGACGGGGGGGAGGGGGGAACGGAGAGATTAGGGACGGGGGGACGGCGAGATTAGGGACGGGGGACGGCGAGATAAGGGACGGGGGGTGGAGAGATTAGGGACGGGGGGGGGAGAGATTAGGGACGGGGGGGGGGGGATCGAGAGTTTAGGGACGGGGGGGACGGCGAGATTAGGGACGGGGGGGACGGCGAGATTAGGGACGGGGGGGACGGCGAGATTAGGGACGGGGGGGTGGAGAGATTAGGGACGGGGGGGTGGAGAGATTAGGGACGGGGGGGTGGAGAGATTAGGGACGGGGGGGTGGAGAGATTAGGGACGGGGGGGGTGGAGAGATTAGGGACGGGGGGGTGGAGAGATTAGGGACGGGGGGGTGGAGAGATTAGGGACAGGGGGGGGGGTGGAGAGATTAGGGACGGGGGGACGGAGAGATTAGGGACGGGGGGACGGAGAGATTAGGGACGGGGGGACGGAGAGATTAGGGACGGGGGGACGGAGAGATTAGGGACGGGGGGACGGAGAGATTAGGGACGGGGGGACGGAGAGATTAGGGACGGGGGGACGGAGAGATTAGGGACGGGGGGACGGAGAGATTAGGGACGGGGGGACGGAGAGATTAGGGACGGGGGGACGGAGAGATTAGGGACGGGGGGACGGAGAGATTAGGGACGGGGGGACGGAGAGATTAGGGACGGGGGGACGGAGAGATTAGGGACGGGGGGACGGAGAGATTAGGGACGGGGGGGAGGGGGGAACGGCGAGATTAGGGACGGGGGACGGCGAGATAAGGGACGGGGGGTGGAGAGATTAGGGACGGGGGGCGGAGAGATTAGGGACGGGGGGGGGAGAGATTAGGGACGGGGGGAGGGGATCGAGAGTTTAGGGACGGGGGGGACGGCGAGATTAGGGACGGGGGGGACGGCGAGATTAGGGACGGGGGGGACGGCGAGATTAGGGACGGGGGGGTGGAGAGATTAGGGACGGGGTGGAGAGATTAGGGACGGGGGGGTGGAGAGATTAGGGACGGGGGGGTGGAGAGATTAGGGACGGGGGGGTGGAGAGATTAGGGACGGGGGGGTGGAGAGATTAGGGACGGGGGGGTGGAGAGATTAGGGACAGGGGGGGGGGTGGAGAGATTAGGGACGGGGGGACGGAGAGATTAGGGACGGGGGGACGGAGAGATTAGGGACGGGGGGACGGAGAGATTAGGGACGGGGGGACGGAGAGATTAGGGACGGGGGGACGGAGAGATTAGGGACGGGGGGACGGAGAGATTAGGGACGGGGGGACGGAGAGATTAGGGACGGGGGGACGGAGAGATTAGGGACGGGGGGACGGAGAGATTAGGGACGGGGGGACGGAGAGATTAGGGACGGGGGGACGGAGAGATTAGGGACGGGGGGACGGAGAGATTAGGGACGGGGGGACGGAGAGATTAGGGACGGGGGGACGGAGAGATTAGGGACGGGGGGACGGAGAGATTAGGGACGGGGGGACGGAGAGATTAGGGACGGGGGGACGGAGAGATTAGGGACGGGGGGACGGAGAGATTAGGGACGGGGGGACGGAGAGATTAGGGACGGGGGGACGGAGAGATTAGGGACGGGGGGACGGAGAGATTAGGGACGGGGGGACGGAGAGATTAGGGACGGGGGGACGGAGAGATTAGGGACGGGGGGACGGAGAGATTAGGGACGGGGGGACGGAGAGATTAGGGACGGGGGGACGGAGAGATTAGGGACGGGGGGACGGAGAGATTAGGGACGGGGGGACGGAGAGATTAGGGACGGGGGGACGGAGAGATTAGGGACGGGGGGACGGAGAGATTAGGGACGGGGGGACGGAGAGATTAGGGACGGGACAGAGAGATTAGGGACGGGGGGGATGGAGAGATTAGGGATGGGTGGATGGAGAGATTAGGGACGGGGGGGATGGGGAGATTAGGGACGGGGGGATGGAGAGATTAGGGACGGGGGGATGGAGAGATTAGGGACGTGGGGGGATGGAGAGATTAGGGACGGGGGGGGGATGGAGAGATTAGGGATGGGGGGATGGAGAGATTAGGGACGGGGGGATGGAGAGATTAGGGACAGGGGGATGGAGAGATTAGGGACGGGGGGAATGGAGAGATTAGGATCCGGGGGAATGGTGAGATTAGGGACAGGGGGATGGAGAGATTAGGGACGGGGGGATGGAGAGATTAAGGACAGGGGGATGGAGAGATTAGGGACGGGGGGATGGAGAGAATAGGGACGGGGGTGTGGAGAGATTTGGGACGGGGGGACGGAGAGATTAGGGACGGGGGGACGGAGAGATTAGGGACGGGGGGACGGAGAGATTAGGGACGGGGGGGGGGCGATGGAGAGATTAGGGACGGGGGGATGGAGAGATTAGGGACGGGGGGATGGAGAGATTAGGGACGGGGGGATGGAGAGATTAGGGACGGGGGGATGGAGAGATTAGGGACGGGGGGATGGAGAGATTAGGGACGGGGGATGGAGAGATTAGGGACGGGGGGATGGAGAGATTAGGGACGGGGGGGATGGAGAGAATAGGGACGGGGGGGATGGAGAGAATAGGATCAGGGGGATGGAGAGATTAGGGACGGGGGGAATGGTGAGATGAGGGGCAGGAGGGAATACGGGGCTAAGAGAAATTGCTTCCACATTACAAAACTATTGCTTCTCTTCTAGTGCTTAGCAGTGAAGTATTCATTATATATACATATACATATTATATAGTGAGAGGCACATAGCAAAGGACATGAAAGTTATTACGGAACGGTGACATTTACCCTCTTGCACAGATCACTCTGCTACTGGAGACTGCTAATCTGTGGGTAGCGATTTGGTAAATAACAGGCAAAGGCGTAATGGGACTAACAGACCCAAAAGGCTTTTGCATCCAATGAAATACATGAAAATCACCGCACTCTGGTATTGCCGAGTGAGTATCTCTTAAAAAGGTCAGATTGTAGATTTTAAAAATACCACTGCTAATTTTCAGCTTTTTTTGCGCCGACTACTGAGATCCGCTTGTTTATGAAATGCTTTTTTAATATAGAGTTTATTTGAGATTTGGGAAATTTGTATAAACAGCTGAAATAGCAGCGGCTCTGCCAAGTTTGCAACAGTTTCCTACAATTTACTGGAGCTTTCATTTTTAAAGTAAGCAGTTCTGCTTTCCTGAACACGAACCTAATCTCCTTTGATATAACTTGACCTCTTGTTTCCTTCCATAGCTCGCCACTTGGTTTATGCCCTGACTGCTGTATTTTTATGAATTTAACTAAAAAAGCTTACATTTTGAATCGTAAACGTGGTTCAAAAACTAGATCATGTGAGTTTTCACTCGTGTGCCATGCACCTGCTTCTGTTTTTACAATCAGCACTTAGTGCTATCGAAACGCACAGCAACAGGAAGCAGGAAGTAGAGTAGGAAGTGGAGTCGAGCAAATTGTCTGCAGAGTTGTGTCTCAACTGTAGTTAAGTTTATGAAGTATTCATTTATTGTAGATGAACTGCTTGATTAAAAGGAAAGATTTAAACCTCCCAAAAATTGAACTGTTTCAATGAAAAGAAGCTGGTTGAAGCGATGTTTCCATTAGAGAAAAGAATGCAGGTGAAAAAAAAATCAAAAGCAATTGGTTTTCAAGATGTGTCTTTTTCTCCCCCTCACAAGGGATAGAGAACAGAATACATGGTGTTCACAAACTTGCATCACTGTTTCTACTCTTAGCCCCTGGTTCCTGCCAATCATGATCTAGGAATCAGCGGTGAAGAGCAAAGGTCAACTGTGTATGGACATAAAATGCACACTTCCAGGTTTTTGACTCTCCCCAGAGGAAAACAAATCAAACATCTTGAAAATGAATTGCCTTATGACTCGTTGAAGCCCAAACAGTAGGAAAAAAGTGTCTGCTGTGATGGGATGTTATGACAACACAATGCCCTGATAGTCAAATGACAAAGAACTCTGATTTCACACTCAAAACTTTAAGAAGTCCTCTCCTCATATGGTGTGGGAAGTCCTCTCTGCCATCCATCAACTGAACCCAAAGGGCTGAATTTTACAGGTGGGTGCAGGGTGTGGTTCAACCACCCGATCCCCCCTCAACAAATCCCCTCCACCACCAGAAAGGTCAGTCGCAAACCGGTCCGGATGACACGGTGGCACAGTGGTTAGCACTGATGACGCACAGCACCAGGCATTTTGAGTGCGGTGGAAGTGACTGCCCTAGGGAGTGGGGGGGGGGGGGGGGTTTGCCCTTGATGCATCCAGGGCATTTCCCGAATGATGCACCCACTTCTTTCCCACCCTTTCACCAACTTCGGTGAAGAAGTGGCCTTCCCGCTCTCACCTGCATTCCACTGCCTTATGTATTATGGCACTGGAGGTGGACTGAGGTCCTTAAGTTGCCATTATCTGGCTTCAGTAGGCCAAAGGATGGGTGGGCTAGTGGTCGCCTTATCCACCCTGGTTTTATGGGAACCAGGTCAGAGATGAAATACCCACTCAGCTGCCCACCCCTGCTAAAAATACATCCTGTATGGGTGGATGGGGGGTACATAAAATCCAGCCCAAAGTCTATAAAACATAGCAGTAACATCAACTATCATTTATATAGTGCCTGGGTTTAATCTTTGATCTTCCACGTGATCCTGAGGGCAATGAACGGTTTTGACAGAGGAACACAAGGCACAAAACTGTTTAATGTGGTCTAACCAGAACTGGTGGCGGGCAGATTGCTAAACATGTTGTGTGCTATGTATGCTCAAGTCTACATAGGAACAAAGCCTGTAACACTATTCCAGTCAGTGTGCTAAATATGTTTTCTCCTTTCTGTTCATCTTGAGGTGAATACAGACTGTCTCTATCATAAGCCCTGGTTTGTGTTTCAGAGAAGACATTACCAACTGACCTTGAACACTTGCTTTGTTACATGTAATTTGTAATATACATTTGTTTCTTAACATTACAGAGATCTCCTCTACCACGAAAATTGCTCCTAATTTCTTTCTTTCAGACAATTGGAGAAGGTTACATAGAAAGATTGTGATATTCAGCTCACATTTATCGTTAGTTTCCTCTTTTGGACAGAAACCCGGTGGTTTGATTTCTGACTATTTCCTTCTATCTAGGGTTTGGACTGCAGTGCTGCCATTTAAACAGGCTACTGCCCTCCCGAGACTGGGTGCACAGCAGACCATCTTCTGCAGTACATAGTTTCGCTCAGCAATACTTGTAAATACCTGTTGCAAGTGTCAAACAAGAAAATTAATTATCTGATATCGCAAATAGTTGTGGATAGCAATTTTAATAGCTGGCTCAAAGTTCCTGCAAGAGGTTCAATCAAACTTCATTATGGCAGCACGGTGGCACAGTGGTTAGCACTGCTGCCTCACAGCGCCAGTGACTCGGGTTCGATTCCCAGCTTAGGTCACTGTCTGTGCGGAATCTATACGTTCTCCCTGTATCTGCATGGGTTTCCTCCGGGTGCTCCGGTTTCCTCCCACAGTCCAAAGACGTGCTCGTTAGGTGCATTGGCCATGCTAAATTCTCCCTCAGTGTACCCGAACAGGCGCCGGAGTGTAGTGACTAGGGGATTTTCACAGTAACTTCTTTGCAGTGTTTATGTAAGCCTACTTGTGTCACTTGAACTTGAAACTTAGACAGTTTTATTCAACCAAGATGACAGCAAAGATGCTGTACATTTGAGAATTATTCCTTAAAATCCTGAAGCCAAGTTTATAACAGAAATATATTCCAGTTTAAAATGGAAATCCCAGCCACTGCAAGAGGTCATTTATACATCAAATGGAAAGTATGTTTCTCAATACCTCAATGGGTAAAATACACTGAGATCAAAATGCAGCGGGTGGTATGACATTGAGCAAACTAAGAAGGTCCCAAGTTTGATCTCTTGTCTGTGATCTAATTTCTGCACTTATTATTTTGGATGTCAAAACATTTTATGTTAGGCTGCAGGCTCATTATTGCTTTTTGTTTGACTCAAATCAAGCCTCACACATGAGAAAGAAATCCAAAATTACAAACTTACACAATTTAAAAAGATAAAAACAGAGAAAGTGAATCCAATCATAATATTTAACAGGAAATTTTCCACATCAGCTTTCCTGGCATTTATTGGGAATGTACATCAGGAAATTTATGGAAATTCTGGAAAATGTATAGCACAGGAGGCCATTCAGCCCATTGCGTCCGTGCCAGTCAAAGAGCTACCCCACTGTAATAATTTCTTGCTCAGCAATTATATAGCCCTGACAGGTAAAGGCTACAGAGAAGCTTGCTGCCTTGTGGAGGCAATCAGCTCCCGAGAAGGTTCTGGAACAGAAACCCAAACTCACCAGGGTGATCCCCCATCCTGCTCCCTGATTGATTCCCCAGGTCATGTGACCCTTACTCTGCAGATTGATCCTTAAAGGGACAATCACCACACCAAACTAATCCCACTTTCCTACACCAGGCCCAGTTGTGCAACCGCAGGTGGTGATTTTAATGGCCAGAAATCTTAGGAGTACGCATTGTTCCCCAATAGGGTTTCCTGGTACATACTGAGAGTGTAAAAGCGGGAAATCGCTCCTCTTTTTGTATGCAATTAATTATTACATCAGCAATTATTTTGTACAGGTTTGGGTTCTCAAAGAATTTTTAACATTGTTTGCAAAATTACGATAGAAATACATATTATTTCAAACATTTTTAAGTTTAAAGTTTATTTATTAGTGTCACAAGTAGGCTTACATTAACACTGCAATGAGGTTACTGTGAAAATCACTGAGTCACCACACTCCGGCACCTGTTTGGGGACACTGAGGGCCAATCCACCTAACCAATGCGTCTTTCAGACTGTGGGAGGAAACCGGAGTACCCGGAGGAAACCCACGCAGACACAAGGAGAACGTACAAATTCTGCACAGACAGTGACCCAAGCTGGGAATCGAACCCTGGCGCTGTGAGTCAGCAGTGCTAACCACTGTGCACCATGCCGCCCTATGTGGGGATAACCAATATAAGGTAGATGGTTGCAACACATTATGAGCAAAAGGTATGTAGGAAAACTGGATGGAGCTTGAAGAAATAGAATGCAAGAGACTTTGCTGATGGGCCTGGCATTTGAGAAGCATTTACTGAGATATTTATTCCACAGAAGCTCAGGAATTGCATGGTATGATATTCAACCGGTTGTGAAAATATTTTGAAGATCTCCATAGTGCAGTTGAGAAATGAAAATTCGACAAAGCGCAGTATGAGTTTTAGCCCGTTTCTATTTTCCATCATGCTTTTTGAGAGGTGTTAGTGGTTCTTAAAGGAACTGGAATGTTTGCAAATGGTATATGATATTGCACTGTTCATCTGCAATAAAAACAGGATGCCGATTCTGATGGATGAATACATCATCGTTAACGTATGAGACAAGTAGTCTTTCATTTCAACTCGGTTTGCCAGACTAAGTGCTGAAAGTCTTGAGGGGGTGCTATGGAGAATAATTGGATGCAGAAAATGATGCAGGTGTTTGTGAGACCATGCCAAGAATTGCACAATCATTAATCCTAAAAGATCGTACATTGCATGGAATTAATAGATTTTGTTCATAAAAGCGTCCCTTGTTCTATTTCATGACTATTTATGTTCATCATTACCCCACTATTATAATTACATTTTGCTATCAGTCATAAAAATTTTTGAAAGAACGAACAGGGCGTATTACATTTGGGTATTATATTCAAATCATGCACACCAGTAAGCTTATCTTATAATTGGGGCCCCAATAAATCTTATAAAGATCCTGAAGTTTGCTGCAGGTAGTTTTGAGAGATATATTTACTACTTGACTTCTGAATAAGAGGCATGCTTACAAAGTATGCAGATGAGATTAAGTTTAGAAATAAAAAGTTAGGATATTAACAGACTTCAGGAGGGCACAGTCTCATGAAATGAGCAGACACATAGCAATTTAACAGTGAAGTGTGAAATGATGCCTTTTGGGAATGTAAAACCAGGAGAGGCAATGCAGATTAAATGGTGACATTTTAGAGATACAGGGACGGACAGATAAGAGGCTTCACATCTTTAAAGTTTACAGGCTTTGAGTACAAAGGCAATTTACTCCAAATGTTTATAAACCACTAGCTAGAGCTCAGCTAGAATATAATGTCCACATTTTAGGAAGGATGTCACAGGCTTGGAGAAGATAGGGAGAAAATTTACCAGAAGGCGAGGGGGACTGGGACTGTTCTCATTGGAGAAGAGGAGGTTATTCTTTTTATACTGGAAAAAAAAACTGTTTCAATTTGCTGAAGGATCAGTAACTGGAGAACACAGATCTAAAGTAATAGCAAATGAACCAGGGAGGAAAAGAGTAAGAAGCGTAGTGGAGGACACGCCCCTGACTACATCAACGGGGATGAAGTGGAAATGATTGAGAGCTTCACGTTTCTAGGTGTCCAGATCACCAACAATCTGTCCTGGTCCCTCCACGCCGACGCTATAGTTAAGAAAGCCCACCAATGCCTCTACTTTCTCAGGAGGCGAAGGAAATTTGGCATGTCCGCTACAACTCTCACCAATTTTTAAAGATGCACCATAGAAAGCATTCTTTCTGGATATATCTCAGCTTGGTATGGCTCATGCTCTGACCAAGATCACAAGAAACTACAAAGGGTTATGAACATAGCCCAGTCCATCACACAAACCAGCCTCCCACCCATCAGGAGAAGATGCAAAAATCTGAGGTCATGTACCAACCGACTTAAGAACAGTTTCTTCCCTGCTGCCATCAGACTTTTGAATGGAATTACCTTATATTAAGCTGATCTTTCTCAACACCCTAGCTATGACTGTAACACTACATTCAGCACTCTTTCCTTTCCTTCTCCCCGTGTGCTCTATGAACAGTATGCTTTGTCTGTATAGTGTGCAAGAAACAATACTTTTCATTGTATACTAATACATATGACAACAATAAATCAAATCATGAGAACTTTTATTACACGGCAAGTTGTTACAGTCTATAGTGCATTGCCTTAATGTGTGACAGTAGTTGATTCAATAGCAACTTTTAAAAGGGAATTGGATATATTCTTATCAAGGAGAAATTCAAAAGGCACCAGAATGGGTCCTTTTGGATAATTCTTTAGAAGAGGCAGCACAGTTGTGGTGAAGCAGATGGTCTCCTTCCATGCTGTATAATTCTATTTTCAGCGCAACAGGGTGTTGAAGAATGGAAGGTAAATATTTATTTGATGTGACTTGAAGCACTGCTGTTACAAATGGAGAAGTGATGATTTGGAAAATTAACATTTACATCTTTCACTGAAACAGGCCAAGTCAGCTGACAACATTCCCATACTGCACAGTAACTGCACGCTGCAAGATCAACATGGGGAACTTGAAACAGAGGAAGGAGAAAGCACCAGAAAGGGGTGTTTACTGAGTGGTTCATACACTATTTCAAAGTTCAAGGTGGTTAGGAGGGCAGCATGGAACATCTTATAGTAGTCGTTCGGGGTGGGGTTGCAGATGACTTAATCATCCATTCAAGCTCAACTTGAACATTAATTTATAAGCTCATGTCCCAGTGTGAAAGTTAACCAGGACCAAGTAGAGAATGTGAAGGTGGGGGATTGGTGGGCTCTCTGGAATTTCACCTTCATGCTTTACCCTTGATACTGCATAATCTTCCATTTATTGCTTTGATTATATAAAGTGTGACCATTGTACTTAATTAGTTTTAAAAAAACACTATTTCTTTTTCTGACTAGATACCGATAATACAGATCAATAAAATAATCCAAAATTTAAGAAACAAAACTGGAAAATAAGTAACAGATGTAAAGCCAACGAGTGAGGCTTCTATGATGACAAAGTATTTTTACCAGTGAAAGCTGATGAATTTTCAGAAGCTTCATGAAGTAGCGCTGCATCGACACACAACAGCAGTTCCAATGTGTGGGTGTGAGGGGGTGGGAAGCGATTGTTTCTTTTAGTAGCACACTATTTAGTGCCATTGGATAAACTTCCTTTTATGTTCTTTTATAACAATTGTCAACCTGTTTATTCCAAATTGAAGAAGTTATATCCTTAATCTACAAATGTGATTATTAATCAAGTCCTTCACAGGTGACTCAGTTTGACTGGCATTTTTGAATTCAAGATGAGTGTTAGCCCCCAAAATCTAATCCAATCAAGGAATTCTATAGTATTTATGCCAAATGAATCCTATTACATTATTCTGTTGTAAATTATTAGTTTAATGGTATCTGAAAAGCCATGAATGAAGGTGTGTTTTTTTTCCATTTGTGGGACATGGGGTCGTTGGCTGGCCAGCATTTATTGCCCATCCCTAGTTGGGAAGGTGGTGGTGAGCTGCCTTCTTGAATCGCTGCAGTCCATGTTCTGTGGGTTGACCCACAACACTTGAGGGAGGGAGTTCCAGGATTTTGATCCAGCGACTGCGAAGGAACCGCGATATATTTCCAAGTCAGAATGGTGAATGGCTTGGAGGAGAACTTTAATTATCTGCTGCCCTTGTCCTTCTAGATGGAGGTGGTCGTGGGTTTGGAAGGTGCTGTCTAAGGATCTTTGGTGAATTGCTGCAGTGCATCTTGTAGATAGTGCACACTGCTGCTACTGAGGGAGGGATTGAATGTTTGTAGATGTGGTGCTAATCAAACGGGCTGCTTTGTCCTGAATGGTGTCAAGCTTCTCGAATGTTGTTGGAGCTGCACCCACCCAAGAAAGTGGGGAACATTCCATCACACTCCTGACACCATCATGGCATGGTGTAGAAGTTACACCATGCCATGACGTGACAGACTCAAGTGCTCAGCCTGTCTCTACCTATCCTTATTTTAAATGTGTTTCTTATGTTGGTAAAAGTTTTACATGCATTCCACTATTTTTGTTGTTGGCTGCTTACTGCAGAGAAAACATTCTCCTCAGGTAGCTTAGTTATAGAATCATAGAATCGATAGAATCCCTGCAGTCAGAAGGAGACCATACCAGAAGGGCTCCATCGAGTCTGCACCGACAACAATCCCACCCGGGCTCTATCCCCGTAACCCCACTAATCCCTCGAACCTACCCACTCCCGTGACACTAAGGGGCAATTTAGCATGGCCAGTCAACCTAACCTGCACATCTTTGGACTGTGGGAGGAAACCGGAGCACCCGGAGGAAACCCACACAGACACGGGGAGAATGTGCAAACTCCACACAATCACCTGAGATCAGAATTGAACCCATGTCCCTGGTGCTGTGAGGCAACAGTACTAACCACTGTGCCACCCAGATGTGATGTCCTCCTCGGCCGAGAATTGAACCTCGATCTCCCGCGTGACAGGCAGGGGTACTAACCACTATACTACCGAGGAACTAAATCATATCACTATGACAAAGGAAAATGGAAGCTATCAACTACCTGTCACATGATGTGTTTTGTGGTAAACAAAACACATCATGTGCACCTGTTCAGGTACACTGCTGATTAACTCTGTAACTTTGGGAGAAAGATTGATGGAACTCCTGTAGAAATTGCATAAATAGTCATGTTTAGCTGCTGTTTCTCTGTCGGTTCCAACAATTCTCAGTCAAAGTCAGAGCGGGAGGTCAGGAGTATCTCCTCAAGCATCCAATTCTACTATTCATCCAGTCTGCACCTTGCGAAGCCCACTTTGTGCTGCTTGTGCATGCCAATATCAAGTGTTTCAAATGTTGTCCATCAAAGATAGGGACACTGATAGTCAAGCTTACAATGATCAAAAACAAAACAAATGTCCCCACATCACAGGATACACACTAATAAATAACAGCAGATGCTGGGGGCAGAGGGGCATGAATTAGGATTCAGATGAGGGTTATGAAGTGCTTCACTCTCATGGCTTATCCTGCCCTTCCAGCACCTTGATTAGATTACTGCCCTGTAATCACTCCCAGCCATCTTATATTCTCACGCATACAAAAACATTTATTTAGATTTTTGTTTCCGTTCAAAGATAGGATACCACTATTTTATTCATGAATCGAAACTCCAAAATGTAACCAAACTTGAAACTACAAGGTGCTGGGGAAATCATTGTCATTATCAGTATTACACCATTAATGCTATTTATAGAACATAGAACATAGAACAGTACAGCACAGAACAGGCCCTTCGGCCCACGTTGTTGTGCCGAGCTTTGTCTGAAACCCAGATCAAGCTATTTCCTTCCTATCATCCCGAAGTACTCCATGTGCCTATCCAATAGCTTCTTAAATGTTCCTAAAGTTTCTGACTCCACTATCACTGCAGGCAGTCCATTCCACACCCCAACCACTCTCTGTTATCATCTTCTGAAGCAACAAAACAAAAAACCCAGAACTTGTTTGCCTCAGCAGAAAAGATGCCTAGAGGACACAGCGCATATAGACTTTAAGGCAGGCAACCCTCCTAAATAAACTTAACTTTTAGAAAATGAATTTGTCACCAGCCAGACCCCTCTCCTTACTTCCCATAGAACTTACTGGTGACTTTTTTCTTTTTTGTATTTGAAACTTTTATTGAAGAGATGTCACTCTCAGGAGACTTTACTCATTTTCCTTACTGCGTAATCTGACATTGGGACTGGTGATCCTAATTGCAAGATGGACAGCCCCCTCTACAATTGTCTTGCGGTTTCTGGAGGAGACATTGTGAGCAATCTCTGCACAATAAGTCTTGTTGCTCATCATCAGGACTTCCAGTTCCTTGACATTGTGGATCAGGAATTTCTTGAATCCCGAGGGCAGCATGTGTTTGGTCTCCTTCTTACTGCCATAACCAATGTTAGGCATCAGAATCGGACCTACTGCCTAGAAAGAATCTGGGTAAAATTATCATAAGGCTAAGGATTTGCACTCAATTGCCTAATCAGAAGCCCCTGACACTCTGGTGTTACAACCATTTGGCTGGAAGGAGTGTGTCATTTGCAACGTGCATTGGGTCATTAAGTGATGAATCACTGAGTGTTGGCTTTTATTGTCTTTGCAGTGAATGAATGTGTACTCAGCAGCAAAATTAACTGAATCATCTGCAACAAACACAGATTATTCAGAAAAATGTAACACCAGTTGTCAGAATGAGTTGAAATTTATAGGGGAGTGGAGGGATGATGGGGTAATGGAGGTTGTGTATTGTCTGCCGCTCCAATAAGAAATGCAGGTCCTGGACAGACCAAGGGTGAATGGGGCCATCCTGCAGCCATAACATGCTCTAGGCGGCCTTAAAGAGCTGAGGATGGCTGGGACTTCCATTACTTAGTGGGAGGAAGTCTCGCCATTGATAGTGGCAGGTCAATTGGATCAGCCCGCATGTCCAGCAGTGTCAGGACTCAGCAAATGTTTTATTACTCCAGTGAAATAGGAGCAGGAGTACACCATATAGCCCATCCAATATGATCAATTTGGTCTCCAGTTTGAAAAACATCCCTCTACAGCCATCCTCTGGCTTCTGTCATCAAGATGTGGAGATGCCGGCGTTGGACTGGGGTAAACACAGTAAGAAGTTTAACAACACCAGGTTGAAGTCCAACAGGTTTATTTGGTAGCAAAAGCCACACAAGCTTTCGGAGCTGCAAGTCCCTTCTTCAGGTGAGTGGGAATTCTGTTCACAAACAGAGCATATAAAGACACATACTCAATTTACATGAATAATGGTTGGAATGCGAATACTTACAACTAATCAAGTCTTTAAGAAACAAAACAATGTGAGTGGAGAGAGCATCAAGACAGGCTAAAAAGATGTGTATTGTCTCCAGACAAGACAGCCAGTGAAACTCTGTGGGGGTTACAAATAGTGTGCCATGAACCCAATATCCCGGTTGAGACCGTCCTCGTGTGTGCGGAACTTGGCTATCAGTTTCTGATAGCCAAACTGATAGCCAAGTTCCGCACACACGAGGACGGCCTCAACCGGGATATTGGGTTCATGGCACACTATTTGTAACCCCCACAGAGTTTCATTGGCTGTCTTGTCTGGAGACAATACACATCTTTTTAGCCTGTCTTGATGCTCTCTCCACTCACATTGTTTTGTTTCTTAAAGACTTGATTAGTTGTAAGTATTCGCATTCCAACCATTATTCATGTAAATTGAGTTTGTGTCTTTATATGCTCTGTTTGTGAACAGAATTCCCACTCACCTGAAGAAGGGGCTTGCAGCTCCGAAAGCTTGTGTGGTTTTTGCTACCAAATAAACCTGTTGGACTTTAACCTGGTGTTGTTAAACTTCTTATTCTGTCACCAAGCCAATTTTGTATCCATTTAGCTACCTCACTCTGGATGCTGTGAGATTTAACCTCATGCAACAACCTACCATGCGGTACCTTGTCAAAAGCCTTGCTAAAGTCCATGTAGACAACATCAACTGCACTGCCCTCATCTATCTTCTTGCTTACCCCTTCAAAAACTCAATCAGATTTGAGAGACATGATTTTCCACTCACAAAGCCATGTTGACTGTCCCTAATCAGTTCTTACCTCTCTAAATGCCTGTAGATCTTGTCTCTCAAAATACCTTCCAACAACTTACCCATCACAAATGTGAGGCTCACCGGCCTGTAGTTACCAGGCTTTTCCCTGCAGCCCCTCTCAGCACAGGTTGGTGAAATGGGCTGACAAGTGGCAGATGAAATTTAATGCAGAGAAGTGTGAAGTGATTCATTTCATTAGGAGTAATGTGGAGAGGCCAGATAAAATAAAGGGTACAGTTGTAAAGTGGTTCATGAGCAGAGGGACCTGTGTGTGTGTGCATGAATCATTGATGGTGGCAGGACAAGTTGAGAGTGCAGTTAATAAAGCATACAGTATCCTGAACTTTATCAATAGAGCCATAAAGTACAAAAACAAATAAGTTATGTTAAACCTGTGTAAAACACTGGTTTTGTCTCAAGTGGAATATTGTACTTCATCCAGTTCTGGATGCCACACTTTAGGAATGATGTGAAGGCATTAGAGATGGTGCAGGAAAGATTCATGAAAATGGTCCCAGAAATGAGGGACTTCAGTTATGAAAAAAGATTGCAGAAGTTTGGACCATTCTTGCAGAAGAGAAGGCTGACAGGAGATTTGAGAGAGGTATTCAAAATCATGCGCGGTCTGGACAGGAAAGATCAGGACAAATTGTTCTCACCGGTGGAAGAGTCAAGGACCAGACGCCACACATTTAAGCCAAAGAAGCTCCATTGCAAAAGAAGCAATGGTGAGATGGTGAAATTGTTTTTCATACAGTGGGTGGTTAGGATCTGGAATACGCTGCCCGAGAATATGACGGAGGCCAGTTCAATTGAGGCTTTCAAAAGGGAATTGGATCATTGTCTGAAAAGGAAAAGAAATGCAGGGTTACAGGGAGAAGGGAGGTGAATTGCTCCTTCAGAGGGTGGCATGGTGGTTAGCACTGTTGCCTCATAGTGCCAGGGACCCCGGGTTCGATTCCTGGCTTGGATCACTGACTGAGCGGAGTCTGCATGTTCTCCCTGTGTCTGCATGGGTTTCCTCCGGGTGCTCCAGTTTCCTCCCACAGTCTGAAAGATGAGCTGGTCGGGTGCATTGGCCATGCTAAGTTCTCCCTCAGTGTGGCCGAACAGGCACCGGAATGTGGAGACTAGGGGATTTTCACAATAACTTCATTGCAGTGTTAATGCAAGCCTACATAAAACACTGACACGATGGGCCAAACGGTCTCCTTCTGTACTATAACCACTCTATGACTGCACACCAGGGGCAAGTTTTTCCCTGCAGGCTTCTGAACCTGCTATCAGGCTAAAATGGGGATCAGAAGCCTGCAGAGTGTGGGAAAATGCTGTATCACAATGGCCAATGATCACTCCATCAGTCTACTCTCAATCAGCATCAAAGTGATGGACGGTGTTGTTGCGAGTGCTCTCAAGTCCTCTCTGTTGACCAGAAACCTATTCATCAATGCTCAGCTTGGCTTCTGTCAGGAACACTTGCCTCCAGATCTTATTACAGCCTTGATTCAAGCAGGAACAATATAGCTGAATTCTAGAGGTAAGGCAAGAATGATTGCCCTTGACATCAAGGCAGCACTTGACCAAGTTCGGCACTAAGGAGCCCAATGAAAATTGAAATCAATGGGAATCAGAGGGAACAACTGGCAGCCACTCACCTGCTGCAGGTAAGAAAACACCCAGGCTGATTCCTCTTCCCTAGCCAGATACCCCCTCCAATACAAGTAAGCTCCTGGTGGATTTATGGTGTTTGTGTTTCCAGAATCAATTTAGGCACTTATTCAAGACCTAGCAACAGGTTAATTGGTGTAAGATGACCCATTCTTTACCCTCTCCCTGTGATACGGACATCATCAGTCCTCATGGATTTGACTGTAGATTTCCTCACACTATATGTGAGGAAATCTACAATTCTCCTTGCTGCAGTCACCCTGCTCTTAAAATGCACTTAAATTCAGGCGATTTGTCATAAAGCAATGGAAAAGCTTCATCACGTTATATTCTTGGCCTGGGCAAGATTTCTTTAGAAGACGTATAATATTCAGTAGAAGCAAAAAAAGAAGCAGGGAGGGGAAAAATATCAATTACAACTGATCTCAAATTACATCTTCAAAATGTACCAGGCTTAACTTTGTCAAAGTGAATTCACTTTGACCTTAGGCGTTTTTCTGCTTTGAAACAATAATTCAGAGCATACCTGATTAAAAAGAAATACCTTCTTATAAATATAAAGCAGAAACACATGGCAACTAAATCTGGGGTGCAATTCTTTTTTCTGTGAATCAGGTTTGATGTGGTCATTAATGATCTGAACACAAGTCCAAACTCAAGATATCCCAACATTATTCTCACATCAGCTTCCTGTAGTTAAATAGTACGCATGGGCAGGTGGGGGGGGGGAGACATTTCATCTGTAAGCTATCTATAGTAAAACTGCAAGTGTGGCTATGATGAATTTGGTTGTATAAATCATCCTCATTGCTCTCTGCACTCATTGCTGTCACAGCTTGAATTTCATTTTCTTTAACTTTTGGCTCTACACTACTAAAAAGCAATGAGTAATCCTCAAGAGTACACAGCCTATTGCATTTGTTCAAGGGATAACTGACACCAAACACAGGGAAAATGAAACAAAGGCGTTTTCAGGTGCGATCACCTCTCCATCCCATCCAAGAGTAGGCTAGAGTAAGGCACGAGCTGCCCTCCAAAAAGAATGCTTCAAAGAGGAGCAAATTAGACCATTATCTCAACAATGGTTCTGACAGTTTAAAGGCAGAGAACAGAAGTTATAAAAGAGTTCTCTGAAAATTCACTTTTCAAACATCATCACATGAGCTGGCTTATGTGTGAGATCCCCAAAGCCAAATAAGTTCAGTTCATGCCAATGATAAAATTAAATGGACAGTGAAATTGAGTTTCCCAGTCGATGGCGTGATGTTTATCTGATTTTTTCCAAGAATTAACAGTGCTTGTTAGAATAAATCATAGCTTCTTCAACCAGAAGGTCATAATCCAGGGTGTTCAAAAAAAGTTTTGTTGAGAATCACAGTCCTAACTTGAAGAGCGACATTCATCAATCTGCCCATAAACATCTCAAACTTGAAAACTGGTTGGGCAATATTCTTTGAGTACTGGTTAAAATATTTCTTTTAAAATTCTAAGTCTTCTTTGTCAAGTTCAGGGCACTGGGGATGATTCAGATCCAGTCACTGAGTGAGTGACTTCTGATGACACAGTGTGCCTCCATGTTCTGGGAACCATCACAATCTCTATTAGACACCATTAGGTGCAGTAGTGCACCGCAAGCCAGGGCAACTTGGCTCCAAACCTCATTACAACCTTGGTCCAAACCAAGAGCTGAATTCCAACGATGAGGTTAGAGTGTTTGCCCTTGACATCTAGGAGCCCTCGTAAAATTGAAGTCATTGAGGGTCAAGGAAAGCTCTCCATTGTCTCAAGTCATATTTAGCACAGCGGAAGATGGTTGTGGTTGTTGAAAGTCAATACTTTCAACCGTGGGACATTGCTGAGAGGGTTTCTCAGGTCAATGCCTTAGGCACCACTATCTTAGCTGCTTCATCAATGACTTTCTCTCCATCAGAAGGTCAGGAATGATGATGTTCACCATTTGCAACTGCTTAGGTAACAAAACAGTCTGTGCCCACACTGAGAAAGACCTGGACATCATTTAGGAGGGTCATGAGTAACAAGTGCCACCACAATGATGCCAGGCAATGACCATCTCCAACAAAAGCCTAACCACTTCTCATTGACATTTAGCTGCATTGCCTTCATCAAATACCCCATTAACAACACCCTAGGAGTTACCATTAGACAGAAACTTACCTTGGCCAGCAGCATAAATAATGCCACTACAAGAGCAGGCTAGATCTGTGGTGACTGAATCACCCCCAGACTCCCTAAACCCTGCCCACCATCTCCAGGGCACAAGTCAGGAGTGTGATGGAATATTCCCCACTTGCCTGGATGAATGCAGCTCCAACAACACTAAAGAAGTTCAACACCATCCAAAGCAGCCCATTTAATTGGCAATCACCACCTCCACTACCAGCAATGTGTACTTTCTACAAGATGCAATGCAGCAATTTGCCAAGGCTTAGCTTTCACAATCACTACCAAATCGACATCCACCCAGAAGGAAAAATGCAACAATCACATATGAACACCACCACCTGTAGGTAACACGCCATCCTGCCTTGGAATGATATCACCATTTCTTCATCTTCATTGGGTCAAACCTGTGAAATGCCCAACCTAATAGCACCTGGGGTTTATCTACACCACACAGAGTGCAGCTCATCATCTTCTCAAGGGGTATTAGGGATGGACAATAAAAGCTGCTCTTTCCACAACCCACGAATGTAGAAAAAGCACAATATTCACATTCAGGTGGGTGCCTCAAAATTAGTCTAGGCCAATGGAAATATCCACATGACCTAATTGATTGACAAGAAGGCCAGTAATCAGAGAACTTAAGTTCAAGTTAATTGGCAAAAAAAACCAGAGGAGAGACGAGGAGAATTGTTTTTACGTAGCGGGTTATGACACGGAATGCATTGCCTGAAAGGTTGGTGGAAGCAGATTCAAAAGTAAATTTCAAAATGGAATTGGATATATATTCAAAACAGAAAGAGTTGCAGGACAATGGAGAGTGTGACTAATTGGATAACTCTTTCAAACAATTGGCAGAAACATGTTGGGCCAAATGGCCTTTTTCTGTGCTGTATTATTTTATTTATTATTAGTGTCACAAGTAGGTTTACATTAATACTGCAATGAAGTTACTGTGAAAATCCCCTAGTCGCCATACTCCGGCGCCTGTTCGGATACACGGCGGGAGAATTTGGCATGGCCAATGCACCTAACTAGCATGTCTTTCAGACTGTGGGAGGAAACTGGAGCACCCAGAAGAAACCCACGCAGACACAGGGAGAAGGTGCAGACTCCACACAGACAGTGACCCAAGCAGGGAATCAAACCCGGGTTCCTGCTGTGAGGCAGCAGTGCTAACCACTGTGCCACCGTATGATACAAAATGGCAGAAAATGGTGTTTCTCTATGTATTAGGAGGTCTTCCATCGCACAGAGACACTATCTGCTGCAGTTGTAGGTGTTATGGAATACAGTTCTACCTTAAGCTAAAATGCCTTATAATTCTTTACAATTACCATAGATATAAGTGTAAGCTCTGAACTATTACAAGGAAATAAGCTATTACAAACACCAAATAGTCTTTTCAGCTTTTACAATTATCACTAATGAATCAATCTATTATAAAGGAAAGCTTTTAGTTAATTATAAAGAAGGCTAATCCCATCGTTGATGCAATTGGAATTACTCACTAATGCTTAACGGAAATTGGGCTGGAAATTCATTATGGTGCATTAGGAATCTTTTAAATTAATACAAATAGAGGGGAAAATAAAATAAATCTCCTGGGTTGTAAGGTTTTTAAGGAAATGTCTGTTTCAGACGTGCTTCCTTTAAGGTTACAATGAAGTCTGGGATTCCCTAATCAGTCTAAATGCTGCACACTATCCAAAGCCTGATTAGTTCCATACACTCCCGATGTTTAAGCAGCTTGTGCTGCAGTGTCAAGCAGGTAACATGAGTGGTTGGGTAAACACATTGAAAGAAAGCACATTACACAACTAAATTTAAAATCGGTGACCTCCGGGTGCCTGCTGCTTAGTCTACGACAGCC
This sequence comes from Mustelus asterias, assembly GCF_964213995.1. NCBI lineage: Eukaryota > Metazoa > Chordata > Chondrichthyes > Carcharhiniformes > Triakidae > Mustelus > Mustelus asterias. Next base: position 85,055,571 of record NC_135801.1, read on the forward strand.
AGGAGATCTTCAGCCATAGCATGTGTGCTTCATTTTGCAGCAGGAGATCAAACGTTCTGGAGAATGTGTCAAGTAACAGCTAATAAAGCTCTTTGGAAGCAGAATAACATGTCGCGATTCAGCAACGTGAACTGGAATGAAAATCACAACAACTGACAGTTTATAATCTTTTGTCAAGAAAGCTGAAGCGAGTAGACGCAGGTTGTGTGTGTGTTGTAATAAAAACAAAATCACATCCAATCAAGTGGCTATGGAAATTAGTCGGAAATATGTTGCTGTGTCATGATTTTGTTTGGTTCCTTCTCAAAGGGTGCTGCTGTGAATGTTGGGTCTTTCAGGTAAAGCAGTGGCAGTGCTGTATGTAGGGCTCTCATTTTAGCTGGGCATTGGTTTTTGGTGGGTGAGCTTCAGGGCAGAATTTGTGTGCGTGTCCTCATTCTGCCCTCAGCAGGAATTGCAGGTCAGGAACCGACACACGTTGGCGTCGGGACCCAGAGGTAAACTTTCAGAGAGGTGGTAAACTAAGTGGCGACCTCCTCGGAAGCCCCATCCAATAAGGGGCAGTGGATGGGCCCCAAAGCTGCAGAGCCAGTAGGTCCTTTAGCACCGAGAGGTCGGCAGCCTCACTATCAGAGGTGGGAGCTGCTTGCGTAGGTGGCAGAAAGTGAGGGTGCCTCAAGGTGGAGGTGCCCTCTGAATTGCTTCTACAAATTTGTAAATGTGTTGGCGCTTAACTGCCCTCTGAAATGCCCTCTGCAAGCCACTCAGTTCAAGGTCATTTCGGGTCGGGCAACAAATGCCGGCCTTGCTGGCGGCACCTACATCCCATGAAAGAATAAATATTTTTAAAAAGCAGAAACCATAGCTGCTCGGTTGTCGTCATGTTGTGAGGGAAGCAGTTCGGGGGGTGGGTGGGAGGGAGATTCCAGGTGGATGAAGTACGAGCCACCACCTACTCCCTGGTCTAATGCTGGGAGATCACCTCTGTCCCATAGAAATATAGAAACCCTTCAGTACAGAAGGAGGCCATTTGGCCCATTGAGTCTGCACCGACCACAATTCCACCCAGCCCCATCTCTGTAGCCCCAAATATTTACCCTGCTAATCCCCCTGATGCTAAGGTACAATTTAGCATGGCCAATCAACCTAACTCGCACATCTTTGGAGTGTGGGGGGAAACCGGAGCATCTGGAGGAATCCCACACAGAGACGAGGAGAATGTGCAGACTCCACACAGACAGTGACCCAAGCCGGGATTGGGGAACTTGGCCAAGCTTCAGCCAAAGCCTGGGGTTGGGGAAACGTGTCGTCTACAAAATCCCAGTTGACTTCCTCAGAGTGATATTGTTGACTTTTCAGTTGGCATAATTGGCTTCCCATGACTTGGGACAGGTATGGCCTTCAACCGGGCAGCAGGTGGTGAGCACTGCTACCTCACGGCACCAGTGACCCGGGTTCAATTCCGGCCTTGGGTGACTGTTCATGTGGAGTTTGCACGTTCTTTCTGTGTCTGTGAGAGTTTGCTCTTGGTGCTCAGGTTTCCTCCCACAGTCCTAAGATGTGTAGGTTAGGCTGATTGGCCATGTTCATGTGACAAGCAGGGTAAATACATGGGATTATTGGTGGTGCATGGGCCAAGGGCTGAATGGCCTCCCTCTGCAGTGCAGGGATTCTATCCTTCTATGAACCACCTTGCCTGCATCAAAGTTGCCCAGAGTGGTGGTCGGGGCGGACGATGGCAGGCGATTGGCATGCCTGCCGGCAGCGGGAAATTGCAGGCCATCTACCTCCAAGTCCTCCCCTGTAGCCAAATGTCCTCAGTGGCAGGTCAGAAATGACCCACTGCAGTGTGCATAAAAACCCAGGAGCATTTTAACTTCTGGGTGGGAAATGGTGAAACTTTGGAAATAATCAGCATGGGGTCAGCTACAAAGCTGCAAGGATCATGGTGATTGACAGGGGGAGCTGAGATTGCATTTTGGGGGCTCTGCAGAGCCAGTCTGCTCGTCCCAGCCGCAGTAAGCAACGTGCTGGACTTCCCTGAAAGAGCCTCCTCTTCCTCCCACCAGGCTCTCATGAGCGGGATGCCCATATTTGGTTAGGCAGCTGGATCAGCTGCCCAAACAATTTCCAAATTCAGATTGTATCGGGGTCTTTGCAGAGCTATGCAATCTGCTCACTCACAGTGTTACTTTTGCCAGTTCACTATTGTAAACATTCCTCACTGTTTTTAAAACCTTGCTTCATAGAGTGTTAAAAGTAAGTCAAATTAAGGTTAAAGCATTCAAAGTTGGAATGGGGAAAGGGTCAGAAAATGAGTTTAGATAGTTCCAGTTAAAAAGCTTGGCAGTGTTAGCATTTGTTATTAAGTGCAGAGACCACAAAGAATACAGAACTTACAATTATGTGCTCTTTATTGCATAGCTATTTTTCAATTAACTAACTACATCTGTCAATTGTATACATTCAGGTCAGAGAGACCACTTAACGAACTTGCAGTACTTGATGAAAGTTAAAATTTGCAGTCATAATGGGCCTTACGAATATATGAACAAGGAGGTCATTCAGCTCTTTAAGCCTGCTCTGCCATTTAATAAGATCACGGCTGATCTGATAATAACCTCAAATCTGCACTCTGCTGACTCCCGATAACTTATCACCCCTTTGCTTCCAAGAATCTATCTACCTCTGCCTTAAAAATATTCAGCTTTCACTGCCTTTTCAGGAAGAGAGTTCCAAAGAGACTCAACCCTCTGAATGAAAAAATGCACCTCATCTCTGTTTTAAATGGGCAACCTCTTATCTTTAAACAGTGACCTCTAGTTCTAGATTCTCGCACAAAAGCAAACAACCCTTCTAAATCCACCCTGTCAAGACCGCTCATGATCTTTTGTTCAATCAAGTCGCCTCTTAGTCTTCTAAACTCTAGAGGATACAAGCCTAGACTGTCCAACCTTTCCTCATTAGACAACCCACCCATTACAGGTAGTCTAGTAAACCTTCTCTGAACTGCTTCCAGTGCATTTACATCCTTCCTTAAATAAGGAGACTGTACTGTACACAAGGCCAATGGCTTTATTCTGGGCTGCACTTTCCGTGATTCTACAGGTGAGGAGAATAGAGCAGAACAGAGCAGAAACAGAGGCCTGTTTAAGATTTCAACTTATTTTACACTTATAATTAATGCTTTTTAAAATGTTGTTTTAGTCCTGCTAGGCTAATGGCAATTATTCAAGGTGCTCTTGATACAGTGTTGCAGAAGTGTCCAAGCTTCTTGGCAGGCTGAGTAGTTCCAGGAGAGTCAGAGCCACATGTATATTTAAAAGCAATACTCACAATGTGCAGACATATCAAGTTACTGATGTTAATATATGACCCAAGTTAGGATTTACTCCATAAGCACTAAAACTAACACTTCCCAGTTGACAGATCCACCAAATTTAAGCAGAACACACCGACACGTTTGAATGTAAATGCAGATCACTCCTGAATTGTGGATAATGGGTAGCCAATGGTCATAGACTGGACTAGCCTGCATGCCACCCCGTGTGAGCTGATAATTTGCAAAACCTCTTTCAGGATAGCAATCACTTCCCTGGAGCACTTGGCAGAAAAATGGTTAATACAATTCAGTAGCTGCAAAAATAATCCAGTTTGGTTTTTCTTAAGGCTTGAGTATGGATTGAGCTTGTTTAAAGTGGTAAACAAAAAAATTCCATTTCAAATGAAAGAAAGCAAATTAACATATTGACAAGGGGAAGAATTATTGCTGCTGTTGGTTACATGTTCAAAGGGAAAGCAGAAAGGGTGGACACACAGTAGTGAACAGTTGAGCTGATTTTCCACCAAAGTGTTTTAAGCTAAACTGTGGAATCAGAGTTTATATTCTTCTCCCCACCGCCCCTGCCCTCCTCTGTGTGTTTTATTCAGATCGCACGTCTTTAAAAAATATTGCACATGCGTTTCATTTTATTACATCACTAAAAATGTTCTTTCGGCTGAAATCTGTAGCTCATGGAGGCTAAAATAATATTTGCCGACCTTCAAGTGAAATCCATTTTATCCAAAGCAGTCAGGTCCCCGTCAAGATCAGTCTTCGCAATCATGAAAAATGTGCTTCACGAGAACGGCAAAAACAAAGTGGAAAAGACAACAGTCACCAATGAAAGGACCAGGATCATCAGGCCAGGAAGCATAGAATCGCTACAGCGCAGAAGCAGTCCATTCGGCCCATCAGTTCTGCGCTGACTCTCTGACAGAGCATCTTACCCCCCATCCCCATAACCCCACGCATTTACTCTGTGTGGTGAACCATTGTTGGTTCCCACCAGGTAGTGCTGAGCCAGGGTCTGGCCAGTACTATGAGTCTGTATATATGTTACTGTTGGGGTTAGGGTTGGGCTGTTCTACATGTTACTGTTGGGGTTAGGGTTGGGCTGTTCTACCTGTAATATAGTTCTTATGGTACATCCCAGTCGGGCTCCGCCTCCTGGGAGAGGTATAAAGGTCACTGCTCTGTCTGGGACCCTTTAGTCTGGGATCGTGTATTATATATGGTAGCTCTATTGTAGTAGTCAATAAAAGCCTTTATTTCCCCGAGTACCTCTAGCCTCGTGAGTTATATCGCGCATCACTCTGCTAATCCCCCTCACCTACATGGCTTAGGACACTAAGGGGCAATTTAACATGACCAATCCACCTAACCTGCACATCTTTGAAAGATCAGGTGGAGACCACAAAAGGTGTAGGAATCTGTTTTCTCACAGGATGATTGTACTCAGACAAAGGAGAGAGGAGTGTGATTGTGCTTTTGTTGAAAGGGCTGAAGCAGGTCTCAGTAATGGTGACCATGACAACTATCATCAATTGTCGTAAAAACCCATCTGCTTCACTAATGTCCTGTGGGGGAGGAAATCTGGCGTCCTGATCTGTTCTGGCTAATGCACAGCAATGTGCTTGGCACGTAACTGCTCTATGAAATAGCTCAGCGAGTACTCAGGTCAAGGACAATTTGGGATGAGCAACCAATGCCGGAGGTGCCAGCAACCCTCGATCCCGCAAAAGAATAATGGGAAAGAAAAGTGTGGCCTTGGCATACCGTTAGTATGATGAAAAGTGAGAGAGAATGGTGGTTACATCTCCATCCCCAGCCATTGGAAGAGACCGAGGTTCAGATTTTTTCATCCACAGAGCTGGCTCACTGAATCAGGAGATTTCACGGCTTCGCCAACCCAACCTTTAAAAATGGCAGCCCTCAGGAGGGATGTTTGGTCGGGGAAGGCAGGTGGAAACAGGAATCAGGGCAGGAAACCCCTTACTGTATCTGCAGGCTGCCAGGTGTGGAGGTGGGTTGGGTGCAAAGTCTCGCTCCATTCCCCAGTACTATGTTTAAAATAAATAAATCCTCCAGCCCTCACACCCCTCAACCCCCACACATTCCCTATCCCCCATCCATGCCAAGCTATGCTAACACATACCCCTACCTACCAGCGGGTAGAATTTAAATGCAGCTCCCCCATGTTAACGGTGCATAGCTGTGGCCACTTTGGGTGAATAGTGCGCCTGGAGCCTCCATATAACGGCGTGATTCGTGGGGAGGCTTTTCAGTGCACTAGGTGTTGGTGGATTGCGGTGTGAAGCGCGCCAAAGAGACCGGCATGGATAACATAGAAACATAGAAAACTACAGCACAAAACAGGCCCTTCGGCCCCACAAGTTGTGCCGAACATATCCCTACCTTTTAGGCCTACCTATAACCCTCCATCCTATTAAATCCCATGTACTCATCCAGGAGTCTCTTAAAAGACCCTATTGAGTTTGCCTCCACCACCACTGATGGCAGCCGATTCCACTCGCCCATCACCCTCTGTGTGAAAAACTTCCCCCTAACATTTCCCCTGTACCTACACCCCAGCACCTTAAACCTGTGTCCTCTCGTAGCAGCCATTTCCACCATGGGAAAAAGCCTCTGAGAGTCCACCCGAGCTATGCCTCTCAACATCTTATATACCTCTATTAGGTCTTTATATACCTCTATTAGGTCTTTATATACCTCTATTAGGTCTCCATTATTCTCGCGTTATGACACTTTGACATTTTTTAGGAGAATTCCGCCCATGATCTCTCCAGTTATACATGTATTTAACCAATCCTTCATCTCCACCTTTGATATGCACTTGCCCAGAAAAACCTTCACTGTCTCCCATTGCAGCTATTTCCCCCTTTAGGGTGGCACAGCGGTTGGCACTGCTGCCTCACAGTGCCAGGGACCCAGGTTCGATTCCTGGCTTGGGTCACTGTCTGTGTGCAGTTTGCTTATTCTCCCTACGTCTGCGTGGGTTTCCTCCGGGTGCTCCGATTTCCTCCCACAATCCAAAGATGTGCGGGTTAGGTGGATTGGCCATGATACATTGATCCTTAGTATCAGGGGGATTAGCAGGGTAAATATGTAGGATTAAAGGGATAAGGCCTGGATGGGATTGTTGTCGGTGTGGATGCGATGGGCCAAATGGCCTCCTTCTGCACTTTGGAGATTCTATGACTCTAATCCAACTCTCTCATTCCTCTATCCAGTAGATAGAGATTTGAGCATACCTGGCACACATCTATAGTTTAGCCATCAATTGCCAGATGTTTTTCAAGCATCATCTGGTGTCAATATCCTCTGCCAAAATTTACTTTACAAATTATATTCCTCTGGAGTGAGTGAGGCTTTTAAAGTCACTGCAGTGGGATGCAGGATGACTGATATGACAGAATGCACAAGAAGCTGAAATGTTTACATGTCGGCTGTAAAGTTCAACACCAATCAATTACATTGTAGAATATTTTACAAATTTCAAATTGTCATTTTTCATACAAATCTCACCTTCAAGCTGTTTAATAATGGAAGCAAGCATAACAAGCCAAAATACTACCAAAGGTTTACACTGCATAAAAAATTAGATTGGCCCACATATCAACATTTATCTACTGAACATTAGATAGCTGTAGTCAATCCATTCGCTGTTTCCAACACAGCATATTATGTTCCTAATTGGTTGTTACATTGATGGAGAACTCTGGTTTAAAGACTCCAGGGCCTATACTTTCAGTGCAGATGTCAGAGGAACAGGATAGCATTTAGCATTTGTACCTGCTCTTATACACCTCTGGGACATTCTCTGCCAGCTATAAAGACCATTTACAAAATTAAGTTGTGGACTCTGAATTCAGCTTCTAGAGGGTCTAAATTCACAAAACAAATCTACTCATAAATCAGCAGTGATTGACACTAAGAAGTTTACATTTGTCCGGTAGCACAACAACAAATAATACTTAAATATAATTCCTTTGCATGACACTGCTCCGCACGATAAAGCTATTTATTTTAAACAAATTAACAATAGCACTAAAATGACATCCAAAGGCACTTCATACAGACATTTTGATGAGTTAACAGAGAGGGTTGACGAGGGTAATGCTGTAGATGTGGTGTACATGGACTTCCAAAAAGCACTTGATAGACTGCAACAGAAAAACTTGTGATCAAGGTTAGAGCTCATGGAATAAAAGGGACAGTAGCAACATTGATATGAAATTGACTAATTAACAGGAAAAATAAGTTGTGGTGGACAGTTGTTTTTCGGATTTGAATAAGGTTTAATGTGGAGTTCCCCCGAGATTGATACAAGGACCCCCCTATTCTTTATGATATATATATTAATGACCCAGATCTTGGTGTACCGGGCAAAATTTTGAAAAGTTGTGAATGACATTGTTATGGATGGGGAGATGTGTGGGATGGTGATTGAAAATAGTGCAGTCCTGAAGGATTATCTCGTGGTTCCTTGAATTCAATGAACTCAAACAGAAGTTGTAAGTTTCTGGCCGAGCTCCTGAAGTGAAGAAATATAATCTTGCAGACAAAATGAAATAGCCCCTTTTCACTGCCTGATGTGACAGTTTTTTTTGAGGCATAGTTCATTTCTTTGGCTGGGTAATCTCTCGTGCTGCTGGTCCCAGGCTATCTTGCAGAGTTCTCTCTCCAGCCAGTTTCAGTCATGCAATGACAGTATCAATGTATTCCATTGTCCACATAATAGGTTGCAGCCAATGTATTGAAGCAGAATGGGGAAGCTTTTGATATTCCATCAACCATTCTAGCTACAATAATCTAAATTACTTTACGTGGAATTTTATCTTCATGGGCTGAGAGGTCTGACAGCCATAGTCATTTTAAAGTTCTTCCATTGAAATGGAGAGGGGAGAACCTGGGAAGGTCATTTGAATTTTAACGAATTTCCAGAGTCGAGGTTACTCAGGAGCCACTTAAAAATGGTGGCCAAGACCTGACTCCAGGATTCCCAATCCCATTCACCGGGTGTCTGATTGCCGGGAGTAGGCTAGTTCAGGTCAAAGGTCCGCACGCTGCACTCCTGATGTGGCCTGCTCCATTGCGAGGATAGGCAAGTCCTAGTCCTCTGCAATTTCTATCCTGGAAGTTGAGCCAGGTTTTTAATGAGTTGTGATTCATGGCCCCTCTGAAGCATTTGTTAATAAAGCACACAGCACCCTAGGCTTTATCAATAGGGCATACCATAAAGTACAGAAGCAAGGAAGTTATTATTAACCTGTATAAAACACTTGTTTGGCCTCAAATGGAATACTGTGTCCAGTTCTGGCCACCACACTTTAGGAAGGATGTGACGGCATTCACGAGGATGCAGCAAAAATTTACGAGCATTCCAAAGATGAGGAACTTCAGTTACATAGTTAGATTAGAGAAGTTGGGAATGTTTTCATTGGAGAAGAGGGAGTTGAGAGGGGTTCTGATAGGGGTATTCAAAATCATGAAGGGTCTGTGGTAGGTGGAAGAATCAAGAGCCAGAGGGCATGGACTTAAGGTAATTGGCAAAAGAAGCAATGGTGAGATTGAGGATAAACTTTTTCACACAAGTGGTTAGGACCTGGAATGCACTGCTGGAGAGTGTGGTGAAGACGAGGTGAATTGAGGTTTTCAGAAGGGAATTGGATCATTATCTGAAAAGGAAAAAATGCAGGACAAGGGAAAATGGGGAGAGAGTGGCCCAAGATGAATTGTTCCTTCAGGATACAGACAAGACAAGCAAAATAGCCTCCTTCTGTGTTGCAATTATTCCATGATAAGCAATCCACAAACAAAGGAAATTAAATTGTTAAAATTATAATCTTACTGGCAGTGATCTACAAGAATGGTTTACTTAGAAAATGGGAAAACAACAGTATGGATACTCTTCTGAATCTGGGTTTAAAATGTATCTGGAGCAGAGTATGATATTTTACTGAACACCTAGCCCATAATACTGACCTGGACATGCTTGTGCTAGCATTGTGTTGAAAAGCGTGTGAAAATGGCTTATTCCTTGAGATGGATCAAGTATACCTTAGCTTGATATATACAAAAAGCTTGTTTTTAAAGGAAAGATTCACATGAAGAATTTTCACTGTTGGCTGAAAAGGAGAGGGAAGAAAGGTGTCACTAAATGTCCTATGCCTGCTGTAGCTGAATAGTCAACAATCTGTGGAAGCTGTGAGATGTGAATGTGAGGCTGACAGCACTGGTATAATTATGTGATGCAAATTAGAGTCTCTGAATGTTATCCACCATTGCACCAGAACACTGGGAGCCCTCCCTCTGGCCTGTTGTGCCACTTATTCTCCTCTTCCTTCCAGCGCAGCCTTCAAGACAATGTTGCAGCTCCTGCAGCAGGAATGTGTGGTGATTGTCCCCTTAAGGACAACACAGCAGAGTAAAGGTCACATGATCTGGATGACTAATCAAGACCCAGAGTGAGAAATCACCACAGGGGGAGGAGTTACCAGAGTGTAGAGTAAGAGAGATAGGAAAGATAGGAGCTGGAGGAGGCCATTCGGCCCTTCGAGCCTGCTCGGCCGTTCATCACAATCATGGCAGATTGTCCAACTCACTAGCCTAATCCTGCTTTCTCCCCATAACCTTTGATTCCATTTGCCCCAAGTGCTATGTCGAGCCACCTCTTGAATACATTCAATGTTTTGGCATCAACTACTTCCTGTGGTAATGAATTCCACAGGCCCACCACTCTTTGGGTGAAGAAGTGTCTCCTCATCTCTGTCCTAAATGGTCTACCCCGAATCCCCAGACTGTGACCCCTGGTTCTGGACTCCCCCACCATTGGGAATACTCTCCTTGCATCTACCATGTCTAATCCTGTTAGAATTTTATAAGTCTCCATGAGGTCCCCCCTCATTCGTCTGAACTCCAGCGAAAACAATCCTAACCTAGTCAATCTCTCCTCATACATCAGTCTGGTATGTTGGAATTAGCTGAAAGCATGCAGCTTCTATAGCTGACTTGTAAATAAATCTCTTTTTGTTCTACTAATGAAGTCTCCTCAAGAGCATAATTACAGAATGGAGCTCCTCTTTACTGGGGACAGGCTAACTGTGCATTGTGCTAGCCCCACGTGTACCTGTGTTCCCTGCTAAGCATGCAGCCAGCCAGCAGCTCATTACATGCTGAGCTGTAATCATGTTGCTAAATAGGCATCATAATTCCCGTGCATCTCAATCTCTGTGCCTGAAATTGGGCCTAATCCAATTTTTAGCCCTTTCAGTCCTACATGTTATTTCTCTATTTGCCTCTGGTTTGATTATGAAAAATAATAAATCATTCTTGAGAACAGAATTCAAGTGAGCAGCCACAAAGCCAACTCATGCCCAGCTTTGATACTAAAAATAATAAGTCTGAAAATTTGTATATTTCAAAAGGGAGAAGTCTGACATTGATGTGATCACTCCTCAGATACAACAGGTAGATGGTATAATTTACACTCAAGCACAGCTTACAAATGGTTTTGGACATCCACTAAAAAGAGCCTTACTTGCTTTCTATTAAATACAATTCTTTCAAAAGAGTGCGACTTCCATCCATTATAATTTAGTGCTGTAAAATAAACAAGATTTAACAACCCTGGGCTCAGAATAATATTTTTCTTTGACGACATGGGGAATGTACTGGTACTGCGAAAGATTATGAAAATATATCATTTGTTGCACAATTGATTTAGTCATCAGGATTTCTACAGGGCTTCAACAAAGTGTTTAAACTTCTGAGCAATTCACACAGGTAGAGTTTCTATTTGTCTGATGCACGCTCTTCCTGTCGGAACACATGGCTAAACTCTGACTTCTCAAGGACCTCCAACTGTGTGCAAGTGTAATGCTGGAATTTGAACAGCAGAACCACGCAGTTTTCTTGTAAACGTTTCTAGCTGCTTGTCCAGTTTGAGCAGTAGGACATTCTAATGTGGAGCCAAACGGGAAGAATCTAGTGACAAGGTGAGTCTCCAGGGCTTGAGTTTTGTGCCTGTCAGGTGCACACACTCAGCAGGCCCAGAAGCAAATGCAGAATGTGCTTCCAGCTGTGATTGGCCTTGGAATATGATTTCACGCTAGCATGCCGATTACTGGGCAGCCAGCATGAAACGTGCTGAAAAGGGGCTCACTCGGTGCTGCCGCTGGGGTGGTGGGTGCCAAGAGAAAGAAAGGTATGAGCTGGTGCTTCTAATGGGCTCTCTCAAGGCAGACAGCTGCTATGGAGCTGCCTCAGGGAGCTACAGACCTGTACAAATTAAATCCTGATGGAAAACTGTGTTGAGACTTCACATTCAAACACCTTACAACAGGTCTCAGAGAACCTCAGTCCCCAGTCATCTTTTTAAATTTTATATCAGCCCTGACATTTCATCCTGCCTTGGATCGAAGTTACAGCAAAATCCTAAAGACCGCCCAGCCAACTGACCCACCCACCAACCATAAAAGTAGATAGACCACATAAAATCATTTTCAATTCACTCCTTAATGAGCATAATTGCCTGCTAATTGTTGGCAGGCACGCTTCCAACTTCACGCGTGATTTCACATGTTTCTGGGTCAGGCAAGTCCCCACCGCCCCCCCAACCCCCGAGCCTTTATTAGTCCACCAGGCTGACTAATTAACAATGCTGTGGATGGACTTGGGTGATTCAGGGATTAAATCCCTCAGTTATAGGGCAATAAATTCAACACAGTAGGGTCCATTTTTATGAATGCACCTAGAACTCCAAAATTGTGTTGCCCTCGCATAGGGCAGCAGAGCGACGACACTGATTGGCTGTTGCAGGTACAATTTGCATTGGCGCAGTCACTGCTTCCAGATAGTGGTTTGTGAAGGCTGTTGTCAAGGCACAGTTAAACCCCAAACACTACTTGAATGTTTATCTCCCTAACTCCTCCTCTAACCAAAGAAAAGTCACTGAGAACCACAAGTAAGGGAAAGGTGAGTTGAGATTCTTTTATCCTTTTAACTGTAAAAGGGCAGTATGGCAGTTAGGGCAGTAGTATGCTCCTCCTGCCAGATGTGGGAAATCAGGGAGCAATCTTGTCTCCCTGACAACTTTATCTGCAAGAAGTGTGTCCAGCTACAGCTCCTCACAGGCCGCACTGTTTGGATGGAGTGGCAGCTGGACGCACTGTGGAATGTACAGGGGGCAGGGAGTTTGACAGACACTAGTTACAAGGAGATTGTCACACCACAGGTTCAGTCACATAGATGGAATGACTGCCAGGTAGGGTAGAAGGTTGTTTTTCAAACTGGAGGCCTGTGACCAGCGTTGTGCCTCAGGGATCAGTGCTGGGTCCACTGTTATTTGTCATTTATATTAATGGTTTGGATGAGAATTTAAGAGGCATGGTTAGTGAGATTGCAGATGACACCAAGATTGATGTCACAGTGGACAGTAAAGAAGGTTATCTAGGGTTGCAATGGGATCTAGATCAATTGGCCAGGGGACTGATGAATGGCAGATGGAGTTTAATTTAGACAAATGCGAGGTGAAGCATTTTGGTAGATTGAACCAGGGCAGGACTTACTCAGTTAATGGTAGGGCATTGGGGAGAGTTACAGAACAAAGGGATCTAGGGTACCTGTTCATAGCTTCTTCAAAATGGAGTCACAGGTGGACAGAGTGGTGAAGAAGGCATTCGGCATGCTTGGTTTCATTGGTCAGAACATTGAATACAGGACATTGGTAAGGCCACACTTGGAATACTGTGTGCAATTCTGGTCACCCTATTATAGAAAGGATATTATTAAACTAGAAAGAGTGCAGAAAAGATTTACTAAGATGCTCCTGGGACTTGATGGTTTGGGTTATAAGGAGAGGCTGGATAGACTGGGACTTTTTTCCACGGAGCATAGGAAGCTTAGGGGTGATCTTATAGAGGACTAAAAAATGAGGGGCATAGATCAGTTAGATAGTCAACATCTTTCCCCAAAGGTAGGGGAGTCTAAAATTAGAGGGCATAGATTTCAGGTTAAAGAGGAGAGATACGAAAGGTTCCAGTGGGGCAATTGTTTTCCCCACACACAGGGTACTGAGTGTCTGGAACGAGCTGCCAGAGGTAGTAGTAGAGGCGGCAATTGGGACTAGGTGAGTGGTAAAAAAAAAAGGGTGGCATGGATAAGTTGGGCCGAAGGGCTGGTTTCTATGCTGTAAACCTCTATGACTCGAAGTACATGGGTGGGAAAGGTTTAGAAGGATATGGGCCAGACATGGGCAATTGGGGTTGGTAGGAGGGCATCATGGTCAGCATGGACTGGTTGGGCCGAAGGGCCTGTTTCCGTGCTGTATTGCTCTATAGCTCTATGACTCTACACCTTTGGGGCAAATCACATCAGACACCACATTGGTAAGGGTGTCAGTGATCAGACACTGACCAGGTTGTTGGAACTATGCAGAGCGGGCAGATCATGGTGACAATCAACTTGCAATACTGATTTGATGCCAGAGCAGCAACCTTGGAGCTTAACACTCCAACTAACCCCTTCTCACACAGCTGAACATGTGTTCAGCAGCAGGCAGGAACCCCCACCAGCTTTACTTAAAGGAATTACCAACTACTTACAGGCTAGATGCTGGCTGATTACTTCTGGCTGTTGCTATGATTGTAAAAAGGTTTGGTGCTCCGTTTAGTTGTTTCAAGTCTACAGGGATTGGTGTGGCAGGTGCTGAAAGACTTTTTGCTGACTTCAAGGCTTCTGCACACACCGCTTGCTCCTAGATGTAGGTGCTCTGGTAGGCATTCACTTGAATAGGAGGATTTGCGGAGAGCACTAGAAGTTCGGGGGGGGGGGGGGGGGGGGGGTGGCAGGAGGTTTGGGAGAAGACTTTCACATCCATCCAGGAACATGAAGCATGGTGAGGATCAGGGGCTCAGATGGCCAGGCTTCAATAATGACAAACCCGCTGAAACCCATGGCCTGCTGCAGACACAATGCAAACCAAGAGCAGAGAAAGGAGTGCATTGTCTGTGTGACGGTGACTGCTATGATGAACCTGTGTGTGTCTGGCTTCTTCCAGGCTGGAGTTATTTGAAATATTTTGCAGTTTGCCATCCACTGTTGCCTAAGGGAGGTTAGAGAGGCTCTCTCAAGCTAACTACATTTCATTCTCTCTTATCCTCGAGACAGCAAGTGGCTTTGCTTGGGTTGCATGAGTACCCATGGTGAAGGGTGCCTGTGTGCACATAACTTCTCGGGTGCCCCCTGCCAACTCTGCCATGTTCTGGAAGAGAAAGGAATTTCTGTCCCTCACGATCAGGCCACAGACAGCAGATTTTGTTGGTCGCTGCCTAGTATCCTGACAACAGCCATGTTGCCTTCATTCTGTGGCAGTCCACTGTGCTAACTGTACTTGTGCCACCATGGCAAACCAAAGGATGGCTACTGGGTGAGAAGGGTCATCTACTGACAGCATGGTTCATGATTCACATGCGTAATGCACCCAACATGTGGAGAATGAAATGTGACAGAGCAGACCACTGGCATGCTGAAACAACACATCCCCTACAGGGGCTGCTCTGGAGGAGTCCTGCAGTACTCAGCAGAATGAGAGACAAAATTCAAGGTGATCTGGTAACCTCTCCATTATGAAGGGACATCCCTTGTCACCAACAGTTCTAAGGTGAGTAGCTAAGGAGCAACAGGAAGAGGAGGTGTGGAGATAACCTAGACTACCCTACACTGTCTGTAAAGAACTCATCCAAGTGCGATATCAGTAATCGCAACCTGAATTTCCCATTCAACACCAGTCCCACTCCTTAACTTACCCTTGTCAATGGCCAGCAGTCTTCACTTGGCCACAATGCAAAAATAAAAGCCACCACAAAACAAACATTCCAAACCACATTTATAAATTAAATCATTCCATATTGCTTGCAAAAACTACTCAAGCAATCACAGATGCATTCGTTAGTGTCTGTCTTCTACGTACCTGACCTAGTTCTTCAACAAGAACAACTTATATAGCACCTTTAACATAATAAAATGTCCCGAGGCACTCCTCAAGAGCATTATAAAACGAAGTATGACACATAAGGAAATATTAGGTCAGATGACCAAAAGCTTGGTCAAAAAGGTAGGTTTTACGGAGCGTTTAATGGAGAAAAGCAAGGTGCAAAGGCAGAGAAATGAATATAGCATTTCCCAGAGCTTGGGGCCTAGACAACTGAAGGCCCAATGGTGGGACGATTAAAATCAGGGGTGCACAAGAGGCCAGAATTAGGGGAGCACAGTTGTCTCAAAGGGTTTGGGAGAGGAGATTGGATGATTATTGATGGGGATGTAGTGAATCGAGCAGTGTCTTAAGTTAGTGATGCAATTGGTAAAATATAGCTTTTGAAAATGCGTTAACCAACCGTGACCCTCCCATATGAGGTCACTGAACCTCTGTCGACTCTTCATCCAGGTCCCTGGGGCATGGCTCCCGGCACAGAACTGAATGGCTATCAGCTTCCTTGCCTTCTGAGCTTATGTCTGAGGGGCCTCCTGGTTCACTATGGAAGCTGGAAGGTGAGGAGCAGTGCTCCGAAAGCTCGTGCAACTAAATAAACCTGTTGGACTTTAACCTGGTGTTGTGAGACTTCTTACTGTGCCTACCCCAGTCCAACGCCTGTATCTCCACATCAGAGGCTCCAGTGCAGTGCCCGAGTGTCCAGTCCCTGTTTTCTTTCATATTGTGCCACTGTTGAATGTTTTCCAGGTCAGATTCACTTCCGGCATGACTACCAGCACCTGCTCCAGCCACAGTGCACTGCCCCTTTAAGAGGTGACTGCTAGTATTAAGGAGTGCTGGCCAACTTTAAGTGGTGCAGTGTTGCGCTCCACTGATACAGCCCATCAATAAACATTGTGGTTAGCTCTGGTTGGAAGCTGAAATCATTCAAATCAGCAGGCAGCATAAATTTGGCATGAGCGAGAGCAAATCAAAAACAGATTTCCACATCCTCTATCCTCCTTTGTTTCAATATTTATCTAGTCTTCCCTTTTAAAGTGCCGTCGTATTGGTCTCAACTCATCTGTTATTTTTGCATTTTCCACCACCCATCAGCTTCAATTTCTGTCAGTTTATTTGCTACATTTGAGCCAAACCTCCTCTATCTTCACCATTTCTGCTTTTCGCTGGTATCTGGGATTTTGTTACAAGTGTTAAATAGAGAAAAAAAAACCCTTAAATGAAAACAGAAAATGTGCAAATCGTGCGTCCTCCGCACCAGGGAACGGGAACAGGCCAATGTTCAGATGTCAACTCTGCATTATGACAGTCTGACAAAGACCTTAACCACTCCACTATGCCCGCCGCACCCCCCCCCCCCCCCCCCGCCCCACCCACTCCCCCCTCCCCACTGTCTTTTCAGATTGCGTTACACCTGCTTGTTATTTCCAGTCTTTTCTGTTCTTAGTTAAGATTTGAAGATTTTTCTTTTAAAAGTTTCTTCTAACCTACAACAGCCAAAGAAGAACAATCAGCAACAGTGAGGGAACTTTGACCGTTACAAATCGGCGGCCTGTTTGCACTCCACCCAGTACTCAGCTCTGCTGAAGTGAATACAGAGGAAATTTGAGTGGGATGTATAACAGTGAGCCCAGCTGATAATCACTTGGAGAACACGTTATCCCCCAGTGTGTTTAAATGGAAATCCCATGCTATAAATCTCAAGTGTAACAAAACATGGACATCATAGGTCTCATTTTATTTTGTTTTATGGTTGGTGATTACATGCCCTGTGCTGTGGTTCAGTTTTTACTGCCAGGGCTGAGAACCTACAGGGAATCATTATCTTACACTGATTTAAACACCATCGGCAAACAGGTGACAGAGGCTCAGTGTGTACTGGTTAACACAGCCTACACACTTAAGAACAGGATAGAGGCATTGACTTTCAACATATTTCCCTGTGGCCAAGAACCCTGTGTTCTGGCCTGGACGTAGCATCAGTCTAATTATTCAAATTTAAATTTGGTTTTATAATCAATACAGTACTTTAGAGCCTTTTCACAGCTGAATTCTTATTTTGGCAGGAGATGCTGATTATATTTCAACACGTATCACTAGCTTCAATCTTACGTTATTTACTATCTTATACACATTGTCAAGTAACCATTATTATCCTATATATACATTGTTAGGTAATCATTATTTCCTTATATATGTGGCCAGATAACTAATATTTTCTATCAATAATTATTAGGAGGGCTGATTTTGGAAAGGGGGGGGGGGTATTGAATTAATTGGGTTGGATTTAAAAGACAGTGTTTGCAGAACAACACTCTTGTATGGCAGCATTGACATTGATCTCCCAAGCAATTGTTTTATTCGTCACCTTTAAGGGCAGCACAGTGGCAGAGTGGTTAGTACTGCTGCCTCACAGTGCCAGGGACCTGGGCGCAATTCTGGATAAAAGCAAATTATTGAGGATGCTGGAATCTGAAACAAAAAGAGAAAATGCTGGAGAATCTCAGTTTTGACAAAGGGTCGTCTGGACTTGAAACGTCAGCTCTTTTCTCTCCTTACGGATGCTGCCAGACCTGATGAGCTTTTCCAGCATTTTCTCTTTGGGTTCAACTCTGGCCTTGGGTGACTGTCGTATGTGGAGTTTGAACATTCTCCCAGTGTCTGCATGGCCTTCTTCTGGGTGCTCCGGTTTCCTTCCACAGTCCAAAGATATGCGGGTTAGGTTGATTGGCCATGCTAAATTGTCCCTTAGTGTCTCAAGATGTGTAGGTTAGGGGGATTAGCTGGGTAAATAAGGCCTGGGTGGGATGCTCTGTTGGAGAGCCGTAGCAAACTCAATGGGCCAAATCAATAGATTGAGTCATCAACTGCCTGGAAGATGAGCCAATCAAGTGGAGATGGCCTCACCTCCGAGGTTTAAGCAAGGAGGTGGGGACCCCCACCCCCAAAATTTCAACCCACTGTTTGAGAGGGACTGTCAATGGAATTTTGAAATTTTGTCCTATAATTCCAGAATGATCCATATCATTTTTCACTGACCTCTTACCAAAGCAAGTTCTTTGTGAAGGTATGATGTCTCAAACTGGATACACTATTTTAGAATTAACCATACGCAAGTTAATTTGCATTAGATATCATTAAATCTTATTACAAAGGTGCATTCTAGCAACTGTGCAACTCAGTCTAATGTCAATAATCATGGATAAATCTTTCATCATTTCCACCTTTGCTAATGGAAGCATTCGCCACTGGATGTTGCTTTATATTGAACCGTATTAAATCCTTCTGCTACTTCTTAATGCATCCTGTTACTTCATTCAGATCCCTTTCACTGTTCCGACTCCTATCTCCCTCCTTTAGTTACCTTGCCACACAGATGGGCATCATCAGCAAATTTCATGTTACTGGAATTTCTTTCTTCCATATGTTTTACAAATACTGAAAGCAGCAGGGTATCTAAAATAGACCAAGTGGAACTCCACTGGTGAGACGGAACAGTATTCATTACCTTCTGTCTTGAATTGTCAAGTAAGGTTTCAATTTAGCCAATTCAATTAGAATTAATGTCATATAAAGGTAATTTTTTTGAACTCAAATGGTTTTAGAAAATTCAAGAATATACACTAGTGATGGACATTTTCCACTGTGGTTATAAAGCAAGGCCATTATGTTATTTTATTGAAAACTTATCGCATCTCTGGCAATAAAGTGCTTTGGGACATTCTTAGATTGTGAAAAGTGCAACATAAAATTGAAGTTTCTTTAATTTGTACAATCTTCATTACCACTGTTGACTACTTGATCCGAGATTCATATTTTCTGAAATTGGGATTCTTCTGTTGTAATCCCTTTTTATGGGAACTTTTGTGATACTAAACAAATCTTTGGTATTTATCGTACCTACTCCTTAAATGATGGCAGAGGGATTTGTGTGTATGGGGGTCGGCTTCCAACAGCCTATGTTAAGCGTGGCATGATGGCACAGTGGTTAGCACTGCTATCTCACAGCTCCAGGGACCTGGTTCAATTCCAGCCTCGGGTCGCTGTCTGTGTGGAGTTTGCATGTTCTCCCCGTGTCTGCGTGGGTTTCCTCCGGGTGCTCTGGTTTCCTCCCATAGTCCAAAGATGTGCGGATTAAGCTGATTGGCCAGGCTAAATTGCCCCTTAGTGTCAGTGGGACTAGCTAGGGTAAATGCATAGGGTTATGGGGATAGGGCCTGAGTGGGATTGTGGTTGGTGCAGACCCCATGGGCCGAATGGCCGCCTTCTGCACTGTAGGATTCTAATGCCAGGGAAAACAGGGAGAAATGGTGTAAACAGGCAACAGGGAAAATCTCCCACCAAAGATACAGCCATAGATCAGGCAACACTCACATACGTTCTGCCAATGTTCTGTAATGCTCTATTCTACAAATTACATAATGAATAATGGCCTGGAAATTCTGCAGGACCTCCCCTAGTCTTCTGCTAAAGTTGGGGAGTTGGAAAAGACTGGCAGAACCCCAAGTAAAGCAGCATAAACAGCCCTTTCCGGCAGTTCTCCACAGATTCTGGATGATCTGCCAAAGTTGTGGCAGGATACCAGGAGAAACATAGAAAAACTACAGCACAAACAGGCCCTTCGGCCCCACAAGTTGTGCTGAACATATCCCTACCTTTTAGGCCTACCTATAACCCTCCATTCTCTTAAGTCCCAGGAGGCTCTTAAAAGTCCCTATTGAGTTTGCCTCCACCACCACTGATGGCAGCCGATTCCACTCGCCCACCACCCTCTGTGTGAAAAACTTCCTCCTAAAATTTCCCCTGTACCTACCCCCCAGCACCTTAAACTTGTGTCCTCTCGTAGCAGCCATTTCCACCCTGGGAAAAAGCCTCAGAGTCCACCCGATCTATGCCTCTCAACATCTTATATACCTCTATTAGGTCTCCTCTCATCCTACGTCTCTCCAAGGAGAAAAGACCGAGCTCCCTCAGCCTATCCTCATAAGGAATGCCACTCAATCCAGGCAACATCCTTGTAAATCTTCTCTGCACCCTTTCAATCATTTCCACATCCTTCCTGTAATGAGGTGACCAGAATTGAGCACAGTACTCCAAGTGGGGTCTGACGAGGGTCTTATATAGCTGCATTATCATCCCCGGACTCCCAAACTCAATCCCTTGATTGATAAAGGCCAGCACACCATACGCCTTCTTAACCACCTCCTCCACCTGCGGGGCCGATTTTAGAGTCCTATGGACGCAGACCCCAGGTCCTTCTGATCCTCTACAGTACGAAGAGTCTTTCCCTTAATATTGTACTCCTTCATCCCATTTGACCTGCCAAAATGGACAACTACGCATTTATCTGGGTTGAAGTCCATCTGCCACTTCTCCGCCCAGTCTTGCATCCTATCTATGTCCCTCTGTAACTTCTGACATCCCTCCAGACTATCCACAACCCCACCAACCTTCATGTCGTTGGCAAACTTACCAACCCATCCCTCCACTTCCTCATCCAGGTCATTTATGAAAATGACAAACAGCAAGCGTCCCAGAACAGATCCCTGGGGCACACCACTGGTGACCGACCTCCATTTAGAAAAAGACCCATCTATACCCACTCTCTGCCTCCTTTGGGCAAGCCAGTTCTGGATCCACAGGGCAGCAGCACCTTGGATCCCATGCCCTCTCACTTTTTCTAGAAGCCTTGCATGGGGAACCTTATCGAACGCCTTGCTAAAATCCATATAAACTACATCTACCGCTTTCCCTTTGTCAATGTGTTTAGTCACATTTTCGAAGAACTCCACCAGGCTCGTAAGGCACGATCTGCCTTTGACAAAGCCGTGCTGAGTATTCTTGAGCATACTAAGCCTCTCCAAATGCTCATAAATCCTGTCCCTCAGGATCTTCTCCATCAGCTTACCAACCACTGAGGTGAGACTCACCGGTCGGTAATTTCCTGGGCTATCCCTATTCCCCTTCTTGAAAATAGGAACCACATCCGCAATCCTCCAATCCTCCGGCACCTCTCCCATCTCCATCGATGACGCAAAGATCATTGGCAGAGGCTCTGCAATCTCTTCCCTCGCCTCCCACAGTAATCTGGGATACATCCCATCCAAACCCGGCGACTTATCTATCTTGATGCCATTCAAAAATTCCAGCACAACCTCTTTCTTAAAGTCCACATACTCAATCTTTTCAGTTCACTGCAAGCCCGCAGTACATCCACCCAGGTCCTTTTCCTCTGTGAAAACCGAGGCAAAATACTCATTAAGCACCTCTGCCATTTCTGCTGGTTCCGTACAGACTTTCCCGCCTTCACCTTTTATAGGCCCTATTCCTTCACGTCTCATCCTTTTACTTTTCACATATTTATAGAACGCCTTAGGGTTCTCTTTAATCCTACCTGCCAAAGCCTTCTCGTGACCCCTTCTGGCTCTCCGAATTTCCTTCTTTAGTCCCTTCCTACAAGCCGTATACTCATCTAGATCCCTATCTTCGCCAAGCTCTCTGAACCTTTTGTACGCTTTCCTTTTCTTCACGACTAGGTCCCGCACAGCTTTCGTGCACCATGGTTCCTTTAACCTACCAACACCTCCCTGTCTGCTCGGAACGTTGTCCTGTAGAAGTCTAGACAAACATTCCTTGAAAAACTGCCACCTCTCTTCAGCACATTTCCCCGAGAATACCTCCTTCCAATTTACTCCTCTAATTTGCTGCCTTATGTCTTCATATTTCCCCTTACTCCATATAAACGCTTTCCTAGCTTGCCTGATCCTCTCTTTTTCCAATGCAAGTATAAAGGAGATAGAGTTATGATTGCTATCCCCAAGATGCTCTCCCACTGAGAGATCTGACACCTGTCCAGGTTCATTGGTCAGTATCAGATCAAGTACAGCCTCTCCTCTTGTTGGCTTGTCCACATGCTGTGTCAGGAAACCCTCCTGAACACACCTAATGAATTCCTCCCCATCCAATCCCCTTACCCTAGGGATATTCCAATCTATGTTTGGGACATTAAAGTCTCCCATCACAACAACTCTGCTATTACTGCATCTCGCCAGGATCTGTTTCCCTATCTGCTCCTCCACCTCCCTGTTACTATTGGGCGGCCTATAGAAAACTCCCAGCAAAGTGATCGACCCCTTCCCACTCCGAACTTCCACCCACAGAGACTCTGTAGACAATCCCTCCACAGCATACACCTTCTCTACAGCTGTGACACTATCCCTGATCAAGAGTACCACTCCACCCCCTCTCTTGCCTCCCTCCCTGTCCTTCCTGAAACATCTGAATCCTGGCACCTGGAGCATCCAGTCCTGAGCCTGCAACATCCAAGTCTCCGTAATGGCCACCACATCACACTTCCAGGCATCGATCCATGCTCTGAGCTCATCCCCTTTATTCACTATACTCCTGGCATTAAAGTAAACACATCTCAATCTTTTGGTCTGAGCTCTCCCCTTCTCTATCCCCCGTCCATCCTCCCTCTTGCACTGTCTGTAACTCTTCTCTGTTTGCGAGCTAACTTCCTCGCTCCCAGTCTCCTCGTCTCGATCCCCTCCCCCCAACCTATCCAATTTAAACTCTCCCCAGTTGCCTTAGCCAACCTTCCCGCCAGGATATTGGTCCCCCTGGGATTCAAGTGCCACCCGTTTTTTTGTATACAGGTCACACCTGCCCCTAAAGAGGTCCCAATGGTCCAGGAACCTGAATCCCTGCCCCCTGTCCCTCAGCCACACATTAATCCTCCACCTTACTCCATTCCTGCCCTCACCTTCCCATGGCACAGGCAGCAATCCTGAGATTACTACCTTTGCTTTCCTCCTTCTCAGCTGTCTCCCTAATTCCCTATCCTACTTTTCATGACCCCTTCCCCCTTCCTACCCACATCAGCGGTACCAATATGTATCGCTACCTCTGGCTCCTCTCCCTCCCACCTCAGGATCTCTGGGACTCGATCAGCGGGAAGAACTTCCATAGAATTTCAGAGCTTACCAGCATCACCAATGATCTATTCATTATCGACCTCCATCCTCTTCAATGACTTATTTGTGTCATTTCCAATTGACCTGCATTACTGGCACAGCTTTTAATAATTCTTCTTAGACATTGAAAGCTATTTGACTGCCTCATTCAGCCATTATAGTTACGAAGGTTGAAATTAAGCTTAATCTTACAAGAGGACAGATAAAGCTTTCTCTTTTCTTTCTTGGCAAAGGCAGTAGCTAACCTCTGTTTAATAGCTATCAAAGGAATTGCAGCTGAAGATTAGTACTGGTTAATATTTATAACTATTGTGTTTGTTACTAAAATCAATCCAAATTTTCCACACAATCCTCCTCCAACACCTCTCCAACTACTGGCCAGCTAGGTGGGATGGCATTCCTTTCACCCAGCTCCTTTTTCACCTATCCAGTCATAGTCACACAATCGTTTGCAATGGCTTTTCTGCCTTCTCCTGCACTATTACCTCTGGTGTCCCAGAATATCTTTCCTTACCTCCTCCCGCACCCCCTCGCCCACTGATGCGCTACTCAAACACGAGGCCTGAAGCTCAGTAAATGAAAGGCTTTTATTTACTGTAATTAAGCTGCCAGAACTTATATACACTATCCCAGACTGAAGGGGTCCCGGCCAGAGCAGGGACTCTTATACCTCTCCCAGGAGGCAGAGCCCGACTGGGATGTGCCACAACACTACAGTACAAAAGGTGTAACAACCCCACCCTAACCCCAACAGCAACAACAGCACAACCCAACAGTAACATATCTACATCCTTGTAGTACTGGCCAGCCCCTGGCTCAGTACTATCCAGTGGGAACCAACGATGGTTCACCACATTCACCCCTCCTTTGAGAACAAAGGCCGGCGGGGTACAAAAAACAGAATAAAGTGTCAGCAGTCTATAAGTTCAGACGGTCGGGGGGACCGCACCGTCGTTGTGACCTCCTCAATACCGGCGGTGACACCGGAGTAGGCACTTGCGGTGGCGTTCTCCCCAAGGCGGCGTCCAGCTGTTCTTCCACGGACTCACAGGCCGGTTGACCCTGAGGTGACGGTAGTCCATGGGATCCTGATACGCCCTGCAGTGGCGACCATCTTCTGGGCTCAGGCAAGCTGTACATGGGAGTAAAATGGTTAAGCAATGGTCCCGATGCTGCCCGCGCCGTGTCCGGGGAAGAAACAAGAGATAAAGGGTTTGTTACAGGGGGTATGGGAGCGACAGGGGTTGCTACGTCCCCTGCTGGCGCCAGGTCTCGGTTCGAGACCGTGTCCTCTCGCCTGTCAGGGTATGCCACATAGGCATACTGAGGGTTGGCGTGGAGGAGATGGACCTGTTCGACCAACGGGTCGGACTTGCGGGCCCTTACATGTCGCCGCAGGAGGACGGGTCCTGAGTACGTCAACCAAGACGGTAATGAGGTCCCCGAGGAAGACTTCCGAGGGAATGAGAACATCCTCTCGTGGGGAGTAGCATTGGTTGCCGTACACAGGAGGGAGCGAATAGAATGGAGCGCATCAGGGAGCACCTCTTGCCAACGGGAGACTGGAAGACCTTTTGACTTCAACGCCAGTAAGACAGCCTTCCAGACAGTAGCATTCTCGCGTTCCACCTGTCCATTACCCCTAGGGTTGTAGCTCGTGGTCCTACTAGAGGCAATCCCGTATGAGAGCAGGAATTGCCTCAAGTCATCGCTCATGACTGACGAGACCCTGTCACTATGGATGTAGCCGGGGTACCCGAACAGGGTAAAGAGATCACGGAATGCCTTGATAACCGTGGCAGCGGATGTATCAGAGCAGGGAACAACAAAAGGGAACCGAGAGTACTCGTCAATGATTTTGAGGAAGTACACATTCCGATCTGTTGAGGGAAGGGGGCCCTTAAAATCGACACTCAGTCTCTCGAAGGGACGAGTGGCCTTGACTAAATGTGCCCGGTCAGTTCGGTAAAAGTGCGGTTTGCATTCCGCGCAAACCCGACAGCTCCTTGTTACTGACCTGACGTCCTCCACCGAGTAAGGCAGGTTGCGGGCTTTTATAAAGTGGTAGAGCCGAGTGACCCCAGGATGGCACAGGTCATTATGGAGGGCGTGCAAACGGTCCTCCTGTATACTAGCGCATGTTCCACACGAGAGGGCATCCGAGGGCTCATTGAGTTTCCCTGGACGGTACATGATGTCGTAGTTATAGGTGGAGAGTTCAATTCACCACCGCAAGATCTTGTCATTCTTGATCTTGCCCCTCTGCGTGTTGTTAAACATGAACGCCACGGACCGCTGGTTCGTGATCAGGGTGAACCGTTTTCCCGCCAAGTAATGGCGCCAGTGCCTGACGGCCTCCACAATGGCCTGGGCCTCCTTTTCCACTGCTGAATGCCGAATTTCGGGGCCTTGGAGGGTGCGGGAAAAAAATGCGACGGGCCTGCCCATCTGGTTAAGTGTGGCGGCCAGGGCGAAATCAGATGCATCGCTCTCCACCTGAAAGGGGATGGACTCGTCTACAGCGTGCATCGTAGCTTTCGCGATGTCGGCTTTCAATTTATCGAAGGCCAATCGGGCCTCTGGCGTTAAGGGAAAAGTCGTGGACTTAATGAGCGGACGGGCTTTATCCGCGTAGTTGGGAACCCACTGCGCATAATAAGAGAAGAAGCCTAAGCATCTTCTCAGTGCTTTTGCACTAGCAGGTAAGGGAAGTTCAGCAAGGGGGCGCATACGGTCTGGATCAGGGCCAATGACCCCGTTTTCCACCACGTATCCTAGGATGGCTAAACGGCGCGTACGAAACACATACTTCTCCCTGTTGTAGGTCAAGTTCAGGTGAGATGCAGTGCATAGGAAGTTCAGGAGATTCGTGTCGTGGTCCTGCTGGTCATGGCCGCTGATGGTGACATTATCCAGGTACGGGAAGGTAGCCCGCAGCCCGTTCTGGTCCACCATTTGGTCCATAGCACGCTGGAAGACCGAGACCCCATTGGTGACACCAAAGGGAACCCTGAGAAAGTGATACAAGCGACCATCCGCCTCAAAAGCCGTGTATTGTCGGTCCTCTGGGCGAATGGGGAGTTGGTGGTAGGCAGACTTGAGGTCTATGGTGGAGAACACCCGGTACTGCGCAATCTGATTGACCATATCAGATATGCGCGGGAGGGGATACGCATCCAGCTGCATATATCGGTTAATGGTCTGACTAATCAATGACCATCCGGGGTTTGTTCCCGCTCTTGACCACCACGACCTGCGCCCTCCACGGACTAGCACTGGGTTGTATGATCCTTTCTTTGAGGAGCCGCTGAACCTCAGATCTAATGAAGATCCGATCCTCAGCGCTGTAACGCCTACTTTTAGTCGCGATGGGCTTGCAGCCTGGCACAAGATTCTGGAGCAAGGAGGGTGTGGTGATCTTCAGCGTTGAGAGGCTGCAGGCGGGGCGCGTTGGGCAATTTGGAGGCTGCTGCTGTTTTCCCACTGCCAGTGAAGGGAGTGGCCCACCGTACTGTAGGATTACACTCCTCAAGTGGACCATGAAGTTTAGTCCGAGAAGTATTGGCATGCAAAGATACGGCAAAACGAGGAGCTTGAAACGCTCGTAAACTGTGCCTTGCACCTTCAAGGTTACCACGCAACTCCCTAGCACGGCAACAGACCGGGACCTTGATGCCATAGAGATTGTCTGTTTGGCAGGTTGAATCTGGAGTCCACACCGCTTCACAGTGTCTGGGTGGATAAAGCTCTCAGTGCTCCCGCAGTCAAACAGACAATAAATCACGTGGTCATTTACCTGGATATTCATCATAGATTTGTCAAGTCTATGAGGCTTGGCCTGGTCCAGGATGATCGACGCCACCGTTGGTTCATGAGCGCCACTGCAGGCAGCTGAAATCGATGAGGAGGACCCCTGCTGGTCGTTCGTGGTCAGTGTCGACCAACATGGCCGCTCCTATGAGTCGCACGTGGGTGAGGGCGCCAAACTCAGCGACCCCTGGTGGTCATACTCCTCCGACTCCGTCGACCGTAATGGCGTCGTCCTGGTCTCGCACGTGGACGAACCCCGCGATGACTTCGACGACGAAGACCCGAGCTCTGAAGAATCGCAGGCCGCACTGCCGTTCCTGGGTTTAGATCGGCACACTTTTGAATAGTGCCCTTTTTTACCGCATGCGGTGCACAACACAGCTTTAGCGGGACACTGTTGCCGAGTATGCTTCGCTCCCCCACAGAAATAGCACCGCGGGCCGCCCGGGGCTGCTGCCGTCGTCTGGCCCGAGTGTGAGCACGCCATTACGCAGCATTTCGAACCCGAGGGACGAGGAGGGATTTGCGACTGCTCCTGCCACGTTGTCGCCACATGGTCCTCCGGATATAATACTAAGCTTTTGGAGGCCGTCTCGAGCATCTCTGCTAACTCGATGGCCTGGGTAAGGTTAAGGTTACCCTTCTCCAACAGTTTAAGTCGAATGTACGACGATCTGACCCCGGCCACAAACGCATCTCGGGCGAGGTCGTACATACTCTGCTCACCCGACACAGCTTTGCAGTTACAGCCCCTGGCTAGCTGTAGGAGCTCGTTCGCATATTCCTCCATCGTTTCGCCAGACTGCCGTCGTCGAGTGGCTAGGAGGTAACGAGCGTGTATCTCATTGGGCGGTTTGATATAACGCTTCTTCAGAAGCTCGAGGGCCTTAGTATAATCGGTGGCTGCACGGATCGCGAGGTAGACAGTGTCGCTTACCCTCGCATGGAGGACCCGGAGTCTGTCATCATCTGTGGTGACCGCTGCAGAGGCTGCCAGGTAGTCTTCGAAACACTTCAGCCAGTGGTCGAAGGTGTTAGAAGCGCCCACCGCACGTGGATCTAGCGTAAGGCGTTCCGGCTTCAGAATTTGCTCCATACTCTCTTTTTTTTTTCCTCTTCGACGAGAGTTTAGCGACAGTAAATAAAATTGATGCGCTACTCAAACACGAGGCCTGAAGCTCAGTAAATGAAAGGCTTTTATTTACTGTAATGAAGCTGCCAGAACTTATATACACTATCCCAGACTGAAGGGGCCCGGCCAGAGCAGGGACTCTTATACCTCTCCCAGGAGGCGGAGCCCGACTGGGATGTGCCACAACACTACAGTACAAAAGGTGTAACAACCCCACCCTAACCCCAACAGCAACAATAGCACAACCCAACAGTAACATATGTACAACCTTGTAGTACTGGCCAGCCCCTGGCTCAGTACTATCCAGTGGGAACCAACGATGGTTCACCACACCCACCCTCCTCATTTCTCCTCTATCTGCTGCCTCTGTATGATATAATTAGTTACCATATGTACACTGGTGACACTCAACCCCTACCTCACTATCATCTCTCATAACCCTTCCACTGACTCCAAATTGTCAGACTGCTTATCAGATATTGCAGAAATTTCCTCCCACTAAATAGAGAATCTTAGAACTATTTTTCTTTGGTGCCTGTTAGGAACTCCATTCCCTAATTACTAACACTATTCCTCTTCCTGGAAACCTCTGAGATTGGACCAAATCATTCACTGCCTTGGTATCAGATTTGATCCAGAGATGAACTTCCGTCCACATATCTGAGCCATCACTAATGCCGTCCACTTCCACCTCTGTACCATCACCCAATTCTGCTCCTTCCTCAACTTACTTACTGCTGAAGTCCTCTTACATGACTTGACTATTCTAATGCACCCTTGGCCAGCCTCCCACTTTCTATCCTCCATAAACTTGAGGTCTACTAAAACTCTGTCTCCCATGTCACAGCTTGCACCAAGTCTCACTTACCCATCACTCCTATCTCCAGGAATCTATGTTTGTTCCTGGTTAAGTGATGGCTTGTTTTTAAAACTCTCATTGTTGTTTTCTCACTCCTCCCTATCTCTGTAATCTCCTCCAGCCCAACAATCCTCCAAGATAGCTGCACTGTTCCAATTCACTTGATTTTAATTGCTCGACCTCTGGCAGTTGTGTCTTTGATTGCCAAGGCCCTAACCTCTGGAACCTTTCCAGCCCTGTGCCTTGATTTTCTCCTTTAAGATGCTCCTTAAAACCTATATCTTTGACAAAACCTTTGGTCTTCTGATCTAATATCTTATTTGACTCGGTGTCAAATTTTGTTTGATGAAGCTCCCATGAAGTACCTTGAGACATTTCATTATATTAAAGACACAATATAAATACAAGCTGTTAATACTTTGCTTCAAACACAACTCCGTTTGTGACTATTATTATTCCAAACACCAGTGTGGTAAACCACTGTTAAACTTATTGCCTGTGTGCGTGTGTGTGACATGCCTGGACATGCCCCTGCCGGCCCTGCCTGAGACTCCTCCCCCCCTAGTCCAGGTATAAAGGTGACTGCTCCCCACCCCCCTGCCTCAGTCGCCGGACCAGTTCATCAGCATGGGTGTGCTCCCAGTCTTTTGCGAATAAAAGCCTATTTGTTCTTGCATACAAACTAGTCTTTGCTTGATTGATAGTGCAACATTTCAATCTATCTGGGTAGCTGCGTTGTCTAGGTTTCTGGCAAGGAGGGTATTTCCTTTCTGCATTCTTTAGTATTGCTTTGAGAATATCCATTTTTCTTTTTTTCATTTCAACTTAAACTTCCATGAATTATTTGTGTAGCCCTAACTGTTGTTCTGAAGTCTTGATCGGAGTTATTTTTGGCCATAAGCCTTCTCTCAGGTATCAGGTCTAACACACAAGGTCCAATGTTATAAGTGGTCAGGTTAGATTAAGTCACAGGGCTGCCAAGAGGCATACTTAAAAATGAGATGTTAACCTCAGCTACAAAACAGGACTACTTGCATGCCAAACAATGGAAGCAGAATGAGACAGTGCTAAGCGATCCCACAACAGATCAGATCTCAGCCCCTCAATCCTGACACATCCAGTCATGAATGGTGGTGAAAAATTAAACAACTAAAATAGGTGGGATAGTAAGTTGCAATGAGGAAATAAGAAATTTATAAATGGAGAGAGATAGGTTAGGTGAGTGGGTCACAATGTGGCAGATGGAGTTTAACATGAACGAGTGCGAGGTTATCCATTTTGGTTGGAACAATGGAAAGGCAACTTATTATCTAACTGGAGAGAGACTTTGGGGTGCTTTGGTACAGAGATCTGGGTGTCCTCATGCGTGGGTCGCAGAAAACCGGTATGCAGGTAATAAAGAAAGCAAATGGAATTTTGGCATTTATAGCTAAAGGAGTAGAATATAAAATTAAAGAAGTGTTGCTGCAATGATACAAGGCACTGGTGAGACCGCACCTGGAGTACTGTGTACAGTTTTGGTCCTCTTTTTTGAGGAAGGTGTAGTGGCATTGGAGGCTGTTCAGAGGAAATTCATTAGATTGATTCCAGAGATGAGGGGTTTGTTGTATGAAGAGAGATTGAGCAGTTTTAGCCTATACTCTCCAGAGTTTAGACCAATGAGAGGAGATCTTATTGAAGTATATGAGATGATAAAAGGTATTGACAAAGTAGACGTGGAGCAGATGCTTCCTCTTATGGGGCAAGCTAGAATGAAAGGTCATCATTTTAAGATAAAGAGTAACAGATTTAAAACAGAGATGAGGAGAAGCTGCTTCTCTCAAAGGGTCCTGAATCTGTGGAATTCACTACCCCAGAGTGTGGTGGATGCTGGGACATTGAGTAAATTTGAGGAGATAAACAGATTTTTAATTAGTGATGAGTTGAAGAGTTATGGACAACGGGCAGGAAAGTTTTTTTGAGGCTGAGATGAGATTAGCTATGATGGCATTGATGGTGGAGCTGAATTGCCTACTCGTACTCCTGGTTCTTATATTCTTATGTTCTAACTCATTGGAGGAGGAGACTCCACAACTTTCCCCATCCTCAATGATCCAGGCTTGGGCAGACAAGTGGCAAGTAACATTCACACCATATAAGTGTCAGACAATGACCATCCCCAACAAGAGAAAACCTAACAATCACCCCATGACATTCAATGACATTACCATTGCTGAAATCCCTACCATTGATATTCTGGTGAGTTACCATTGACCAGAACTGAACTGGACTAGCCATATAAATACAATGGCCACAAGACAGGTCAGAAGCTAGGAAACCTATGTCAAGTAACTCACTTCCTGACTCAAGTCTGTCTACAATCTACAAGGCACAAGTCAGGAGTGTGATGGAATACTCTCGACTTGCCTGGATGAGTGCAGTGCCTTCAACACTCAAGTAGCTCGATAAACAAATAAATAAAAATATAAAATTGAAGAGATAATTTTGACTTGGTAACGTCACACTTTTACAGTCTGTGAATAGCAGCAGTGGGAGGCAGGGAAGAATTTTATCCTTGTTGCTATTTGTTTTGAAATTGGAAATACTTCCTGTCAATATTGGCATTTATGATTGTGCAACAGCAAGCAATGTAAAATGTCACCTGGGTGACACACTTTTATATTGAACTTTTACTTCACAGAGTAGCTGGTAATTGATGCTGCACATGGTCCCTGTAGCTGGCGATCAGCCCCAAATAGGCAGCTGGTAATTTAACTAATAATGGCTAACGCATCGCTTTGAGAGTAGAAAACACTATGATTCCTATACATTGTGTAATAAAAAACAATTCTCTCAACTGGGAATTTCCCACCCAAAGCATCCTGGACATTCATGTATCAGCCTTACAAACGTAAGAACTTTAGAAATTTGCAGAAACAGCAAGG
This sequence comes from Mustelus asterias, assembly GCF_964213995.1. Lineage (NCBI taxonomy): Eukaryota > Metazoa > Chordata > Chondrichthyes > Carcharhiniformes > Triakidae > Mustelus > Mustelus asterias. The sequence continues at coordinate 85,087,607 of NC_135801.1, forward strand.
CTGGTCCCCTAACGTATCGCTATGTATTTTGAGATGAATTAACTTGTCAGAATAGGGGTACAGACATATCACTGAATATTTTGTAGTATTATTTCATAGTACTTAGCTTTAGCTGGCAATGAAACCTGATCATTGGAATGATGTTGCGATATCTTGCAGTATACCGATGCTCCAGTAAATTAAAAAGAAACTTTTAAGTACAAGAACTGTCTCGGTTTCATTATCTTCAATTACACTCGACTGGAGTAGGTTTATCTATATGTTTAATGAACTCTGTACAATCTGCCTCTTGTTAAAAGAAAAGGAATTCTTATCTTGATGATGTTCATTGAGCATTCAGACATCACGAATACTTACAGGAGGTCCTGTAAAGAGAAAGACAGAAAAGAAACATGCTTAGTCACGAGACCACCAACAATTTAAAGACCATTTCAAAGGGAGAATGTTCAGAGTGAGTGGAAACACTGGAAACTTCTCCATTTTTGTTAATTGCAAAAGCATATAGTGCTGTTCGGAGATTAGATCTGTATTCTGCTTCCTACAACAGAACGTGGCAGATCCAAATACCGCAGCATTTATATAATGTTTCCCACATTACAACAGTTTCTGCACTTCAAAAAGTACTTCTTTGGCTGTAAAACGAATGCTATATCAATGCAAGTCTGTCTTTTAAAAAAAATACACCTTTTATTTTATTCAGCTGTGGCTCGAGCCTAAAAATTACAATTGCCAATATTGGTGAATGAATGCTTAATGTGTTCATGATGTTCCTCTGTCCATTACTGTAATGCAGGTGTTGACTCATTTATGTTAAATGTGGTAAGGAGTATCATATGAACTAATATCCTTTCTATCAATATGCTTTAATACACCGGGGAGAAAATTACAAACTTTTCCCAAAAAAAGTATCATTCTCCAAGTATGTGCTGGCTGTGGGAAGCATCATCTCACCATTGCCATCTCATATGGAAAAATTCACAATTACCCAATCATCAGTGGGTGATCTTTTATGATATTCCACCAACATCAGGATACAGTGTCATAATGGTTTTGTCACCACACCCAGGCTCTGGGGTCCCAGGTTAAAATCCCATCATGGCAGACGGTGAAATTTGAATTCACTAAAAATCTGGAATTAGAAGTCTAAAGTGATTGTTGATTGTTGTAAAAACCCATCTGGTTCACTAATGTCCTTTCAGCAAGGAAATCTGTTGTTCTTACCTGGCCTGGCCTACATGTGACTCATAGCAATGTGGTTGGCTCTTAAATGTCCTCTGAAATGGCCGAGCAAGTCACTCAGTTCAAGAGCAATTAAGGATGGGCAATAAATGTTGGTCCAGCCAGTGACACCCACATCCCAGGAATTAATAAAAAAGATCCTTCACCACCAGTGCATTCTCAGAAAATGATTTTGTTTTTAAATTAACTCACCTGCTAAATTCTCAACTACTGTCGCTATCGCCGTGTGAAATCATCCGGAGTGACATTAGCAATGTGAAATGATCAAGTCAGCCAACTGTGCCATTGCGTTACCCAGCAAGTTCAAGCAGCTTCCAGCTCAGAGGGGATGGGACAACCCAATCTGCTCACACTGAGTGCAGGCTGTGCTGTGGTAGCAGAAACTCGATTCGATAGAGTTTTTGTGACCTAATTAACTGGTAAACCATCAGCAATGGGTTCTCAGTATTGAAAATTCTGTCACTGGCTTTGCTTTTTAAAACATACACACTTCCTAGAAATCCCCATTTGTATAGCCACTATGGGACTATACATCTCCCGTCCATGCAGAAAAACCTTTTAATTTTGCGTTGATTTAGATGGTTTACCAATTAATTAGGTCATAAAAATGTTATTTGGAGGAGATGCCGTCCAACTGGTTGGTCTGTGTCTACTTCAGAGAGACACTATTGAACTTAACAGTAGCTACAGCAACCCAATGTTACGAGGTTAGCAAAAATTCCCAGTAGGGGACTTAGTGGGGCCAGCAATCACATTATTTAAAATTAAGTTTTACAAAACTTGCCCGTTAGCAGAGGGTTAACCATCAGGTGTTTTTTAAAGATGCACAGAAGAATGTTCAGAATGACTGAATCTAATGATGTTATTTCAGCTGATTTGGAGAATAATATGAAGAAATGTCTGCTCCTTCCTGCATTTGTCTTTTTGTCTGTACCCAGTCCAACGTTTGAATTTTGCCAACAATCATTATTCCAGCTGTTGTGTGAGAGGTTATTTTAAAAGCTGCAAATAACATTCAGTGCTCCAGGGCAGGCAGGCAGCCTCTCAACTTCAAATTGCTGAAACAATTCTCTTAGGGTTGGTACCACTGTCCCTAGTGGTGCTGAAGTCCAGAAGAAGCTAGATTTCCCTCAAAGAGCCAATACTATTACACCTGCAGTAAGAAATGATCCATCCCGAGGAGCTAACAGGCCATTTCACTGGGGTCATTTTGAAGTTAAACGATTGTGCAGAACGGCCACTTTGAGGTTTTTGGTGTCATTTCCACAATACCTCTGTTTTATTGAACGGACACCGAGTATGAAGAGCGCACTCATTTGGAGAGAGTCTTTCACGGCCCCAGTTGAATTTGGCACAAATGGCAGAGCAGCAACAAGATGAGGTACAAGGGTCAACTCACGCACTGTGACAGCTTAGCAGATTGTGAGCCTTGGCTAAATTGCGTACAGATTTCCCAGTCTCTTTTTTAATGAGATTGATCAAATTCGGTCCCAGAAGGCATTTGAGAGACTGCCACATAATACACTTGCCAGCAAAGTGGAAGTTCGCGGAATAACAAGGACAGTGGCAACATGGACACAAAGTTGGCAAAATGACAGGAAACAGTAGGGGTGAATGCAAAAACAGAAAATGCTGGGAAATCTCAGCAGGTCTGGCAGCATCTGTGTAGTCTGTGCATCTGTGACAGGAGTGGTTTTTGGATTGAAGATACACATTGAGATTCCCCAAGGACTTGCATTAGGACCACTGCTTTTCTTGATACGCATTAATGGCCATGACATGGGCGTCCAGGGCATTATTTCAAAATTTTACACATAAAACATTTGGAAGTGTTGTGAACTGTGAAGAGCATAAATAGATTTTAAGAGGACGTAGGTTAGTGGAAGGGCAGATTAAAGTTAATGCAGAGCAATGTGAAGTGATGGGAAGAATGAGGAGAGGCAATATAATCTAAAAGATGCAATTCTAAAGGGGGGGCGGTACAGGAACAGAGAGGCGTTGGGGTATATGTGCACAAATGGTTAACGATGGCAGGGAGGGTTGAGAAAGTAGCTAAAAAGACATTGCAGTCCCAGGCTTTACAAATAGGACCACAGGGTACAATAACGAAGAGGTCATGGCGAACCTTTCTGAAACTCTGGTTGGACCTCAACTGGAGAATTGGTCCAATACTGCACATTGCACTGCATGAAGGCTTTAAGAGAAGGATCAGAAAAGATTTAATCAGAATGGTTCCAAGGAAGAGAAACTTCATTTATGTGGATAGACAGAAGGAGCTGAGCTTATTCCCCGTGGAGAAGGTTGAGATTTGACGGAAGTGCTCAAAATCATGAGGGGTCTAGGAAAACTCTTCCCATTGGAAAAAAAGGATCAAGAGCCCAGAGAACACTGATTTAAGGTGATTTGGAAAAAAAGGAGCAACATGAGGAAAAACATTTTTACTTCTTGAATAGTTTTGATTCGGAATACCCTGCCTGAGACTGTGGTGAAGCAAGACATAATCAGAGCTTTTACACAGAGACTGGATCAACACCTTAAGAGAAAACTATTGCAAGGCCCTGAGGAAAGGGTGGGGATGGGAACGGGAGTAGCTGAGTTGTTCTTGCCAGCATGGACATGACAAGTCAAATGGCCTCATTCTGTCCAGTAACCATTCTATGGTTCTACTTAAGAACCTGGCGCACGCACGCACACTCCAATGACCATTGACATGAGAACACCAGTAGTATTTGCAGGAACAGCCATACAGGCCACATTTACTTGCGGCTCCATGAAAACTCCCACTGCTGTTAAGGGAGAATTACTGATTCAAATTCAAGGATCCAATTATAGAAGTTTCAACTGATTTGGAGATTTGTTACAGGCAATACTAACAGGAGGATATGGAATTCTCACAGGAGCCCAGAGATGAGTGCACTGATGCAGTACATCAGGATAATTCTAAGGAAGTATATGCTGCCTTGGAGAAGGTCCAAGAGAATGAAAGGCTTGACATATGAGGTGCGTTTGAGGAGTTTAGAAGGATGAGAGGGGAACTCATTGAAACTTACAGAATACTGAAAGGCCTGGATAGAGTGGATGTGGGGAAGATGTTATCATTAGTAGAAGGCTAGGATTCGAGGGCACAGTCTCAGAGTAAAGGGACAGACCTTTAGAACTGAGGAGGAGGAGGAGGAGGAAGTTCCTCAGCAGGAGGGTGGTGAATCTGTGGAATTCATTGCCACAGAAGGCTTTGGAGGTCAAGTCACTGAGTGTATTTAAGACCGAGATAAATAGGTTCTTGATTGTTAAGGGGATCAGAGGTTATGGGGGAAAAGGCAGGAGAAAGGGGTTGAGAAACATATCAGCCATAACTAAATGGCAGAGCAGAGTCGATGGGCCAAATGGCCTAATTCTGCTCTTATATCTTATGGTCTTAATTTCCTATCCTGCTTGTCCACATTCTACATCCACTGCAGTTTATTAGTTAGTTATACAGTCATTCACCAATGCTGCTCCTGCAGTTGGAGGGGGGGGGGGGGGGGGGGAGGGGAGGGGTGGGGGGTGGAGGGGTTTGGGGGGGGGTAGTATATTACCATGTCATGTTTCAGTATGTTATGAGCTTTCAATCAACACTTAACATTTTTAAGAACCAGAAAAGGTGACAAAGTTGGTACCTGAGGATCAACTGACTTATCTTGTGGATTCAAACATTCACCTGTCTCAAGGAACAAAAGGAGCTTTCCACTGATGTGGACCTGATGCCTTTTCCTGAGACTAACCCAAAAGGGTCATTTCAAATTGAATGGGTCATTTGAGACACCAGCTGTCATAAATAAACTTTAACTTCACTTTAAACACATTGATCATGGGCAGTAAAAAAACCAAACACAGTCCCTGACACTGTACATCTGTAAAGTAATATGCAGATATTTGAAACAGTCAAGGGAGAAATGCATTATACAAAAAACCACTGAATACTACCCTTCCTAGCCCAGTTCACGATCACTACAGTTGATGTTGTTTTCAATCAGCTGGCACCATACATCTTCCCTTCAAAACCATTGCCATCACTCCTTGGCCAACAAATCAACCCCTGACCAATTCACCCTCTTCATTAACCACAAAATCCTAACCTACCTTTTTTGTGCTCTGTATCTCTTGCCCCCACAGTTCCATGCCCGTATCCCCTGATGTTCTCTGTTTGAATTCCTTTAATGTGGATTCCATGCACCAGAAAACAGTGAAATGACCCGAGACAAAGCCATGAATGACATCCTCTGTGACTGGACTGTGTTGACCTTCACTGACTGCTCTACTATTTTTGATTATGGTTGACCATGCCATCCATTCCACCACAACTACTGTCCAGTCCTTGCATGGCTCCACTTATTCACACCCAGGCAATATAGTAATGGATTCTCCACCTTTTGCACCTCCATGGTCCCCTAAGGTTATTCTTTCACACATATATTTCTTCATTTATATGTAGTTCCTTGGCATCTTCATCTGCAGTCAGGGACTTAGTTTCCATATGTATGTTGACCACACCAGGTCTATAATATTGCTCTTAATTCCGTGACCATTTCCATTCCTTTTAGCCCGTCTGTCTGATATCAAGGTCCCCAAAATCTGCAGTTGTTCTGGTAGAACCTTCTGGAGCAATCAGAAATTTGATTCAGAGCAGATTATGACTTATTCTGTTATTTGATGAATGGGTTGAAATGTATACACGGACTTTAAAAAGGTATTCAATAAGGTTCCACATAATCGACTTGTTTGTAAAATTGAAGCTCATGGAGAATAAAGGGGCAAGGACAGCATTGATAGAAAATTGCAGATGTGACAGAAAGCAAACAGAATGGTACCCGAACAACTGCAGATTTTGGGGACCTTTTGGGACCGGAAGGAAGTGCACATGGTGGCTCCGGGAGTTGATATTAGCCCTATTTCTCTATTTGATACATATTAATGACCTGACCTTGGCATGCAGGGCATCATTTCATAGTCTGCAGAAAATTAAAAAAAAATAGCAATCAGAAGGAAGAAAGTAGCAGACATCAGGAGAACACCAAAGTTTTGGTGAAATGGAAGACATGGCAGATTAAATTTAGCACAGAGAAATGTCATGCATTTGAAAGGACAAATGAGAAGAGGCATTGGCCGGAATTCTCCTGTCTCTCATACCCCACTGCCGCTGCCAGTGAGAATGGAGAATTTGGCGCTCAGCCAAATTTCCATTCCCAGCAGCGAGACTGGATAATCCCAGCTGCGGCTGAGGTCAGAGAATTCTAGCCATTATACATTGAATGGTACAAGTTAAAAAGGGAGCAGGAAGACCTGGGGGTTTACACGTGGATTTTTTTTTGCAGGACTAATTGATAAGGCTGTTACAAAGGCAGATAAGATTTTTTCTTTTCATTCAATCATGGATTTATTTATTCATGGCTAGGCCAGCATTTATTGCCCATCCCTAATTGCCCTCAAGAAGGTGATGCTGAGCTGTCTTCTTCAACCGCTGAAGTCCATGTGGTGTAGGTACTCCCAAAGAGCTGTTAGGGAGGGAGTTCCAGAATTTTGAGTGACTTGGAAGAGAACTTCCAGGTGGTTATGTTCCCATGTGTTTGATCCCCTGGTCCTTCTAGATGGTAGTGGTCGTGGGTTTGGAAGGTGCTGCCTAAGGAACACTGAGTTTCTGCAGTGTATCTTGTAGATGGCACACACTGCTGCTAATGCGTGTCAGTGGTGGAGCGAGTGAATGTTTGTGGATGGGGTTCCAATCAAGTGGGCTGCTTTGTCCTGGATGGAGTTATATGTAGAGGCATAGTGAACAAAAGCAAATAAATTGTGCTGAACCTTAACAAATCACTGGTTAGGTCTCAGCTAGAGTCTTGCATCTGATTCTGGTGCCACATTTCAGGAAGGATGTGACTCTTGGAGAAGGCACTGAGAAGTAAAATAAACTGAACAGTTTGAATAAACTGAATAAACTGAAAGTTGATAAGTCCCCTAGGCCTGATGAAATATATCCTAGGATTCTTTGGGAGGCAAGGGATGAGATAGCAGAGCCTTTGGCTTTGATCTTTGGGTCCTCACTGTCCACAGAGTGCCAGAGGACTGGTTGTTCCTCTGTTTAAGAAAGGGAATAGAAATGACCCTGGTAATTATAGACCGGTTAGTCTTACTTCGGTGGTCGGTAAGTTGATGGAAAAGGCCCTTAGGGATAGGATTTACGACCATTTAGAAAGATGCGGATTAATCCGGGATAGTCAGCACGGATTTGTGAAGGGCAAGTCTTGCCTCACAAATTTGATAGAATTTTTTGAGGAGGTAACTAAGTGTGTTGATGAAGGTAGTGCAGTTGATGTCATATACATGGATTTTAGTAAGGCGTTTGATAAAGTCCCCCACGGTCGGCTTATGAAGAAAGTAAGGATGTGTGGGACAGAGGGAAGTTTGGCCGATTGGATAGGTAACTGGCTATCTAACTGAAGACAGAGGGTGGTGGTGAATGGAAAATTTTCAGATTGGAAACCGGTTACCAGCGGAGTGCCACAGGGATCAGTGCTTGGTCCTCTGCTATTTGTAATTTTTATAAATGACTTGGAGGAGGGGGCTGAAGGGTGGATCAGTAAATTTGCTGACGACACCAAGATTGGTGGAGTAGTGGATGAGGTGGAGGGCAGTTGTAGGCTGCAAAGAGATATAGATAGGATGCAGAGCTGGGCTGAAAAATGGCAAATGGAGTTTAACCCTGACAAATGCGAGGTGATTCATTTTGGTAGGACAAATTTAAATGTGGATTACAGGGTCAAAGGTAGGGTTCTGAAGAATGTGGAGGAACAGAGAGATCTTGGGGTTCATATCCATAGATCTCTAAAGGTTGCCACTCAAGTGGATAGAGCCGTGAAGAAGGCCTATACTGTGTTGGTGTTCATTAACAGGGGGTTTGAGTTTAAGAGCCGTGGGGTTATGCTGCAACTGTACAGGACCTTGGTGAGACCACAGTTGGAATATTGTGTGCAGTTCTGGTCACCTCCCTACAAGAAGGATGTGGAGATACTGGAAAGAGTGCAAAGGAGATTTACCAGGATGCTGCCTGGTCTGGAGGGTAGGTCTTATGAGGAAAGGTTGAGGGAACTTGGGCTTTTCTCTTTGGAGCGGAGGAGGTTGAGAGGAGACTTGATAAAGGTGTATATGATGATGAGGGGGATCGATAGAGTGAACGTTCAAAGACTATTTCCTAGGGTGGATGGAGCGGAAACTAGGGGGCATAACTACAGGGTTCATGGTGGGAGATATAGGAAGGATGTCCGAGGTAGGTTTTTTACTCAGAGAGTGGTTGGGGTGTGGAATGGACTGCCTGCAGGGATAGTGGAGTCAGAAACTTTAGGAACATTTAAGAAGCTATTGGATAGGCACATGGAGTACTTCGGGATGATAGGGAGGAAATAGCTTGATCTGGGTTTCAGACAAAGCTCGGCACAACATCGGGGGCTGAAGGACCTGTTCTGTGCTGTACTGTTCTATGTTCTATGTTCGAAACCATAGGAAAGGATTACATTGGAAGACTATGGGAATCTGGGATTATTCTCCTTGGAGCAGAGAAAGTTAAGGGGAGATCTAATTATGCATTCAATATTGTGAATAGTTTGGACTGAGTAATGAAGCAGAAACTGTTTCCACTAGCAGTAAGGTTGGTAACTCGAGGAAACGGATTTACGATCATTCTTACAAGAGCCAAAACTGAGATGAGAATTTTTTATTACACAGTGAGTTATTGTGATCTGGAAGGGGTTGGAAGCAGCTTTAATCCTAACTTTCAAAAGAGAATTGAATAAAGGATTGAAAAGCTGCAGTGTTATGGGAAAAGAGCAAGACTAATCAGATAACTCTTTCAGTGTAAGCAACATGGGCCAAATGGCCATGCTAAAAGATTCAATATTCTTGACCTCAAGCTGTAATTTCTGGGATGACCCTGTGAAGGTGGAAGCCAGTGTAACATTGGTAGCCTGAACTGGTGGAAATGAGGCCACTTTCTTATTCATGCGGAGGTCAAGGCTTAGATCCCAGAAGATGGGGCATACAACAATTATTTGTAAAATTTATAAAGTGGTTCTCTGAATAAGCAACTTTCTTGATGGGTAATACAGGAGTCCCATGTCCCTTCCCATCACAATCAAGACTGGCCAGTTTCCACTGATATTGCCAGCACGGCAGGGGAGCGCTATAAATGCACCCAAACTGCTTAAGGTTTCTCCTGAAAGTTTCAGTCCCAACCCTCATAAACCTTACTGTGGTCAGTAGTGGAGTTTAGCAGTGGGCTGAGGTTATATTCTGAGGACTTCCTGAGCCCACATTCTAAATTAACCACATTTTCTCACAGTTGAGCACCCAATAGGTCAAACCCATTATTTCCACCACAGAAACCCCCTCCATTGCCTCTGATTCCATCCGTCTCTTTGATCTCTTCCTCCAGGTGAACAATGCGTGTGAAACTTCAGTATTGAGTCCAACTTAGAGCGGAGTTCTAACGCCACATCTGCTCTGTGACCAAGAACACTTGCTTCAATCTTTGCAAAGTTTTCCCTGTTTCCTCCACCAGTGAAATCCTCGTCAAATCTTGTGTTAGCTCCAGCTCAATAACTCCACTACTTTCTTCTTTGACAGTCCATTGTCCATCCTCCTGTATCCTGTCCCACATTATATTCTGCTTGTCCATCAACTCGATCTCTGCCGACCTATGTCAGCTGCAACATTCCCCTGGGCATTCAAGTTAAACATTCTAGCACTTTCTTCAAATTTCTCCCTCACTCCCTCTACCTCTGCAGCATCCCTGTTCTTCCACTCCCTTCAGCCTCTCAGTTCTAACTTTCTGTACACCTTCCCCTTCCTTCTCCCACCATTGATGACAGAGCCATACCAGTCCAAATGTCTGCCATTCCCTACCTAAACCTGCCACCCCCCCACCCACTGCTACTTCCTCACCCTTTCTGACCTATCCTTCAGAAATTGCTCCTGACATTTTATTTCTGCTTTGCAAAAATTAGCCAGCACATGAAGAAATGACCCCAAAGGTTCATTTCATAGCGTTTTGTATTTCCTGTCTCAAGAAAATAAAAGGCTTGTAATTAACTTAAATAGCACCAAATTATTACACCAAACCTGCATCTCCAGACATGCCGGAGATAGTTGACTTTCTTCCTTAACTCATCTGAAGGAACCTGGAATCATTTTGAACAGGCTTAATTTTATAATAAGAGCAACTATTTTAATAACAAATCACAGATTCTGGTGCAGATACTCAGTCACAAGTACTAGACTTCTTGTCTGAATGGTTTGTTTTCCTACCACACACATGCAATCTGGTGCCTAGCCAAACATAATTTAACCTGTTTCCTTTCAACTTTGATAATCACAGAACCATCCATTTTACTTCGAAGTTAATATGCAAGACAGTGCGCTTGACTCCAAAATTACAGAATTATTTTTGACATTGGTATTTAACCTTGGTATTTGAAAGTTTTCATCTACAGCCCCTTGTCTCCTATTGCCAATGGGGGAAGCCTAGTGGTCACCTGACCCTCAGGAACCTCTCTTTCATCACTAGGATGTGGCAAGCATTTCGACTTCAGCTTATAAAAACATTCCTTATTAAATCTTACACCTTGTGAGGAGTTAGTTGCACATTTTTCCAATTACTTTAATTTTCAGGCTAGTTTATCTGTTGCTGCTTCTGAACATTATCAAAGTCTCACAAATGGGAACTAATATTTCAAGCTTATTGACGGAGGGAGGGAAGCCTACCGTTTTTCATTATGTTTTATGGTTCACTTCAGCTGCTGGAGAGTGAACTACAAATAGTATTTGAACATTTTTGCCGCATCATAAACGTGTCTTTGATATTGTCAAGACTTCTTCTTGTGATGCAGGTCACCAACCCTGAGTTCTACATCCAATTCTGACTTAACTGAAGTTTGATGGTGGCATTTGGCTGAGAGATTCATTGGTTTCTGCATTGCTGGGGTTAAAAAGAAAGCCTTAATGTAGAAGACACAGGAACTTCCTTAACCCATTCACTGATCATTTTCTTATCAGTAACAGATTTTCAAATTAAAATTGAAGTTCAGCGTTATTTTCTTATTTATCACCAAAATATATATTTTTCCAAAGGTTCCACCATTCTGCCTCATTGTGACACTGTAGTCTCTAAGGGTAAAAATGCTGCCATTTAGTGGAAGTGGCAGGTGGGGTTGAAAAGGATCAATCAAAATGTGACACAAAGGTCTTTATTATAATTACATATTCTAGTGTTCTTACATTGTAAATTATCTACAATGTCCTCAAAGATGGGGAAACCTCAAAGTACATTTTCTGTGCATAACACACATTCTATCCCAATGATGGTGATGTCAATAACCTGAAGCTGCAAATTGGATTAGCAAGTTTGAAAATCAGGCCAGGAACTGTTTACCCCTGGGTCCTAATAAAGTGGTGCAGGTTCCTGTGGGAGCAAATGACCCAAGCCCTTTCCACAAAGTATGGGGATGGGAATTGTAATTCTGATTGATGGAGCAGCCCATTGATGACAAATCTACAGCAGTCTTAGTATATAGGGTTAGGGTTAGTACTGGTGTATTCTGACTGACAGAATGGTCGTAGTGATGCCCCAGCCTCTCCAAATCCCACTCCAGGGATAGAGATCAGGTTTGTGGAGTGTACACTGCAACATGCAAAAGAAAAGTTTTGTTTCAAAGACTTTAAGGGCAGCATTTTATTATGGGGTCTAGGTTTATCATTTAATGGTGAAACCCAACACCCAACTTCCAGGTCAGGATTCTCTGTCAGCTTCTCTGGCCATTCAAACTATGGTGGGGTCAGCAGCAGAGGTTGGAGTTGGGCACATTTGCCTGAACAAATGTCTCTACATAGGCTAAAGGCAAAAGAACTCCAATGATCGGAGTCCTCATTCTCATAAGCACAGGGTAGCAGGCAATTGCAAGGTCTGATATTATTAACTGCATCCAGCACTGGTACCAGCAGTTTCGGGAATGCAATGATTTTGATTTGATTTGATTTATTATTGTCACATGTATAAACATAGTGAAAAGTATTGTTTCTTGCGCACTATACAGACAAAGCATACCATTCATAGAGAAGGAAACGAGAGAGTGCAGAATGTAGTGTTACAGTCATAGCTAGGGTGTAGAGAAAAATCAACTTAATGCGAAGTAGGTCCATTCAAAAGTCTGACAGCAGCAGGGAAGAAGCTGTCCTTGAGTCGGTTGGTACGTGACCTCAGACTTTTGTATCTTTTTCCCAAAGGAAGAAGGTGGAAGAGAGAACGTCCGGGGTGCATGGGGTCCTTAATTATGCTGGCTGGTTTGCCGAGGCAGCGGGGTGTGTAGACAGAGTCAATGGATGGGAGGCTGGTTTGCATGATGGATTGGGCTACATTCACGACCTTTTGTAGTTCCTTGCAGTCTTGGGCAGAGCAGGAGCCATACCAAGCTGTGATACAACTAGAAAGAATGCTTTCCATGGTGCATCTGTAAAAGTTGGTGAGAGTCATAGCTGACATGCCAAATTCCCTTAGTCTCCTGAGAAAGTAGAGGCGTTGGTGGGCTTTCTTAACTATAGTGTCGGCTTGGGGGGACTAGGACAGGTTGATGGTGAACTGGACACCTAAAAACTTGAAGTTCTTGACCCTTTCTACTTCGTCCCCGTTTATGTAGGCAGGGGCATGTTCTCCTTTACACTTCCTGAAGTCGATGACAATCTCCTTTGTTTTGTTGACATTGAGGGAGAGATTATTGTCATCGCACCAGTTCACCAGATTCTCTATCTCATTCCTGTACTCTGTCTCATCATTGTTTGAGATCCGACCCACTACGGTGGTGTCATCAGCAAACTTGAAGATTGAATTGGAGGGGAATTTGGCCACACAATCATAGGTGTATAAGGAGTATATCAAGGGGCTGAGAACACAGCCTTGTGGGGCACCGGAGTTGAGGATGATCGTGGAGGTGTTGTTGTTGCCTATCCTTATTGATTGTGGTCTGTGAGTTAGGAAATTCAGGATCCAGTCGCAGAGGGAGGTGCTGAGGCCCAGGCCACGGAGTTTGGAGATGAGTTTCATGGGAATAATTGTGTTGAAGGATGAGCTGTAGTCAAAAAATAGGAGTCTGACATAGGTGTCCTTGTTATCTAGGTGTTCCAGGGTTGAGTGCAGGGCCAGGGAGATGGCATCTGCTGTGGACCTGTTGCGGCGGTAGGTGAACTGTAGTGGATCCAGGTAGTCTGGGAGGCTGGAATTGATTCATGCCATGACTACCCTTTCGAAACACTTCATAATGATGGATGTCAGAGCCACCGACCTATAGTCATCAAAGCATGCTGCTTGGTTTTTCTTAGGTACCGGGATGATGGTCACCTTCTTGAAGCAGATAGGGACATCAGATTGTTGCAATGGAGCCTCAATTAGATTTTAAGGCCCCTTTAGTCATATATGCAAAAGGATTAACCCCTCTTTTGGGCCAGGCTACTGCAAAATACTTTGTTAATTTCCTTTCCCAGTAGGGTTTGTGCTGCACTTCTACTGCCTGCACATCCTGCCCATTGGTTTTAGTAAACTGGCTAGCGCTCACAAAAGGGTCTAATATATAAATCCAGATCTTTGGATTACCCAGCTGGAGACATCTGTGATTTGACAAGCTGTCACAAAGGATAGAACTAGCAGCTCCACAGATTCTGTATTAATCAACATCAACAAAAATTTGGCACAAAAAAGAGAGTAAAATATTGTAAACTCAGGAATGCACATGGATGTATTGTTGAATCTCAACCATGTGCAGTCCAGGACACACAGGAACAATATTGAGCTGAACAGTGCAGTATGCTAACACTTGTTTGGCTTAATATCTCTTCCAAATGCACATTATGTCAGAATACATCTTGCAATCCTACTTATCTTTGTGTCACCAGCAAATTTAGCAACCGTCCCTTCAATCCTTTCATCCAAGTCATTTATATAAATTGTAAAAAGTTGCGTCCCCAGCACTGATCCGTATGGCACACCACTTGTTACATCCTGCCACCCAGAAAAAGAGCCAGTGAAGCCTACCCTCTGTTTCCAAGGCCAATCCATCCTTGAAACTTAATCCCTCCTGTATGGGAACGTATCCTTAATGAACTGCAGCCCATAATATAGCTGCCTCTACTACCTTCTTGATAGATCCTTTGAAACATTTGTCATTCTGAGTTAAGGTCTCTGATTTTTTTTAAAAACCTTTTTCTCACTAATTTAAATTAAGGCCACTGATTTTTCTAGTTTTAAAAATATTTTGAGTTTACCTTGTCTATTACTGTTTATTTTATTGCTGAAAAAAAGAGAGACATGTTGCCAATATGTATGTCAAGGGTGACCCTGAGGCTTTGCAAGGTCACCAGACATTTGCAGCGCATGTGAATTTTGGACAAGTCGTTACGTGTTCCATAATTCCTTGCAACTTATCGGCTATCTCTTTCACAATGATTTCAGAGCCTTTAGAACTTTGAAAACAATGCAAGACATGGATAGCAAATTATGAGCATACAAATTAGGAGCAGGAGTATGCCACTCAACCCTTTGACCCTGCTCTGCATTCAACAAAATCATGGCTGATCTGATTAGAACCTCAACACCACATTCCTGCCTATCTCCTGTACCTTTCACCCCTTTGTTTATCAAGAATCTATTTAGCTCGGCCTTTAAAATATTTATAGACTCTGCTTTCATCGTCTTTTGAGAAAGCGAGTTCCAAAGACGCACAATCCTCAGAAAAAAAAAATCTCCTCACCCCTGTCCGAAATGGCCAACTCCTTAAAGTTAGACACTAGCCCTTTTACTGGATTCTCCTGCAAGAGAAAATATTGGATGGAATTTTATGGCCTCCTTGTAGTGGGGATGGGGCCGTAAAATGTGGCGAGTCTTTCAAAACTCCATTGACTTTGAAAGGAACAGAAGATCCCACCAGTGAGGCTGGCCATAAATTTTCTTGACGTGGAGATGCCGGCGTTGGACTGGGGTAAAGACAGTAAGAAGTTTAACAACACCAGGTTAAAGTCCAACAGGTTTATTTGGTAGCAAAAGCTTTTGCTACCAAATAAACCTGTTGGACTTCAACCTGGTGTTGTTAAACTTCTTACCATAAATTTTCAGCCATCCCCTCCATATCGACCCTGTCAAGACTCGTCAGGATCTTACATATTTCATTCAAGTTGCATCTTACTCTTCTAAACTCCAGCGGATACAAACCTAGTCTGTCCAATATTTTCTCATGAGACAGCCCACCTATTCCAGATATTCATTCTGTAAATCTTCCCTGAATTGCTTTCCCAATTATTTGCTAAACCTGTGTACAAGTCTTTCGCGTTTCCCCCACCAGGACACCCAAATCCCTCTGCATTGCAGAGTTCTGCAATCTCTCACCATATAGATACCATGATTTTTTATTTTTCCTGCTAAAATGGACATTATGCTCCATTTGCCAGGTCTTTGTCCACTCACTTAAGCTATCTATATCCCTTTGTTGCCTCCTTTTATCCTCTTCACATCTTGCTATCCTACTTATCTTTGCGTCACCAGCAAATTTAGCAACCATCCAAGTCATTTATAGAAATTGTAAAAAAGTTGCGGCCCCAGCACTGACCCATATAGAACACCACTCGTTACACCCTGTCTACCAGAAAAGACCCATTGAAGCATACGCTCTGTTTCCTGTTGGCCAGCCAATCTTCTATCCGCGCTGTTGGTTACCGCCTACACCATGAGCTTTCACTTTCCTCAATAACCTTTGATGTTAGGATTCTCAAGTTAGTGACTATCTCTAGAAAATGTTTATTTGATAATTAAACACTCGTCAGTTAAGTATATGTTTGCCAAAGCTCCGGTGAAGTTCCTGGGTACCTTTTGCCACATTAAAGATGCTTTATAAAAGCCAAGTTGCTGCTGTATCCAGTGAAATAAAAGCTCCCCAGTTCTGGCTGTGATCTGCGTGTATTTTCTCATTTAAAAATTCTTCAATTAAAATAAATTGTTGACTATAAATAATGGAAATTTCGTTTTTCTTTTAATGTGAAAAGTTTGCTTTGGGCTTCATAGCTGCTTTGTTCTGGTAGAATTTAATTATCTTTCCTCACACATTCCATGATTTTATAAAGTACAGCTGACTTTAAAGGAAGGAAAGCAAAGATACCTGAATTTAATTATAAAGCAAGTGACCCACATTATTATTTTAATGAAACTGCAGGAGGGTAATAACTGACTAGTTATGGAGAGGATGATGTTTCCAGTAAATGTGCTTGAGTAACTGTATCGGCTGATGACATGGCTTTACTTTCTTTGTGCTTCTATGTCGAAGCATGGGATTGAAATAACCAGCCCTTTGATGCTGTCAGTGTTTCTATATGGGAAAATAACTAGGAACAGTTTGAGTCGCTCAAAATTCAAAGCTGAACAGCAGCTAGCCTGCATTCAAGAACTTAGAACTCCATACTATTCCCGCTGAACAGGTTCATAGAGAGGCACGGTGGCACAGTGGTGAGCACTGATCTCTCACAGCTCCAGGGACCCGGGTTCGATTCTGGCCTCGGGCCATTGTGTGGAGTTTGCATGTTCTCCCCGTGTCTGCGTGGGTTTCCTCTGGGTGCTCCGGTTTCCTCCCACATCCAAAAGACATGCAAGTTAGATGGATTGGGAATGCTAAATTGCCCCTTAGTGTCAGGGAGATAAGCAGAGTAAATGCATGGGATTACGGGTATAGCGTCTGGGTGGCATTGTGGTCGGTGCAGTCTCGATGGGCCGAATGGCCTCCTTCTGCACTGTCGGGATTCTATAATTTCTTTTAACATCATGGGGGTCAATCTTCATTTTAGCCCAAAGCTTCATCAGCTAAGTGCATTAGGAATTTGGATACGAGTTTGATTTGATATCCTCAAGTCTCAGTCCATTATTTGCTCACAACCCATTTTAAAGACACAAATAATAGACCAGTATATGGTTGAGATAAGAAAGTCCTGAGTGTAGTAATTCATTATGAAGGCCCAAGGGCAGTTGATATAAGGTGTTTGATACACATCATGAGTTGGTCCAGAGCTGTCCATGCAGCCACATGATGCCTAACTATGAGTCAGATTGGATATGTATGTAACCAATTAATATTGTTATTGGCTTGTAGACTGCTGGGATGGGCTGAAGTAAATGTATAAGAATGTGTGATTTCCTTTGTTTGGTGGAGAGGCGGCATGGTAAGCCCAGTGGCGTGCTCCTCACCAGTGTAAAATAAAAACCATTCGATAATTGGAACAGACCTGGGTGTTGAGTGATTTGTCTGAAGTAATTCTTCGCTAACATGGCCCACCTCCAGTATAATTGTGCGGAGTGGGACTCAGGGTGGGTGGGGTAAGGGGCAGTATGTAAAAGTGTAACACAGTTGTGCTGGAACTCTGTTTTGTGGTGAAAAGCAGTGGAAGAATTAGCATGGTCAAAATGATATGCTTTAAGGAAGTCTTTTAAGGCAGGAATGGAAGCAGCAAAGAGGAAAGTTGCAGCGAGTGAAGGAGTTCCAAATGGTAGTTTAAAATATCTGAATTCTCTATCAACATCTGAGGAACACTTGGGGTGGATGACAAAGTTGATTGCACGGTAGCACAGTGGTTAGCACTGCTGCCTCACAGCACCAGGGACCTGGGTTTGATTCCCAGCTTGGGTCACTGTCTGTGTGGAGTTTGCACGTTCTCCCCGTGTCTGCGTGGGTTTCCCCCGGTACTCTAGTTTCCTCTCATAGTCCGAAAGCTGGGCTGGTTAGGTGAATTGGCCATGCTAAATTCTCCTTCAATGTACCCGAATAAGGTAAATAGGGACTTGCAAATAGGGACAAAGATTTTCACTTTAGTGCATTGAGAGAGGAGTAACCAGTGGACAACAATCAAAACAGCAATGTGTGAACTGAATTTGAATGGGACTGGATTAAAGGCTGTGTAATTTGGACAAGTTGGTTTTCTGAAATTAATTCCAGATCTTGTGTAGTGAGGTGTCAAAAGCACAGCTAAGAAATTGAGAGTGCTGATTGAGGGATGAATACGAGATATGTCTGAAAGCACAGCTTCAAGCGAACATGTAATCCATCCTGAGTCATCAGTCAGAGAAGCAAATGTAGATGGATGCAGGAGGGTGAAGTCTTTGGCAGGAGCTGATTAAGACATCATTTCCTCAACAGGAGAATATTCTGCCTAATTCACACCTTGATAAAACCTAAACCTCAGATAAAACAAAAGGTATTTGTGGAATGGAGGATGACAGAAGGAAACATGGGGAAAGTTTGCCTTATACTGGTGTCAATCAACTTTTAATGAAATTGTGGAAATATGCAGTTTTCAGATGGAAGATTTGTGAGAATGCAGTATTGCCAACAGCAATGAAAAGCTAACAATCAATCAGAAGTCACCTACGATAATGAATGGTTGATGCTTATCCAGCACCTGGGAAACCCCTGTCCATAATAAATGTCAGCGAGTTTGATAAACCAGCTGTGAGCTTGTAGAAAACGTTAAGCAGGACAAGATATGATTTACCAGTGCACCCTCCAAGTGATGCCTGAGGTAGAGCTTGCTTTGATTTGTATGCATTTTAAACACCCTCCGAGATGGCCTCTCTGCTATCTCTTTTCTTATTTCACTAGCTGTCTTCAATCATTATCCTGTGCGTGGAGTGATTCTATCCCTTGATAGTCAACCATGTTTTATCCTCGGTTAGTGAACAAAGGAATTTTGACTCCATGGAGCAAAGTGAGGGGAAACCTATTAAAACAAGACTTTGGGATATTTGAGATAACCAAGATTTCCAAAACAGTATGGTTTAGATAAAGGAGATTTCAATGTCTAGCTGTAATGTAGTATGTCAGTCTTCCAATTTGCAAACAAAAAATCTAAGCCCTGATTATGCTGTTTAACGCGGAAGCAGCATTTCAATTACAGCAAATGAATGATCTTCTAAATGGCATTTTGCCAAAACTGGTATACAAAAATTATTTTGAGTATAGGGTAAAGTGAGTTACAAAGTTGGAAGACAACCTAATGAGAAACCATTTTTGTTGAAACAATTCATGAAATTTTTTAAAAAAAATCTTCAAAGTAATATTGGTAACTGGGTCTGATTTTCAAAAAAAAATAATTGACTAACTCGTATTATTAGCATGCTGGTTGTAATATTTCTCTTCCAATATTTTCACACCTGGCTTTCTTGTACTTTTTAATATCCATTTATCTAATAAACACATTTTGAAACATTTTTGCCTTTTACTTTGAACACTTGAAAAAATTCACAGGTGGGTTTTGTTAAGATCTTTTCCCCTCATTAGCTTAATCTGTCTTAAATGTTCAGCATTCTCGATAGAAAAAGGAAAGGTTTAATGCCAAGGATTGCAGCTGTCTTACTCAATGCATTAACAATTCCAGATTGGTGCAGAAGAACACAAATCCAGTACACCAAGTCATGCTGGGATGCTGCTTTTACATCACTACAGAATAAACCTAGTATTTACGATCAATAAAGTATATGCCTGGCTAGGAATAATGGACTTAATGCGAAACATCTTGCTATGACTACCTTTGTTCTTTAATGACTAAATATCAATGTGGAAAAAAGGCAACTTTTTGAAGTTAAAGTTGATACTTACCGGGTTCTCCATTCCTGCCTCTTCTACCTCGCTTTCCTGGAGGGCCTACAAGAAGACAAAGCTTAATTTAGATGTTGCTCACTACACACATATATTTAACAACATTAAGACAGAAAGCAATCCTGTCCTACTGCTTCCCATCAGTCATTTAAAAAAAGATATCATCCACAGTGCTAAGATCACAGTAAGCACTTTAATTGTCTATGATTTTGGGTGCAATGTTGAAAGATGTTGAATTTCCACAGGTTTAGTGATCACTAATACAGGAATGCCTCATCAATAATGCGTGAAGAATTATAATATAGCATGCTCATGGATTTAGATACATATTATCATGGAATATTGTAAAATATGTAATCTTCATTCTCAGATAGCCACAATTTCTCATTTAAATTGTTACATATATTTTGTCTCACTTCTCTCAGAGTAAGACTGTTCTTTGCAAACAATTGCAAAATAATAAAATTGGGTGGAATTTTCCAGCCGTTCACCCTGGTGGAATCTTCCGGTTCCACCGACAATGCGCCCCCACCACAAGTTTCCCTGGGAAACCCCGTTAACAATGGCGGGACCAGAAGATCCCACTGCTGGCCAATGGCGGGTTACCTCCGCCGCCGTGAAACACATGGCAGATTGCACAGAAAGTGAAAGGAAGAGGTTAAGAACGTGATACAGTTTGGCGTGAATAAGTAACTTTGCTCCGCACACTTTGTAACACAATGCAGAGCAATTTCCATTGTGTATTTTAGTGGCAGTGCTCTGCCCCTGAAAGATAATGGAAATTGGTACACCATTGATAGTTCTCAGAGGATGGTCCTGGATATATTACCTAGGCTTTGGGATAAAGACAAATACAAACCAAGTACCAAAAGAAACATTGTGCAGTTTAATTCTCCAAAAATGTAGCAGAAATATAAATAAGTGCATTATGGATTTTACAAAGATTTACCCACTGAAAATTCTAATGGACAATAGTCATGGTAGATAACAGGAAGTTCTACTGACATACTATTTACACAGTCATCAGCCTGCTTAATGGTGGTTTCAACAGGACAATGAATTAAAATTAAAAGAAAGCATACAGGACAGTAGTAGGGGCTGTAGCTTTTCATGTGTGTTAGAAGGCCAGAATTCCTAAAATGGAAAGCTGTCAACCTGGAGCTAGATTATTACATATTGAGGAAAGATACTGAAGGAATCAGGCCAAGACCTACTAGTGGTAGTCCAGATAAGCGTTAATGACATAGGGTTAAATGGGGTAGGGACTCTAAGAGGCACATACATGAGGGTTGCCTCATGACTCAAAGATGATGAATGCAGAATTGTATTTTCAGGTACCTTAAAAGCATTGGGAAAGAGAAGGATTCAATGCCAAAATGAAGGATGCAAATTAAAGGACTGCCAACAGCAGATAGGGAAAATCAATGCATGGCTTAGGGATTCAATTTGTTCGGCATTGGGCAATCCTGGAACAGAGGGGCAGTCATTTACAAAGACTGACTATGTCTGACAGCAATGAAGATGTGAAAGTACATCAAGATTCTGTGGGGCAGTCATAAACTGAAATATCGCAACAACGCCCAAATGAAGAAATTACCAACAAGATTCCATATTCTGCAACTTTTCCTTTAACACAAATCAGAAATGACATAAATTAAACACGCATTAACAGGAAAGTGATTATTCAGCTAAAAGGTAAATTTCACTTTGAATAGTTGGTACAACAAAGCACAAACATTCACATCACTCCCCACAGACATGTGGCACTATGGAGCTACACAGTTCCACAATTTGCTGTTCTCTATTCATGCAGGACAGGTCAGGAATCACCTTCCACTGCTGCTTTCACCTCCAAGATTCACAGGTACGATTATGATCATCAACAAGGCACATTTCCATGAACTCTCCTTCAAGTCACAATAGTCTGATGGTCTAGCTTTCCAGAATTCTTTTTCATCCGACCAACCAATAAAACACAATTAATCTGATCCTCTGATATGAATGATCAGCTTATTTATTTGCCTGAACTCTTTGTATTGCTTTTAGGATTCAGTCCCTTTTAGCTCGCCCATACATTGTTTCCTCGAGAACTTCTGAAATTCTATTCTTCATTTTGCTGCCGAATAGAAAAATCAACCTTTACATGGAAAGCTTTGCTGGTTTCACCTCACACAAATTCTGTGTTCCTCTTTCTATCTTTGTCTGCATCTGTGTGCTGATCTGCTTCTGCTTTCAGCTCTCCTTTTCATCTGCAGCCCTTCTTTGCACCTAGCCATAACTTCCTTTGTATTGGTATAGCTTCCAGGTCAAAGGTTGCCAGATCATATAGACTATTGTTCAATAAAATTACAATTGATTCTTTACATTGATGCAAACTCTTAAACATCCTTTTTAAACATTCTTAAAAACAGATACCACACACATTTTAAAGAAATGACAAGTTTTCCTTACTCTATTGCTTCTGGCTCAAAGGCCACCACAACTGTCAAAATGGGGTTAAATAGAGAAGTGGATAGGTGTTTAAAACTAAAAAGTGATAGGCTAGAACCAGGATCAATTAATAGAGAAAGTTAAACAGATAAGGATAATATTCATGGAGAAAACAATTTAGCACGACAGATGTGGAGCAGAGAAATTAAATCTAATGACAAATGGGGAAAAGACTAAAACAAAGGTAGGGGATAATTTAGGGAAAATAATGAGGAAAGGAGTAGTGTTACATAGAAATTTTTTTTTAAAGTTAGAGTATTTATTGCAATGCACAGAGTGTGGGAAATATATCAGGGATCTGGAATCAATTATTTTACAGGAGGATCTAGACTTAATAGCATCAACAGAAACCTGCTGCAAACTAAGCATGAATGGAAAACAAACATATGGAAATTATAATATATTAAGGAGGATAGAAAATAGGTGGAGATAGAGTGACAATGTTGGTAACAGTGAGAATGCAAGAAAGTTGGTGAGGTCTAGGAAGGGGTACAGACTGAGTCAATATGGTTGGAGTCAAACAAGATAAAAATGGCTGGTTACATTGGTTAGGTTTATTACAGACCTTTAATTTGTTTTAAGAGGAAATGTGCAGTCAGCTTAGGAAGATGAATAGAAACAAGAAATTATTGTCCTGGGAGATTAAGTTATCAATTGGGACGGAGAGCAAATAAATAGACTAAGGGGAACTTAATGTGTACATGACTTTTCTCAAACACTAAATTAGTAGGCCTACAAGGGTGGTGGTGTTGATGAATATGGTTAATGCAATAGATCAGATGTATGGGCTAAATATGATTGAGCTTCTTGAGCCCCACACTGCCCCACTATATTATCAAGTTTAAGTTGCAACAAAAATCATAGAATCATACAGCACAGAAGGAGACCATTCAGCCTGCCATGCACATGCCAACTCTTTGAAGGAGCTGTCTAATTTAGTTGCATGCCTCAGCTTTTTCCCGACAACACTAGCCCTTTTCAGAAAGAAAATCTACAAGTACAAAAAAAAGGAAAGTACAAAATCTAAAACATCCATTTGGATTGGTATAGATGTTGCAAAGATGAGGAATGAGCGAGCTGAGGGGGTGGTGGTGGTGGTAGAAATGGGCAGACAGGGCTGGAAAAGTGATTGAAATGATATATGGCAGGATTCTCTGGCCTCCCCATGGCGTGCTTCTCGTGGCGGAAGACAGTGTGCCCTTGGCCGGCAGCGAGATCTTCTGGTCCTGCCGCTGTCAATGGGATTTCCCATTGACTCCCCCCTACGGCTGGAAATCCGTGGCAGGAGTGCAGCATCAGCGGGACCAGAAGATCCTGCTGGTCTGAACAGCCGGAAAGTTCCAGCCATTGAATACATTTATTCCATTAGAAAGAAATAAAATTACCAATGTTTTTAGGATACCACGGTTAATTAGAGAGATTAGGAACCAACTTTATTGAAGACAATGGCAGAATCATCCCAGAAATCGGCAATGTCTGACGTGGGGTGGCAAGAGTTGTATTGGACCCAATGCTCCCAACAGTAGTTTTTCTGCCATATTTTGTGGCACTTTGTGCAAAAAATGAGCAGGCAGGCGTTTAAAGTCAGATCACTGATGGAACAGCCTCTAATTCACCTGCCGCACGATCAGCTCTGTGCTTCAATAATCCAGGCGCCATATTGAAAGATCGCCCTTGCACTCAGCTGGCACAGTTCAAGTCAGAGGAAGCTTCCGGGAAGTCATGCTTCCCAAAACTTGCAAGCTTACAACCCCAAAATTCACCAACACCTCCCTCAAGCACCTGCTGGATGAAATGGAGGCCCTCCACGGTGTAATGTGCCCAGGCACTGGACAAAGACTCTCATACAAGGTGACCAATCCACCATGAGTGGCAGTGGTGGTGGTTAGCATCAACACTCTTCAGAAGAGGACAGCCATCTAGTGCCGCAAGAGGATGAATGATCTCCTCCGTTCTGCCAGGATAAGTCATCATTCTCAACTCTCTCATTTTCAGACCCATCACACATCCATAAGGATCTCACCCAACGCCAGCTTGTGAGACACCACCACTAACTTTCCCACACACATCTTCATCTCCCCTGTGGATCATCTCCATGGTCCCACTCACCATTCACACATGCCAAACATCCTAATCATCTGCCCTGGCACCATCTGGCTTATACTCTCTCCATCTGTCCTCCTGCAGGACAAGTTGACCCACAAAAGGGAGTGATCCAGACAGATGCATGCCTTTTGAATCTAGTTGTACATTGCGCCATTCTGATATCTTGCCTTGGGAATTCAATTTGACGTGGGAGTATGATTCCGGCATATGGGCCTGATAATGATATGCAAATATATTATAATGATGTTCCTGACATTGGAAGACCAGAAACATGGGCCACCACTGACGGCGGCAGGGGACGATCGCATCTTGCATTCTGAAATACGTCCAGGACTTCTCGCAGTATTTTCCAGTACTGCCAAACACCAACGGCAAGCAAGAATGGAAAATCCCAGCCAGTATCTAGGAGGACTATAATAATATTTCTGTTTAGTTTTTCCAGCATTATCACAAAATAAAAAGGTTAAAAGCAAGAGGCATATGAGAAAATAATAAGGGGAAATGGGAAAGTTTTATACAAGCATATCATTAGATTTATTGAAAGCCAGGTGCAACCCTGAAGGGAAAATGTTGTTGGATTTGTAGTTGCTC
Source organism: Mustelus asterias (assembly GCF_964213995.1). Classification (NCBI taxonomy): domain Eukaryota; kingdom Metazoa; phylum Chordata; class Chondrichthyes; order Carcharhiniformes; family Triakidae; genus Mustelus; species Mustelus asterias. The sequence continues at coordinate 85,112,728 of NC_135801.1, forward strand.
AAAAGATTTTGGAGGTACTTTCCATTCGTTTTTACCAAAGAGAGGGATATTGGAGTGGAGGTACATCCTAAGTGGTTCTAAGTAATATTATGATGGAAAAAATGAAAGATTTAGTTAACTTCATTAAGCCACAGGGAGACAAAGCATTAGAATCCAAGGAAATAAATCCTAGGATCCTTAGAAAAATGAGAAACAAAATTGTCATGGACCTAGAAATGATATTTCCAGGATCTATTGACTGTGAATGTATGCTGGAGGACTGGAGAGTGGCCAATGTAGCACCTGTTTTTTCAAGAAAGAGGGCGACAGAGCTAATCCAGATCATTAAAGATCAAAATTTGTGATAGGGAAAATTCAGTCTTTTATTCAAGATTGAAATTACCGCATGCCCAAAAAAAAGAGAAAATATTGGCCAGCCTGGAATTTGAAAGGGGTGACCATTTTTGACAAATGACAGACAATTCTTTGAGGATGTGACAGACATTGCTCCCAGTGCAAAGAAATTGAGGTAACATTGCAATCCACCCACATTCAGGGCGTACAGCTTCTCCATAAAGTATGTATGGAAGAGCATACTGAAGAGTGTACAAGTTTCTATGTGTCCAGATCACCAACAATCTGTCCTGCTCCCTCCATGCCGACGCTATAGTGAAGAAAGCCCACCAATGCCTCTGCTTTCTCAGGAGGCTAAGGAAATTCAGCATGTCCGCTACGACTCTCACCAATTTTAACAGATGCACCACAGAAAGCGTCCTTTCCAGATGTATCACAGCTTGGTATGGCTCCTGCCCTGACCAAGACCGCAAAAAACTACAAAGGGTAGTAAATGTAGCCTCGTCCAACACGCAAACCAACCTCCCATCCATTGACTCCGTCCACACTTCCCCCTGCCTCAGAAAAGCAGCCAGCGTAATCAAGGACCCCATGCACCCCGGACATACTCTCTTTCACCTGCTTCCTTCGGGAAAAATATACAAAAGCCTGAGATCACAGACCATACAACTCAGGAACAGCTTCTTCCCTGCTGCCATCAGACTTTTGAATGGACCTACCTTATATTAAGTTAATTTTTCTCTACACCCTAGCTATGACTGTAACACTACAGTCTGCACTCTCTCCTTTCCTTCTCCCCATGTACTCTATGAATGGTACGCTTTTCCGTATAGCGTGCAAGATACAATACTTTTTCTATGTCCCAATTTGTGACAATAATAAATCAAATCAAAAAGTACTCATAAAAAGCATATGCTGCACAGAATATACAATAAATATCTAAGTGAATATACCCTTAATTGTTCAAAAGTTCCGCAAAATATACACATATGTATTTCTAACTTTACCATATTAGTTTATGGTCCAATATCGTAAAGTTAGAAATACATATGTGTATATTTTGTGTGATTTACATATCCTAAATTTAATCGAAGTAAAGTGGCTTTATGCTAATAGAACAAAATGCCTTTCTGCTGCATTTCAAGTTGTGTCATTGGCTAGTTTTTTCCTCATTGTCTTTCTAATTGACATCTGTTTCATTTTTCTAAATTCTTTTATCCTGAATTTCTTTTTCACTGTAACTCTAACTTGAACTAATCTCCTTATCTCTGGAATCCCAATACATTTTTTCCTTACTCGAGTGCTCTTTTTACCTCCTATTTAAGTATTCCCCTTTGCTGATCTATGATTCTAACAGTTTGTGCACTCCATTTAATCTGGGCATGGTCTCTTTCTATCTCACTGAACATTGCTAGTATTCCAGAGAAGTAAACTGGTCTTCCTTTTTCCTGTTCTGTTCTTATACTGAATTGGATTGTGACTAGGGAGATTGACATCAAGCTGCCAATGATCTTCCATTTCCGCAGGTGAATGAAAATTATGCACGCTGGACTGAGGAATGAAAATGAATTAAATCAAGCTGGTAGTCAGCTGTAAGTGTAAAAGGCTGAGAGATTACAATCTGAGGTGTTTTAGTCATCTTTGATGTGAACTGACTTTGTTGTCTATGGGTGGAATTCTCCCATGTCTCTTCTGGCAGGTTCAGTGGCGGCTTTTTCAGGGGGTGTTGGGGCGGTTGCGGGGAGAGTTTGGCAGAAGTTTAAAAATTCTTTTTACGCTGGTGTGAATTTCCTGCAGGTTCTTCCGTTGATGCCTACATGGCTCGGGAAACCTGCTGCAAACCGGTGGAAAACTGATTTGAATGGGAATTTAATGGGAAGCAGATGAAAGTCTAACTGGAATCCTTCACCCATGCCCGATCCTTTGTGATGCCAATATATGAACACTGTGCTGAAGTAATTTCTAATAATGTAGTAGTTACTAGATAGAGAAGACTCAATAGCTGGCATTTTCCTTGGAGTAAGACCCAGGGAATTAGGCCAACTCATTTGTTCCACTGTTGATCCTGAAGAATTCCTGAAGCTTTATGTAAATTATTTTGGCAGGCCAACAGTGTCCTGGCTGTACCGGAGCGTTTATTTGGGTGAGAGGGGATAAAAAAATCACTGCTGCTGCAGAATTCAGACAATTATACTGACAAAAACAAAATGGCTGTGCAGTCACTGCCTACACAGATAAAAATGTGAGCTCCTCTTATCCAGGCAACACTTGGTGGTGAGAGAGCTTTTGAGCACATCGCAAATTCATTATGTTTGCCAAAATGAGCCATTTAAAATTTAAACACCATCTGCCACTCTGGAAACACCACAAATTCAAATCTCTCTCGACCATTGGATGCCAATAAAACGCTGGCATAACTATTAACCAGCATTGCTAAAGTGATGATGTGGAAAATGTAACATCTAATATCACTCTTTACCATTCTATCTGAACACATCTGCTCTTATTTGGTTGAGTCCTTTTAGTGTCTGGTGGAAGGTTAGTACAAATTTTTAAAGTTTATTTATTAGTCACAAGTAAGGCTTACATTGAGGCTTACTGCAATGAAGTTACTGTGAAATTCCCCTCGTCGCTGCACTCCGGCACCTGTTTGGGTCAATGCACCTAACCAGCACGTCTTTCAGACTGTGGGAGGAAACCGGAGCACCCGGAGGAAACCCCAGAGACATGGGGAGAACGTGCAGACTCCACACAGACAGTGACCCAAGCTGGGAATCGAACCAGAGCCCTCAGCGCTGTGAGGCAGCAGTGCTATCCACGATGCCACCATCCTGCCCAAATGAGCAGAACTCCGGCTGTGCAGCTCAACTCCCATCAATTTTCCACCCCACCTAACTGGAAACTGATCAGTTGGGAGCCAAAATCCTTTTTACTGAACTATGAACCCAGGTCAGGTTTGAGATGGAGGGACAGTTAATAAACAAGTGTTCTCAGCGTAGCTCCCAGTCAATATCCAGAATGGTTGAGTAAGTTGCATATTGTGATATGTGAGTTCCTAGGTCTGCTTGTCATTCTAAATTTCAGTGCTTAGTTGGGAAGGGGAAAAAAAGAACAAACATATTTCCCTTTGACTGATGACAAGGTAACATTGAGTGTCCTGGAGAAAACAACAGTAGAGAGTAGAAGGAACTGTCTAAGGCAAGTGGCTCAACGTTGCAGGTGGAGATAAACTCTGAGCATTTCTGATCTATATGTTCATACAGATGTGAGTTCTAATCCACGAGACAGTCATCCTGTATCAATTTTCCAACATTTGCATTCTTCCCTCATATTATTTGCTCCAGAGAAAAGATTTTTTTGGCCTTCTGCAAATAGCACAGAAATTGTGTTCACAATCTTTACAGGGGCAAAATTCAACTCATGCAGTTTGCTTTCCACTTGGAAAGTGAAGGAGGGTGCCAGGAGTTGAAAATGCTGTGGGGACATCATGACCAACCTATTGACACCCTGATGCCATTGTCAGGCAGAACGATACCTGGGCGGCATGATGGATAGCTTTGCTGCCTCACAGTGGCAGGGTCCCGGGTTTGATTCCCAGCTTGGGTCACTGTGCGGAGTTTGCACCTTCTCCCGCATCTGCGTGGGTTTCCTCTGGGTGCTCCGGTTTCCTCCCACAGTCCAAAGATGTGCGGGTTAGGTGGATTGGCCAAGCTAACTTGTTCCTTAGTGTCAGGGGGATTAGCAGGGTAAATGCATGAGGTTATGGGGATTGGGCCTGGGTGGGATTGTGGTCGGTGCAGAATCGATGGGCCGAATGGCCGCCTTCTGCACTGTAGGGTACTAAGATTCTATGATACCAACATGAATCAAGCATGGGCCTCAAATACTATGCAAATTGAGGTCTTACACTGATTGCAAGACCCTGATGTAAAACATCAATAGCATTGGGTGGAGCTTGCAGCAGTTCTTCAAGTGGAGCTTCTGGTTTGTCATAAATACAATGGCTGTTGCTTCCACTCCACCCCAGGGTTGGGGGGGAGGGGGGGGAAAGGGGAAGGGGGGGGGTGGAGCAACTGGCTGGCTTATGAGACCCAGATGTTTAAAATCGACTGCCCCTTCCAGGGCATTTCTGGCTGGAGAACCTGGTGCCTCTGTCCTGCCTTCCACCCAGGAGCTAAAATCCCTGCTATTGTCTGTATTAATGTGACAATTGGAGGATTCAAGGTCTAGTTCCAACATGTTTTACACTTTCACATATTGTGTCAGTACAAAACCAGAAATTTACTTTAGGATTATGATCAGCGAGTGTACCAATCACAGTGCAGCAAAGAGATGGGTTAACTTTAGTCCAGTGGAAAGCCAGACTTAAAGAAACTTTCAACTGCAACCTCAAGCAAGAAGCAAATCTGCATGTTTCCCAACCAGAAATCATGGATGATCAAGGATATCCACAGCTTGCTGAAGTCCAGGTCTGAGGCGTTCAAGTCAGGCAACCCTGACCAAGAAAGCCAGATGTGACCCAAGGAGAACCATCAAAGATGCCAAAAGACAGTACCGGACCAAGCTAGAGTCCCAGGCTAGCCACAAAAACCCCCGCCGACTATGACAAGGTCTGCAAAACATAACAGGCTACAAGATGAAGACATGTAAAATCACCGGCACAATGCACCCCACTCTGATGAGCTCAATGCATTCGATGCCCATTTTGAGCAAGAGGTCAGCGAGAGTAAACCCTCCACCCCGGAAGCCTCGGACAAATCTGTATCTGACGTCACCATTGCAGATGTCAGAGCAGCTTTCTCAAAGGTCAACCCACGGAAAGCAACTGGCCCGGATGGGGTACCCGGAAGAGCACTCAGATCCTGCGCGGATCAGCTGGTGGGGGTATTCACAGACATCTTCAACCTGTCTTTATAACAATCTGAGGTTCCTATCTGTTTCAAGACGACGTCCATTTACGCGGTGCCAAAGCAAAGCCAGGCAGTGTGCCTTAAACACGATTGTCCGGTGGCTCTGACATCCATCATTATGAAGTGCTTCGAAAGGCTAGTCATGGCCCGAATCAATTCCAGCCTCCCGGATTGCCTGGATCCACTACCGTTCGCCTATCGCCGCAATAGGTCCACAGCAGACACCATCTTCTTGGCCCTGCACTCAACCCTGGAACACCTCGATAACAAAGATACCTATGTCAGACTCCTATTCATAGACTACAGCTCAGCCGTTAACACCATTATTCCTATGAAACTCATCTCCAAACTCTGTGGCCTCGGCTCCTCACTCTGCGACTGGATCCTGAACTTCCTAACTCACAGACCAATCAGTAAGGATAGGCAACAACACCTCCTCCACGATCATCCTCAACACTGTTGCCCCACAAGGCTGTGTTCTCAGCTCCCTATAATACTCCTTATACACCTGTGACTGTGTGGCCAAATTCCCCTCCAACTCGATTTTCAAGTTTGCTGATGACACCTCCATAGTGGGTCAGATCTCAAACAATGACGAGACAGAGTACAGGAAAGAGATAGAGAATCTGGTGAACTGGTGCGGCAACAATAATGTCTCCCTCAATGTCAACAAAATGAAGGAGATAATCATCGACTTCAGGAAGCATAGTGGAGGATGTGCCGCTGTCTACGTCAATGGGGTCGACAGCTTCAAGTTTTTAGGTGTCCAGATCACCAATAACCTGTCCTGGTTCCTCCATGCTGATGCTATAGTTAAGAAAGCCCAACAAAGCCTTTACTTTCTCAGAAGACTAAGGAAATTTGGCGTATCCACTACGACTCGCAGCAATGTTTACAGATGCACCACAGAAAGTATTCTTTCCAGTTGTATCACAGCTTGGTATGGCTCCTGCTCTGTCTGCAAGAAACTACAAAGGGTCGTGAACGAAGCCCAATCCATCATTCAAACCAGTCTTCCATCCATTGACTCTGTCTACACTTCCTGTGGCCTCGGAAAAACAGCCAGCATAATCAAGGACCCCACGCAACCTGGACATACTCTCTTCCACCTTCTTCCATCGGGAAAAAGGTACACAACTCTGAAGACACGTACCAACTAACTCCAAAACAGCTTCTTCCCTGCTTCCATCAGACCTTTGACTAGACTTCCCTCGCACTAAGTTGATCTTTCTCTACACCCTTGCTGTGACTGTAACACTACATTCTGCATTCTCTCCTTTTCTTCGCGGTGTGCTTTGTCTATATAGCGCACAAGAAACAATACTGTATACTAATACATGTGACAATAATAAATCAAATCAAAATCAAATCAAATGTACCTGCAGACATTTCTACTTCAATGTTTAACATGGAGAGATAACAGAGTGTCCTGTTGATCTACTCCATCATTAAATGAAATAAAATTATATCTTGAGAGAATGTGCAAGCTCTGGACTATTCTGGGCTATATACTAACGCAATGACAATTTTAGCACCCGGTATCTGACACTGCTGAAGATGCATTGTTCCATACTGAACATCCAAACTACTGTCACCCCATCCAAAATGTCTGACAGCACAGCATCTTGCAGAGATTTTGGAATGGGTGCCTGAGGGTTGTTTTTGGCTTACAGTTAATTTCCTTCCAAAGCAATAAAAATGGATTATCACAACAGACTGTTTATTTTCTTGCCTGCAAAGGAAATTGAGTAATTCATAGTCTCTTAAAGCTGGAAAGAATGAATGGAATGATTCTTCTTGTTAAAACCTGCCGGAATAAATTCTGGATATCATTCTTTTCCCCGTAGCTGCTCCTATTCCAGTAGGAACTGAGCATCCCACAATTAAATGTTTCAAAATGCAAGGAGTTACGCTTGATCGTCTTGGTACTTTCAAGTTTAAAAGCCGTCATCTGCTGGAGCCATGCAAACATGTTATTCCAATAAGGTAATTACAGGGTGCAGGTGCTACATGACTGCTGGCTTGTAAAAGAATGTTATTACCTACGTTAATCACAGGATTTACCTGATAAAACTGACAGCTAAACATTTCCCCATACAAAGAATGCGCTGTTAAGTTGCAGGTAAGGGACATGTCTTTTCAACACTGCATAAATCCATCTGAATTATAGATTATATCCCATTCATTGCTTAGTATTAATTTTGGCATCAAGGGCAATAGGCCACTACAGCCGATTCAACTTGTGCTTTAAAAAAATACATATCATTGAATGTTTCTATTTGATCCTTGAAAAGTTATCCAGCAAAAGTTGGCAAACAGGCTCTTTCTCAGAGCATTGCAAAGGATGGGGAAGCTAGTGGCTGCTGGTAATCAGGAAGATTTCATAGAATCGTACAGCACCATTCGGCCCATCGAGTCTGCACCGACCACAATCTCACCTAGGCCCTATCCACATAACCCCATGCATTTACCCTAGCCATTCCCCCGGCACTAAGGGACAATTTAGCGTGGCCAATCCACCGAACCGGCACATCTTTGGACTGTGGGAGGAAACCGGAGCACCCGGAGGAAACCCACACAGACATGGGGTGAATGTGCAGACTCCACACAGATAGTCACCCAAGCCGGGAATCAAACCCAGGTCCCTAGTGCTGTGAGGCAGCAGTGCTAACCACCATGCCGTCCCAATTTCATTTCAGTTTAATATGCATGCAGATCTACCATAGTTATGCCTCTGGATGAAAGTTTAGAAAAAAAGTGTTTGAAAGCAAACATTATCAACACGGCAGCTTTTATAAAATTGATCAGCAACTAAAGTGCTGCAACTCAGAGTTTTAATGTGGCTGGGTGTTCCAGTGGTCATTCATTAGACTCAAAGACAAATTACCTGGGTTGCAAAACCATTGTCTTTTACTTTGAATTTTGCGAATTCCTTGTCACGTTGCTACTGTTTCTGAAGGCAGACTCTGCTCCATCTTGGGTGGTAATAGTTTGGATATGTGTAAAGATGGAGGAAGAAAGTTATAATAAACAAGCCTGAAGAGGCCACACTACCCGTCCATTGCTCCTGGGATGGTTTCAATGGCATGTAGGTGGTGTATGCAACTCAGCCAGTGCCAGGCTTCCGAAGTGCACTTCTTGCCAACTGAGCATAAAATGCCATTGTTTTAATGAGATCTGGTCCTCAAAATGGATCAGTCCTCCCAGGACCGGGAGCCTGGCCAGCGCAGTCAATTGGCCAGCTACCCAATAATTAAGATCTGAATAAAAGGTGATTGATTAATAAAGTGCCACCAAATAGATCTGTCAGCAAAGTTGGATCCCACGGAATAAAGGGTCAGTGATGTTGTGGGAAATTTACCACTTCGGAGTCAGACTTAGAGGTTCAACAAAACAGTTTTATTTCGGACAAAGCTTTGGGAGAAAGCACTGGTACTCCGCAGTACTTGGCAGCTACCTTCTCAACTACACAATGGTAGTTGATCATTTTTATACCTTTTAGACAATAGGCAGTACGGACATTAGCTGTTAACACATCGTTACAAGTTGAGTCGACAGATATGGACATCGACAGTTAACGCATCGTTACAAGCAAACAGGTACGGACATGGACAGTTAACATATCATTGTACATAGAATGGATACATTTATGCAGTTATGTCCTCTATCACTGACTGGTTTCGATATATACATTCAGTGGCTGATCTTGTTACATTTATGCATTTATGTCCCCATCAGTGGCTGACCTTATTATCAAACTCATTGTTCTGGGTCTGCTCTTATCTAAAGTGCCTCAAGCTCTGACCAGTTTCCTGCAGCAATTCAGATACTGCAGGTTTTAACTTTTTGTGTAACTGTCTGTGCCTAAAGCCAGTGCCTTTTAATGTCCCTTCCCAGAGTCCATTTTGCGTGCCAGGTAACCATTTTGCGTCCATCACTTTAATTTCACCTTAACAGTGACAAGATGGATATGAAATTGGGAGAGTGTCAGGAAACCGGGAATAGCGATGAATGGCGGTGTTTCAGACTGGAGGAAGGTTTACATTACAGCAGGGTTTCCCCAAGGGCCAATATTAAGACCACTGCTTTTCTTGACATATATTAATGAGCGAGACCTGGGTGAACTAGGCACAATTTCAAAATTTCCAGACAAACTTGGAAGGAGAGAAATAAGGAAGGAGAGGATCAAATATGAAGGTAGGCTAGCCAGTAACATTAGGAATGATAGTAAAAGTTTCTTTAAATACATTAAAAACAAACGGGAGGCAAAAGTAGACATTGGGCCGCTCCAAAATGACGCTGGTAATCTAGTGATGGGAGACAAGGAAATAGCTGAGGAACTTAATAAGTACTTTGCATCAGTCTTCACAGTAGAAGACATGAGTAATATCCCAACAATTCAGGAAAGTCAGGGGGCAGAGTTGAATATGGTTGCCATCACAAAGGAGAAAGTGCTAGAGAAACTAAAAGGTCTGAAAATTGATAAATCTCCGGGCCCAGATGGGCTACATCCTAGAGTTCTAAAGGAGATAGCTGAAGAAATAGTGGAGGCGTTAGTTATGATCTTTCAAAAGTCACTGGAGTCAGGGAAAGTCCCAGAGGATTGGAAAATCGCTGTTGTAACCCCACTGTTCAAGAAGGGAACAAGAAAAAAGATGGAAAATTATAGGCCAATTAGCCTAACCTCAGTTGTTGGCAAAATTCTAGAATCCATCGTTAAGGATGAGATTTCTAAATTCTTGGAAGTGCAGGGTCGGATTAAGACAAGTCAGCATGGATTTAGTAAGGGGAGGTCGTGCCTGACAAACCTGTTAGAGTTCTTTGAAGAGATAACAAATAGGTTAGACCAAGGAGAGCCAATGGATGTTATCTATCTTGACTTCCAAAAGGCCTTTGACAAGGTGCCTCACGGGAGACTGCTGAGTAAAATAAGGGCCCATGGTATTCGAGGCAAGGTACTAACATGGATTGACGATTGGCTGTCAGACAGAAGGCAGAGAGTTGGGATAAAAGGTTCTTTCTCAGAATGGCAACCGGTGACAAGTGGTGTCCCGCAGGGTTCAGTGTTGGGGCCACAGCTGTTCTCTTTATATATTAACGATCTAGATGACGGGACTGGGAGCATTCTGGCCAAGTTTGCCGATGATACAAAGATAGGTGGAGGGGCAGGTAGTATTGAGGAGGTGGGGAGGCTGCAGAAAGATTTAGACAGTTTAGGAGAGTGGTCCAAGAAGTGGCTGATGAAATTCAACGTGGGCAAGTGCGAGGTTGTACACTTTGGAAAAAAGAATAGAGGCATGGACTATTTTCTAAACGGTGACAAAATTCATAATGCTAAAGTGCAAAGGGACTTGGGAGTCCTAGTCCAGGATTCTCTAAAGGTAAACTTGCAGGTTGAGTCCGTAATTAAGAAAGCAAATGTAATGTTGTCATTTATCTCAAGAGGCTTGGAATACAAAAGCAGGGATGTACTTCTGAGGCTTTATAAAGCACTGGTTAGGCCCCATTTGGAGTACTGTGAGCAATTTTGGGCCCCACACCTCAGGAAGGACATACTGGCACTGGAGCGGGTCCAGCGGAGATTCACACGGATGATCCCAGGAATGGTAGGCCTGACATACGATGAACGTCTGAGGATCGTGGGATTATATTCATTGGAGTTTAGGAGGTTGAGGGGAGATCTGATAGAAACTTACAAGATAATGAACGGCTTAGATAGGATGGACGTAGGGAAGTTGTTTCCATTAACAGGGGAGACTAGGACGCGGGGGCACAGCCTTAGAATAAAAGGGAGTCACTTTAGAACAGAGATGAGGAGAAATTTCTTCAGCCAGAGAGTGGTGGGTCTGTGGAATTCATTGCCACAGAGGGCTGTGGAGGCCGAGACGTTGAGCGTCTTCAAGACAGAAATTGATAAATTCTTGATTTCTCGAGGAATTAAGGGCTATGGGGAGAGAGCGGGTAAATGGAGTTGAAATCAACCATGATTGAATGGTGGAGTGGACTCGATGGGCCGAATGGCCTTACTTCCGCTCCTATGTCTTATGGTCTTATGGTCTTATGGATAGTGACAGACTTTAAGGAGGACATAAACAAACTGGCAGAATGGGCAGACATGTGGCAGATAAAAGTTAATGTTGAGAAGTGTGAAGTGATGCATTATGGAAGGAAGAAGAAAGACAATATAAATAAAGAGTACAATTCTAAATAGGGTGCAGCAGCACAGAGAGGAAGGGGCATGGTATATGTACACAAATCATTGTAGGTGGCAAGGTAGATTGCGAAAGTGGTTAATGAGGCTTATTGGATCCTGGGTTTTGTGAATAAAGACATAGGATACAAAGGAAATTATAATGAGCCATTATAAAAATCTGGTTAGCCTGGAACTGGAACAGTGCATCCAATTCTGGGCACTGAACTTCAGGAAGTTTGTGAATGCTTCAGAGAGCATGCAGAAAAGATTTACAGAAATGGTTCTAGTAATAAGGAACTTGAATCGCGTGGATAGGTTGGATTTTTTTTCTCCTGAAAGAGGAGATTTGATTGAGGTGTTCAAAATCATGAGGGGTCTAGACAGAGTAGATAGAAAGAAACACTTCCCATTGGCAGAAGGATGAAGAACCAGAGGACATCAATTTAATGTGACTGACCGAAGAACCATGGTATTATGAAGAAAAAGATTTTTATGCAGCAAGTGTTTAGGATCTGGGATGTACTGTCTGAGAGTGTGCCAGAGACAGATTCAATCTGGACTTTCAAAATGGAATTGGATAAGCATCTGAAGAGAAATTCTCAGGGCTATGGGGAATAGGACTAGCTCAATGCTCTTGCAGAAAGCGGACACTGATATGGCAGGTCAAATGGCCTCCCTCGGTGATGTAACCATTCCTTATTTCTACAATTCAATGATGTCCTGATAGCTGTGGGCGTTCTGATCTTGGGAATCCCAGCCCCAAGGGGAGAAGGCTGGGAACTGGTATTTTTGGAAGTAGGCCTAGCTTCTGGTCATTCCAAGTTCTTTATATGAAATGGTTCAATCAGCACACTCTTAATTCAAGCAATTCCACACCACCTCTGTGTTATTATGGAATCAGGGATGTGGATTGATGGAATAGCAAATTAGTTTTGCTTGTCCATATAGAATGCACAGTTGTACACTGCACCAAGAAAAGACTCACCGTGGGGCCTCGCTGCGAGCAGCCATTATCGAACTAACTTTATTTATATCACCCCAACAGAAGCAGAGAGGGCAGCAGAAAGGCAGATGTACAACACTGTCCTCCCGCCCCACCCCCCCAACTACTTAAAAATAACTTGTACATTAAAATGTAAAATAGTCTATGTGCATAATTTCCCAAAACCAACACTAAATGAATTTAACAGGTTGGATTGCATATTTGTTATTATAATCAGACCGATACACCAATTTATGATTGATATTTTCAGAGTAATTAACAAGTTTTAAAAATTGCCTTCCTTAACATCAGTACACGTTTAACTAAAATATAATTTGACGGAAATGACAAAAATAACATTTTCTTCTTCTCCCTCCTTGGGACACACTTCTAAATAACCTATCGTCTTCCATTTCCATTAGCTTCATTCTACTCTCTCAATATCTCTGACTGTGTCAACTCTAAACTTTGATGAGTTCATGAAGGGAAGGTCATGTTTGACTAATTTGGTGGAATTCTTTGAGAACATTACATGCGCAGTGGACAATGGGAAACCTGTGGATATGGTGTATCTGGATTTCCAGAAGGCATTTGAAAGGTGCCGCACCAAAGACTGCTACATAAGATAAAGGTGCACAGTGTTACGGGTAATGTATTAGCATGGATGGAGGATTGGTTAACTAATAGAAAGCAAAGAGTGGGGGAAAATGGGTGTTTTTCCAGTGGTGTGCCTCAGGGATCAGTGTTGGGACCACAATTGTTTACAATTTACATAGATGATTTGGAGTTGGGGACCAAGTGTAGTGTGTCAAAATTCGCAGATGACACTAAGATGGGTGGCAGAGCAAAGTGTGCAGAGGACACTGGACGTATGCAAAGGGATTTAGATAGTCTAAGTGAATGGGCGAGGGTCTGGCAGATGGAGTACAATGTTGGTAAATGTGACATCATCCATGTTGATAGGAATAATAGCAAAATGGACTATTATTTAAATGGTAAAAAATTGCAGCATGCTGCTGTGCAGAGGGACCTGGGTGTCCTTGTGCAGGAATCTCAAGGTGTTGGGTTGCAGGTGCAGCAGGTAATTAAGAAGGCAAATGGAATTTTGTCCTTCATTGCTTGAGGGATGGAGTTTAAAAACAGCGAGATTATGTTGCAGCTGTATAAGGTGCTGGTGAGGCCACACCTGGAATACTGTGTACAGTTTTGGTCTCCTTACTTGAGAAAGGATATACTGGCACTGGAGGGGATGCAGAGGAGATTCATTAGGTCGATTCCGGAGTTAAGAGGGTTGGCTCATGAGGAGAGACTGAGTAGACTGGGGCTATACTCAGTGGAATTCAGAAGAATGAGGGAAGATCTTATAGAAACATATAAGATTATGAAGGGAATAGGTAAGATAGAAGCAGGGAAGTTGTTTCCATTGGCGGATGAAACTAGAACTAGGGGGCATAGCCTCAAAATAAGGGGGAGCAGATTTAGGACTGAGTTGAGGAGAAACTTCTTCACACAAAGAGTTGTGAATCTGTGGAATTCCCTGCCCAGTTGCAGGGATCTTATTGAATGACGGAGCAGGCTCGAGGGGCCAGATGGCCTACTCCTGCTCCTAGTTCTTATGTTCTGATGACCAAATCCACTTAATGGTGGCACTGTGACATTGATTGATTAGTCCTAATCAAAGACCCTGGCTCACTTTCTCCACAAACCAGCAAACTTTCAGTATTTTAATTACTTTCATTTTGGACTGTTGGAGGAATTTGAATGAAGGGTTACACTCTCCTTTTGTCTGATATCGTCTTTAAGCAAATGATCTATATGAACTAACAGAATCACTCACCAATCTTCACTAGATGTGTGAATGTTACAACTCTCAACACACAATTTTCCTCATCACCAGTGGTTTTACCTTCTGATCAGCGCTTAATTCTCTAAGTTTCACGCCTAGCATATTGTGATTCATCTTCTCTTTGTCTTGCTTTTCTTTGATATTGCTATTGATGTCAGGCGTAAGTAAACTAAACCTTGTCCTTGAAGCACGTTTAAACACTAACTCATAAGGTGAACAACCTGTTGTGGACTGTGGGCTATTCTGTAAGCGAACAGAAAATTGTCTGGCCTGTGTCAAAGAGAAAGATAGGGATTGCTGCCCAACTATTCACATAAAAACTTCTGTAAAGACCTCATCACAATCTAGATACTTCTTTCTGAAGCACCATTCAATGCTGGGTGATATGTTGGTACTGGAGTGTGCTTGACTCCATTCTTACTCAGCAATATTTCAAACTCCTCTGATGTAAACCGTAGACCATTATCTGTGGACCAACACCACTGGCCACCTGTAAATTACAAACTAACTTCTTGAAACTTCTATAGTTTTGGCACTTGTAATATTGGGCAAGACTCAACCTTTGTCCGTTTGCTATAGACGTCATTCAAAACAAAGTAATCTCTCCCTTCAACTTCAAAGGAATCGACATGTCCTCATTCCCACAGTCTTCTTGTTTGACCATAGATTGAAAGGAACCGTGATTGGATAATTTCTCATTCTGAGGCACACTTGGCTCTTCAATATATCTACTTACCTTTGATGAGGTGTCACAAGGCACCAGGTTATAGTCCAACAGGTTTATTTGAAATCACAAGCTTTCGGAGCACTGCTCCTTCATCAGGTGAAGTCTATTTACCTATGGACACCAAAAATAGCTTCTTTCTATTTATTTCAAAACAGACTTTTCCTGTGTGCTCCTGATGAAGTTCCCTTCACCATCTCTTTCTTAAACCTTGGCAGACTAATGTCTTCAACCCATAGGAGATAACTTTAAACTACTCTCAGTTCATCTCCACAAATGATATACCACTGCAATTTCTCATCGTCACACTGTTTAGGCCAGTCATTCATGTCATAATCCAGTACTTTATTTCGTAAAACATCCTCACAAGTTTCTTCACCAATTTCTCTGGCAGTATATTTATGTACTTAAAGTAATTCACAAGTAACTCAGTGGCTATGAATGAATCAGTCTTCACGGAAATCTTGAAAGAATGTCTGTGTTTGCATGTTCGGCTAACAATATTTAATATCAAACTGATGGACCATCAAACTCAACGTCCACCTCTGAAGCCATGCTACTGCTTGGGATGGTATTCGCTTTATTAATTGACCACCAAGCCCTTATAATCACATTTGGTTTAACAAAGTTAACAGTCCAGGTATTTGTGGAATTTTTGTAACACTTTATAATTGCTAATACCTCTTTCTTAACTCAAGTAACTTTGCTTTGACTTTGTTGAAGTACATAAAGCATGTACGACAGGCTTCTTCACACCATCTTTCATAATGTGAAAAAGCACCGCACATTAAAACCAAATCATGGTGGGGCAAAATGGCATCATTAGTCAATTCTTTATTCTGTTTTTCAAATGCGTTCTGACACTCCACAGACCTCTGCCAAGCTGTGCCATATTTAGATACATGCAATAGATACATTGGAGCGCATGTGTTAGTTAAGTCAGGAATGAACTTAAAATATTCTGTTGTATATTACTCTAATTCTTCTTTGTTCTCTGGTCTCTCTGCTCTCAAAATAACCTTAACACTCTCCTGTATTGGGTGAACATGTCCACCAACTATTTGGTGACCCAGGTATATTATACTTAACACCACAAAGCAACATTTGTGCTTTTTAGCTCTAATGTTATACTCTTGAAGTTTATCCAGGTCTTTTCAACTTTATAATGTGTTCTTCCTCTGTTTTATTGCTAATTATAATCTTTCATACTGGTACAACTCTTTGCATGTTTGAATGGTAAGAATTCCTTGCTTATATCAGTTAATTCTAATTGCCAATACGCATTTGTCAAATCTATATTACTGAAGGAACACCTTTCCTTTGGCTAAATTAGAAAACAAATCTTTGCTGGTAGGGTAGGTAAGGAAGGAGAGTGCAAGAAATCCCCAAATCTCATTCCCCTGTGCAAAACTGGTGTGAAATTGACAAATTACTCCAATAACAATATTTCAGTGCTAGGTCAAGTTAGTGTTAGAGTGGAATACGATGATGCATCCTATTACTTGCCATTGGCAGTAGTAGAAGGAACAAATCCTTCCTGATGGGAAGGAATTGGCTTCAGATGATACGGTTAAACTGGGCCACGTTATTCACAGTGGGGATCAGTAAAAGTATATTTGACGTTGAGAAAGTGCTAAGAGAGCACAAAGATCGCCTTAGTTACTGTTTATTTATAATCTCCATAGATCCCAATGGATCCATCTTCTTTTTGAATGACCATAGTGAGTGCGACACATTCACTTCTCTTTGCCTTTTTAATTGCCGCTGTTCTAAGCTCTTACTGTCTCTAACTGTGCATAAAGTATTGGCCTGGCTTTGCAAAATGTTGGCTGTACACTATCATTTATCTTGACTTTGGCGTTGTGATGTCTAATTTTATCATTTGATTCTCCTTGCTCAAAAACCACTTTGTGCTCTCTTAGCACTTTCTCAATGTCAAACATACTTTTACTGATCCCCACTGTGAATAACTCGGCCCAGTTTAACTGTATCTTCTGAAGCCAATTCCTTTCCATCGGGAAGACTTTATTCTTCCTCTTACTGCCAATGGCAAGTCATAGGATGCATCAACAGATCCCATAGTAACACTAACTTGACCTAGCACTGGAATATTGTTATTGGAATAACTACTAAGTTTCACACAGGGGAATGAGATTTAGGAATTTCATGTACTCTCCTTCCAAGATAACAAACACAGCTGCAGCTATATCAATGATGAAGGTAAGATGTAAATCTGAGTTTTGTTTCTACTCTGGACATTAAAATTATATCCCCAGCCCTATTACTCTCATCTTCCACATGTTGTTTCTCTTGTTCTCTAACTGAATACAACTCTTGTTCTTCCTGCTCCATATAACACCAACTCCAGTTTCCATATCTGTCATATGTGCATTTGAGGACTTCCAGGCCTCTGAACTAACTTTATGTCTTCCTTGCGCATTACTGCGACCTGGAGGATGATTGTTTCCTCTACTCCTGTATGCCTCTACTCCAGATGTTATATCTGAACATAACGGACTTTCCCACTGGCACAGCAATGTGACTGGAAAAGGAAGCATTTAGATGGTTGGTGACTAATATGGCAATGGTAACATCTGAGATGGGTGAACCTGGTTGCCCTGGTCTGGACTTTGCTGGAATCCACTGGACCTCGTGCAGCCTCCTTCTACCTTCAATCAAGCTCAGCCTGGATTTTCTGTTCTTTATGCCTCCTACAAAAGTGTCCTAAGGTTGATTTCTAAATTCGCGCCATACCCACAGTGACAAGAGAATTTCTTTAATTTGAGAATGTAATTTGCCACAACCTCACTTGGCAACTATTTCCTTTGATGGAATATACCTCCCAGCGCAATTACATTCGGACACGACTGAGAATGTGAGTCCAGAATCTCATTAATTTCAGCATATTCCATAGAACTGGGTCTCACAGGCAATGCTGGTTAGATACTATATCAAAAGCATCTGGCCCATCATGGTGAGGAAAACATTTACTTTAGTCTCATCTCCTATTTTACTCACTTTCAGCCAAATGTGTAACCTTTTGTTCATGATTACCCAGCCTTCTTTGTTAGGGTTGAATTCCCCCATTGTCCCGAGATATGCTTTCAATGCCATTTTCTTTCAATCAATTATGTTACGCGCTAACTCACTGAGCTGCAGACGGAGCAATCATTCAAACTGCTCAAACTTTCTCAAAAGCAATTTTAAGAAGTTCCAAAAAAGTGTGACAATTTTCTTTAGTCAACTTAACAAAATGTAAAAGAAATATTCATCCTAGCCTCGGGGCCATATTTCTGTGGCTTACTGCAAAGCAGCCATTATTGAACTAACTTTATTCAAACCTCCCAAACAGAAAGAGAGAGCAGCAGTGAGGCAGGTGTACAATATACCAACAATCGGAGAGTGTGTTCAAAGAACAAAGAAAATTACAGCACAGGAATAGACCCTTCGGCCCTCCAAGCCTGCACCGACCATGCTGCCTGACTTAACTAAAACCCCTTACCCTTCTGGGGACCATATCCCTCTATTCCCATCCTATTCATGTATTTGTCAAGACACCCCTTAAAAGTCACTAAGTTCCTAAACATGTATCTTTACGGGGCAACATGGTCGAACTGAAGCTGGATTTACTGCACTCATTGAAGTTGCATTAAAGTCTGTCCACCTACTTATATCTTCATATTTAAAAGAAAATCTAAATTTTAAAAAAGTTAATTTGGCCTGAGAGGTAGCACCACAGTTGGGTAATAAATGCATCAAATCAAGTGCTAAAAATCAAAGTTTTCTGAGGATGCCCCAAGCTTCTTTTCAAAAAATAGCCTTCAGCACTTGCACCATTCTTCAGTAAGTTTTAACGCCAATACTACTGCATTTTGGTCTAACTCCTTGCCTACAGGATTTAAGACTGCTTTTGGACTTTTAGCAGTTTGTTGCTTCACAGCCAAGTTTCTTTCTAATTCCATTCAGCCACATCAAAAAGGACTTCTGCAGTTTGAAGGGTTTAATTTCACAAAACATAACCCAACGGTACTTTCCCCAAGATTAAATAGATAACATGCAGGACTGACTCAAAACTAGCAACCTGTATCCCCCTGAATTGTGCCACAAAAGAAAAAGCAACTGTTCTGATGCAAAAAATTTCTGAAGTTGTCAGTCAGCTTTTGTCAGTTTCCCAGTTTGGTATGTGCATGCATGAATAGGTGTGTGCAGAAATGTGGGCATAATACAAACATCGGATTTCAATACAGAGTTGGCACCTGTGGTGAACTGGTTAAATAACTAAAACCAGTTGTTTCAGTGTTGTTTCCACTTCCTCTTGCCCTGAACTTCCCCCGTTCTCATAGCTACCATCATAATTCCAATTCCTTGTGTCCTCAGGGCTGAATAGCATTGATCTCAAACATCCTTCCTCTCCACCACCTGTAGCACTGACAGAAATGCCCTCTGGCACTGCTTGTATACATTTTTCCAGATAACTCTTCTCCAACTCACACTGGCTCAACTCAAATACATGCCACCATGCTGTGATCCCAATTCATCGTTAGATGGGAAGAAATGAAGGGGGATGAGCAATGCTAAGTGTTTTTGCTTTTATTGCCACCCACCAGCATTTGCCTTGGGTCTCTACTCGTGAAACAATTTATTATTTTAATGTTTAGTTTAGCTGCACCGCAGTATATTGGCTGAACCCTGCAAAAATGCAACAATAATTAGTTTCAAGTATAAACAGATGCCACTGCTGATAAACACTGCGCTGGAGTAGCTGCCCAAATGATCCTTTTACCAGGTCACTGCACAAGAAAAGATAGAGGGCCTGAAAAGCTGGAAAGTGACACCCCGCAGGTTAAGTACCGGTGTACACTTCTGTACGGTCACAGCCACTGACGCCTGTCAAAGCCTGCAGGGTTAGGAGGAGAGCAGAAACAGATGTTTGGAGGTAATGGGCTGAAACAAGGTGAAACCTACCCCCTGCCCTCCCTCCCTGCTCATTGGCTAAAACGTTGGGGCTGAGCCCACTGAGGGGAACGCCAGCTGCCCCACAGCCATTTAACGGCCAATTGGCCATTAAAAGGCCAGAGGTGTGTTTCACGCCGCTCAGTGACAGGAAAGTCCCGCTGAAGTGAACTGCTGACCAATCAGGGGGCCAGTGGCTTTCCAGCATTTGGGGACAGGGCCATGTGGCGTTGGGTCAGGATTTTGGTCAGTATATGAGGACCTCGCTGGGTGCCCAGCTGATAGGCCCGGGAAAGGGTGGGAAACCTTGGGTGCGGGGTGGCGGGGGGGGGGGGGGGGGGGCATAGTGGAAATTAAAACCTTGGGAGGATGGCTCTTTAATAGGCCCCGCACCTGTCACAGGGAAAGCCGGCTGGGTTGGCCGCTTGGTATGGGCCTTTCCCACCTCCAGTGAAGTCTCAGAGGCAGCAAGGTAAGGCCTTTAAATGAGAATTAATTGCTCATGAGGGTTTCAATGAGCCATTGGTGGGTAAGCCAGCCAATGCCAACCCTCACCACTGGTATAACAGGGGCAGGTGGGTGGCAGCAGGTAGGATGCGTGCTGGATTTAACATGCCCCTGTCCAACCTTACCCCTTACTGCAGGTAAAATTCAGCCCAATGAGCGTGTTTTTGGGATGTCCCTGCAAAGGAAATCTTGGGAAAAGAGGAGGTGGAATTTAATCCTGGTCACAGGGATCCTGTCTGCTGGCTGGAGAGTTGGTGAGAGCCCTGATTACCACCTTGGGAAGGGCCACCACATTGAGTGTCAGTCAGGTAGCCAGGGGCTGGGATCAAGAACCCCAGGAAGGCAGAAATCCCACGTCTCCAACAGCTGCTGGCCAGAGGCTAGCAACTTCTCACTGCCATCCATACCACCGGGGGGGGGGGGGGGGGGGGGGGGAGAGAAGCCTACCTCTCTCTGGGCAGGGGGAGTGCGAGGCAACAGTTTTAACTTTTCAGGCTTCCCAATGGTGACTGCCTAACAAGTTGCTGGTTGAATACCAGGCTGTGGCCCCTTGGTGGACATTAATTGCCCACTTATAGGTCTCACATGCTTTGGTGTGCCTGGGTCATCCATGAGCCTTCCCACCCCAGACTTATTCAGGTCATTGGTGGGATAGCAGTGGGGTCCCCAACTGGCACCTTCCCACTTGATTAAAGGCACCCTCGCCTTGGGGGGCAGATATTAAATTTCACACAGAGACAGTAGTCTGGCTGAGGAAGAGGGTGACACTTCCTTACAAAGTCTAATCTGAGTGCCACTGCAAACCTACCTCCTGCCCTCCCTCCCTCCTCATTGGCTAAAACGTTGGGGCTGAGCCCACTGAGGGGAACGCCAGCTGCCCCACAGCCATTTAACGGCCAATTGGCCATTAAAAGGCCAGGTGTGTTTCACGCCGCTCAGTGACAGGAAAGTCCCGCTGCAGTGAACTGCTGACCAATCAGGGGGCCAGCAGCTTTCCAGCATTTGGGGACAGGGCCATGCGGCGTTGGGTCAGGATTTGGGTCAACGCAACCCTTACAAAGGTGTTCAGAATTCACTTCCTTCTCACTGTAGGAAACAATTCTGGACTCTCATCTTTAGGGATCCTGGCCCCAAATTGCAGCTTCGTCCCCCATGGGCCCCATTCTGGTGTCTTTTAGATCCCCAGGATGCCTGGTGAGTTGGAACGGGAACTTTTTTTATTCAGTCATGGGATGTGGATATTGCTGACAAGCCCAGGATATATTACCCTTCTCTAAATGCTCTTGTCACCTTCTTGGGAGACATTTAAGAGTCAACCACACATGGACCAGATTGGTTGAGAACAGCATATTTTCCCTGAAAAGCATTAGGGAACCAGATGAATCTTTACAACAATATGGTAGTTTCATGCATGCCAGTAATTTATGTTAGCTTTTCATTGCAATTAATATAAATATTTAACTAAATTTAAATTCCCCAGCCGCCATGCTGGGATTTGAACTTGTGTCTCTGGGACAAAATCTGTGCATCTGAATTACTAATTCAGGAACATAACCACCATGTTACTCCAGCTATTGACTGAAAAAGTTCCTCCATCCATCCTTTCTGCACCATGTCCCGCACAAGTCCATGTCAGAAACATCACTGGAAGGCTGGAACTTAGGTCAGGTGTTCACTGGAACAGCCAGAGGTTTTCAGAGCCTCCAGTATATCTGGAAGGGTTCTTGTCCCTTCATGACCAAGCTTGTTTTTAAACCATTTAACCATGCAAAAAAGGTCCATTGTAACATTATGTGTAGGCTAAACTCAGAGTAAAAGATACATTAGGTAGATTTTGACTGTTGGCATGGAAGGGATGAGCAGCAGATAGAATGCGTGTTACTGCTGTATGGGAGGCGGACATGTCCCCAAGACATGAAAATAAATCATAACCTATATTAATCAAACTTGCTTTCTTGCTTATTTTAAAATAAACTTTGCTGAACCAAACGATAGCTGCCACAAGTCACCTGAAGGCGGAAATTGTAAGATGACCATTAAGGCATTATATGATTGCACTAGAGACATGCTTTGACGTGTTGCTCATGGAGTCTCACACCTGGGACTGTCAAGGTCCATTTCAAAAAAGAACTGTTGAAAGGAAATGGACATTATTTGTATCTTTATAAGCTTACTCCTCTAACAGAGCCCAAGGATCTACCAAGACAATAGCTACCCAGAACAGGGTTAGCAATATGGACAATGACTCTTGCATTAGAGGCTAATGGCTGGGACATTATAAGCCATCAAACAAAAGCCAGATCCAGACACGAGATAAACATCGCTTTATGACATCATTGTGGAGGAAAGAGGTCACGTGACTTGAGTGACCAATTTTAAGTCTCTGATCTGCTGATTTATCTCCAACCTAAAAACTTCTAACAGCAGGACTCAAGGCTGGCTAAGCTTATGACAACCCCCCCCCTCGAAGCCTGTTTATTTGGAAGCCACTGACTAGGGGCTGCTGTCTCTGAATATCAATCTGCAGTTATAGGTTGTGGGTCTCTGGTAGAATACGATCTTTCTTCCAATGATTTTATCCACATTAGCTGATGGATAATCTTGCAGAATGGTCTGTTTGCCGCTCATGGATCCTGGCCAATTTTTAATCCGTACATTACCACCCAGGCCAAGACAACTATCCACCTTGTAGAATTCCATTGTGCATAACTCTTCTAAAAGCATTTTTGAATCAGAAAAAGTAATCAGTATATGATACAGATTTATTAATAACATTGCATTTGCTTTTTCATTCTGGAGCCAGTTAATATGCTGTTTAACTTCATAAAATCAATGCATGTTAATTCTAACCCTCCACGTCTTAAATTTGATATAATTGTTACTGAATTTAACTCAGGTATGCAAAACATCCTGCATTTAATTTGAGGATTTTCTGACTAAATGCAACTACCATTAGATAATTACACAGGTAATCTGTCAGAGAAAAAATGCTTTCGGAAAAATACCCAAACAGGCAGATTATTGGATGTCATTTGACAGAGCATAACTATTTGTAATGATGTGCAAACATTGCAAATCCTAATCTAAGGGTTTACATTTATTTACAAATTATGTTCAACTGAATAATGGAAGTGTTTGTCACAACAGATGCTGCTACTAAAGGAATTAGAAGACCAGCAGAGTGAATAACTAAATCCTGTCTGCGTTCATACACTGCTCATTATTATTCATCACTGGATTTACTCCTGCTATATTCACCAGCTGCCTATATCCCATAAATTCCTGTTAATCATCTTTTTTTTCTGGCTACATGTTATTACTATGGGCTCCAGTTATGGACCATTTATAATATTGTCACATCATGAAGTTGGCAAAAAGCTACTCTAAACATGACTCATTGCCTGCTTCTGCCATTCTTTCTGCAATGTACTCAGTAAGATGAAGGCTGTAACTGCTGTGGAATAGAATATTTCCCCATGTTTTATAAGCAGTATTTGTATCCAATACTTCCAAGGCGAGTATTGCAGAGGTCAGATACAGAAGTAAGCTACCTAAAAGAACCCTGGGACATCCAAAAACCACTCACAACCATTAATATTTTTTCAACGAGTCGCTGTTATTTAGGTAAACGGGGAAGTCAATTTGCCCACAAACCACAATGCGTTAAATGGTAAATTATTATGTCTTAATGGTGTTGATCAAGGGATATATTTAATGCTGTTCTTCAGAAAAGTTCATCGTAATCATTTGTATCTATCAAAGAAGTAAACTGATCCTTGCTTTAATGTTTTAGTTCAAACCAAATGTTTTGGTTTAAGACTGTGTTGAGGCATTTTAACTAAGCATCAGTACCCTGTTTGCAGGTTCCCCAATCAGAGAAGGTGGGACGATGCACCAAACCTGTCAAAGACAGGACTTCTAATGGAAGAGTCCTTGCAACAGGTCTGAAAGAGACAATTGTACAAGGATTCCTGAAACTGTAGTAATGACAGGAATGGAGAGGAGACCAGAGATGGGGGCTCTGATTTGGAGGTCCTGAGAGACTGGAGCGAGGTGATCTTTCTCAAAGACACAGAAGAAACCAACCACTCAAAGCAGCAGTGAGGCCGAGGATGTCAGCTGCAGAAAGATGATCCCTCCAACACTGAACTTCGGGAGGACTGGAAAGATGACTGACAAATGCTTCCAGGAGCCAACACCCACATACTAACTTCCCCAGCATTCTCCTGCATAGCATTCCTCAGGTCAATGCAGCTTGCAGCTCCACTCATTCCTCTCTCTGCAGGCACTTCGCATTCCCATCAGAACAGCTAAGACTTACACTTCCTCTTTGGCCTACTGTTGCCTTGCACTCGTGTCTCCCCTGACCTCCCCTCCCTCTTCAAACAAGCCATTTCAAAGACTGTTATTACAGAAGAAGAGAAGAGCAGGGTGGAAGGGTGGGCATCCATTGTTGGCTACCTTGATGTCCACTGGCAATGCACGCCCACCTTGTCCACTCAGAGGAGGTTTTGTTCCAGGAGGCTGCAGATGCTGTGAAACCCTGGGCCTCTTGAGGAACTGGTGCTCACACATGTTGATCCCTTGCCTGCAGACCCTGTCTTGGGGAGGGGCTCACCTCCTTGAAGCTGAATCTGTGTGTCCATTCCCTCTGCCTTCACTGCCTCAGAAACATCTGCTGTCTCCATCTCATCCCCACCCCATCAACACAAAAATATGACAAGAGGCCTGCTGAATGGAGACGGGTCAGCCGGATTCGGAATTTTCCCAACTTGACTTTCTTGCCTCCTCCACGTAAATCTGCTCTGCTACTTCTAACCAGAATTGACCTTCCAAGTGAAGCTTTACAGTTCCAGTGAACCATATGAAAATACAGCAAAATGTTTTAACTTGCAGGGAAACTAAATATTGGGACATGTGGTCACTTTGAGGTTTGAAAACAAGCACTTACATGAGTGCAGAATCTCACCCACCATAAAGAATCATGTCATTCATACAATGATTTCCACATGTAAGTGGATGTCTTTACTTTAAATTGATTTAATTCATGACCCTAACAGTAACTCCAAACTGAAAGAACTAAAATAAATTACGCTGAATGCAATGCTATCTCCAATTCTTAATGATGTCTTCCAACAATCTTAAACTCAAAGTTCAATTTCCCACAACTCTTGCCTTCTGCCTGATCTTCTGCCCAATACATTCAGCCTTGGTTGTGTTTTGTGATGTAGACTTTGGTCCTGCACCAAGGTTTAGAACATAGAACATTACAGTGCAGTACAGGCCCTTCGGCCCTCGATGTTGCGCTGACCAGTGAAACCAATCTAAAGCCCATCTAACCTACGCTATTCCAATATCATGCATATGTTTATCCAATGACCATTTAAATGCCCTTAATGTTGGCGAGTCCACTACTGCTGCAGGCAGGGCATTCCACGCCCTTACTACTCTCTGAGTAAAGAACCTACCTCTGACATCTGTCCTATATCTCTCACCCCTCAATTTAAAGCTATGTCCCATCGTGCTAGCTATCACCATCCGAGGAAAAAGGCTCTCACTATCCACCCTATCTAATCCTGATCACCTTGTATGCCTCTATTAAGTCACCTCTTAACCTTCTTCTCTCTAACGAAAACAACCTCAAGTCCCTCAGCCTTTCCTCATAAGACCTTCCCACCATGTCAGGCAACATCCTAGTAAATCTCCTCTGCACCCTTTCCAATGCTTCCATATCCTTCCTGTAATGCGGCGACCAGATCTGTATGTAATACTCCAAGTGTGGCCGCACCAGAGTTTTGTACAGCTGCAACTTGACCTCCTGGCTCCGAAACTCAATCCCTCTACCAATAAAAGCTAACACTCTGTACGCCTTCTTAACAACCCTATCAACCTGGGTGCCAACCTTCAGGGATCTATGCACATGGACACCGAGATCTCTCTGTTCATCCACACTCCCAAGTATCTTACCATTAGCCCAGTACTCTGTAATCCTGTTACTCCTTCCAAAGCGAATCACCTCACACTTTTCCCATTGAACTCCATTTGCCACCTCTCTGCCCAGCTCTGCAACTTATCTATGTCCCTCTGTAACCTGCAATAACCTTCCACACTGTCCACAACTCCACCGACTTTAGTGTCATCCGCAAATTTACTAACCCATCCTTCTACACCCTTATCCAGGTCATTTATAAAAATGACAAACAGCAGTGGCCCCAAAACAGATCCTTGCGGTACACCACTAGTAACTGAACTCCAGGATGAACATTTCCCATCAACCACCACCCTCTGTCTTCTTACAGCTGGCCAATTCCTGATCCAAACCACGAAATCACCCTCAATCCCATGCGTCTGTATTTTCTGCAATAGCTTACCATGGGGAACCTTATCAAATGCTTTACTGAAATCTATATACACCACATCAACCGCTTTACCCTCATCCACCTCAATAAGGTTTGTGAGGCACGACCTATCCTTCACTAAACCGTATTGACTATCCCTAATCAAATTATTCCTTTCTCCTGGCTCTTCTTAACTCTCTCTTTAGGTCCTTCCTGGCTAACTTGTAACTCTCAAGAGCCCTAACTGAGCCTTCACGTCTCATCTTTACATAAGGTTTCATTGCAATAGGATCACATCCATACTATGGGGGCGATTTTACCATCGCATTGCGCACAGGCCCCCGTTTCCGGGCGCGACCCAATCGTACAGTGGGGCATAAAGTAATTAGCGCGATGTTTTCGTGACCGGCAACATTTTATGAGCACAGGATTTTCGGCACGGTCAGCCTCTCGCAGGTTAATGTATTGAAATTTATTTAAAGAAGCATTTACATGTCATTAGCAAGCCCGGCGCTCAATCGTCTGGGCTCGCCTGCCTTTATGACATCGCCGGGAAAGGTTCTCGCCGGCGAGGAATAGACATGCTTCCCATGAACGGGGAGCAGTCGACTTGGCCTCACCGGCCATTGAAGCCACCGCCCCCTCCCCCCGGAGGCCGAGGGCAAGGGGATGCCCCTTGAGCAGTGCCACCCTGGCACCTGGGCAACACCCACTGGGCAGTGCCGGGGGTGTGGCTAATGGGAGAGGGCCAGCAGGAGCAGGGGCCCACTGCCACTTTGCAGCAAATCGTGTTGGGGGGGGGGGGGGAGAAAGAGGGGACCCGCTGCCACTCTGCAGCAATGGGGGGAGGCAGCAGGATCATGATCAGTGGGAGAAGGGGGACTGCGATCAGTCTGGACGGCGGGGCTGTATCTCGGGCCATGGGTCCCCACGATTGTAGGGGCGGGGGGAGCCGTTTCAAGCTGCCTGCACTACAGGGGCCTGACAGCTCTCTCTCTTCTGTCAGACCCCTGCTACTGCTAATGCGCATGTGCAGCATCAGAGGCCTACACACGCACGCTACCTCTCTCTGCAGGGTTTCGGGTGTGTTAAGCCCCGCCCACAGGCATCTGCAGCGAGCAACAGGCGCACTCAGAATTTTGCAGGCAGAGTGTGAATGGTGGGGCCCTGAAAAAACACCCAAAAGATGGATCTGAAACTCTCCCAGTTTCAAGCCCGCCCAGCATTTAGAAAGAAAATAGTGAAATACCAGCCCGTGTGTGCATTGTAAAAAGGCTGCATTGTTTATTGCAATCAGCTTATTATACGCCTAATACCCAGTGGATTTGACATTTTGTTTTACAGACAACATAAGAGAACAGATGGCAGTATAATTCGAGCTAATAATTTTTACACGATGTAGACAAAGTATCTAATTGGTTCAATTCTGATTTTCTGAAAATGGACTCAAGTAGAATTAACTTCCAAACTCAAATTATTTTATTTATTACTTCCTCTTTATAACCTAATGGGCTGCTTCCTCTGAACCTTCCTCGGATCCAAGGATATTTGGGTCATAATATTCTCCTCATTACCTACTGCAACAGTCCACAAGCAGTTGATGAAGGTGAAGAAATGTCACCTGAAACGGTGGCATTTGATAAACCTAACTCTGCAAAGTGAACTGAGCAAACGCTGACAACATTCCAGGAGAGCGAGAAACCATCAATAGATTTGATTTATTATTGTCACATGTATTAACATACTGTGAAAAGTATTGTTTCTTGCAAACAGACAAAACATACCATTCATAGAGAAGGAAATGAGAGAGTGCAGAATGTAGTATTACAGTCATAGCCAGGGTGTCGAGAAAGATCAACTTAGTGCAAGGCAAGTCCATTCAAAAGTCTGACAGCAGCAGGGAGAAAGCTGTTCTTGAGTCGGTTGGTACGTGACCTCAGACTTTTGTATCTTTTTCCCGATGGAAGAAGGTGGAAGAGAGAATGTCCGGGGTGCGTGGGGTCCTTAATTATGCTGGTTGCTTTGCCGAGGCAGCGGGAAGTGTAGACAGAGTCAATGGATGGGAGGCTGGTTTGCGTGTTGGATTGGGCTACATTCACGACCTTTTGTAGTTCCTTGTGGTCTTGGGCAGAGCAGGAGCCATACCAAGCTGTGATACAACCAGAAAGAATGCTTTCTATGACGCATCTGTAAAAGTTGGAGAGAGTCGTAGCTGACATGCCAAATTTCCTTAGTCTTCTGAGAAAGTAGAGGCTTTCTTAACTATAGTGTCGGCATGGGGGGACCAGGACAGGTTGTTGGTGATCTGAACACCTAAAAACTTGAAACTCTCGACCCTTTCTACTTTGTCCCCGTTGATGTAGGCAGGGGCATGTTCTCCTTTACACTTCCTGAAGTCGATGACAATCTCCTTCGTTTTGTTGACATTGAGGGAGAGATTATTGTTGCTGCACCAGTTCAGCAGATTCTTTATCTCTTTCCTGTACTCTGTCTTGTCATTGTTTGAGATCGGACTCACTACGGTGGTGTCATCAGCAAATCAAATTGGAGGGGAATGTGGCCACACAGTCATAACAGGTGTATCAGGAGTATAGTAGGGGGCTAAGAACACAGCCCTGTGGGGCACCAGTGTTGAAGATGATCGTGGAGGAGGTGTTGTTGCCTGTCCTCACTGATTGTGATCTGTGAGTTCGGAAGTTCAGGGTCCAGTCTCAGAGGGAGGTGCTGAAGCTCAGGCCACAGAGTTTGGAGATGAGTTTCATGGGATTAATGGTGTTGAAGGCTGAGCTATAGTCAATAAATAGGAGTCTGACATAGATGTCCTTGTTAACTAGGTGTTCCAGACTCAGCAAACTGTAGTGGATCCAGGTAGTCTGGGAGGCTGGAATTGATTCGTGCCATGACTAGCCTTTCGAAGCACTTCATAATGATGGATGAATAGACTGTTCAAGTTACAACAAGTTTCAGAAACATATTGCAGAACTGTTATTTCTGTTTCTAAATACATGCACAACTTCAAGTACAGAATTACACAACCTGAAACAGCAGATTATTTTGGAACTTGTATACTGCTAACTCTTGGGGAGAAGGGCCAACCTTTGCAGGGTTCAAGAGATTCCAGTTAAGCAAACTTTTATCCTTCTGTTGTGCATGATTTTCTTCAGGAAGGATCTTGTGCTTTCCTGGGTCAGCGGAGGGACAGTCGCCTCTGAGTCATAAGATTCCAGGTTCAAGTCTCACTCCAGGACTAAACACAAAAATCAAGGCAGACACTTCACTGAAGTATGGAGGGAGTGTTGCGCTGTCAGAGATGCCATCTTTTAGATGAAACATCAAACTGCGCCCCAATAGAATCATAGAACCCCTACAGTACAGAAGGAGGCCATTGGCGCATTGAGTCTGCACTGACAACAATCCCATCCAGACCCTATCACCGTAATCCCACATATTTACTCTGCTAGTCCCTCCTGACACTAAGGGGCAATTTAGCATGGCCAATGAACCTAACCTGCACATCTTTGGAGTGTGGGAGGAAACCCGGAGCACCCAGAGGAAACCTACACACACGTGGGGAGAATATGCAGACTTCACACAGACAGTGACCTGAGGCCGGAATTGAACTCGGGTACCTGGCGCTGTGAGGTAGCATCGCTAACTGCCCTATCTTCCCACTCTAGTGGACGTAATTGATCCTATGGCACTACTTTGAAGGTGAGCGGGGGGGGGGGGGGGGGGGGGGGGGGTTAGTTACTCCTCGTGTCTTGGTTAATATTTATCCTTCAATCACTATTGCCAAACAGATGATCACATTAATGTTTGTGGAAAATTGCTGTGTGCAAATCGGCTGCCATGTTTCCAACAATGCACCACTGACTACAGTTCAAAACTAATCCATTGGCTCAAACTGCTTTAAGGCACCAGTGATTATGAAAAGGACCATATAAATGCAACATTTTGTTTCGTTTTTAATGTAAAGACTATTCTAAGAACTAACATTGTCTACAGAAATCCCTCTCAAACACTATGGCAGTAACACCTGAGATACAAGGTGTTGTATTGAAGGATACTCCAAAGATGCACCGGGGACCCCCACCCCCACCCCTCCTCCAAGGTTCACAGATAGGGTTTGCATGGTAATTTCCTGGAAATGAAAACTTTGAGTGCTTCTGACTAGGTTACATTAATAGTTACCAGTTAGAAGAATGAAAACCGTTTCTAACTTCCAGGTATCTTTTGCACAGACCCCATACAGACCTCCAACGTTACCCAAACCTCCAGGGACTCCACACATCACCTAACTACACCCTTCCCCAAAGACCCCACCAACAAATCCTCCCTTCTTCACTAATCTTACCCACTTATCTTCTCCCTGGCCTGTCATGACCTTTAAACTTGGTTAGTCCTTTAATTTACCCGGTTTATGGCAGCTAATGTTGTTAAAAAAAAAGGGGGTATGGCCTCCTTGTTACGACATCTTCTCCGGAGCCTTCAACGTGTCATTGATGAAGACGAACATCCCGCTAAGGCCATCCCCACACCCCCACTTCTTGCCTTCAAACAACCACACAACCTCAAACAGACCATTGTCCGCAGCAAATTACCCAGCCTTCAGGAGAACAGCGACCACAACACCACACAACCCTGCCACAGCAACCTCTGCAAGACGTGCCGGATCATCGACACAGATGCCATCATCTCACGTGAGAACACCATCCACCAGGAACTCGGTACACTTGCAACTCGGCCAACATTGTCTACTTGATACGCTGCAGGAAAGGATGTCCCGAGGCATGGTACATTGGAGAGACCATGCAGACACCAGACGCTACGACAACAAATGAATGAACACCGCTCGACAATCACCAGGCAAGAGTCTTCTCTTCCTGTTGGGGAACACTTCAGCGGTCACGGCATTCAGCCTCTGATCTTCGGGTAAATGTTCTCCAAGGCGGCCTTCACGATACACGACAGCGCAGAGTCGCTGAGCAGAGACTGATAGCCAGGTTCCGCATATGAGGACGGCCTCAACCAGGATCTTGGGTTCACGTCATACTATCTGTAACCCCGACGATTTGCCTGGGCTTGCAAAATCTCACTAACTGTCCTGGCTGGAGACAATACACATCTCTCTAACCTGTGCTTAACGCTCTCTCCACTCACATTGTCTGTACCTTTAAGACTTGATTACCTGGAAAGACTCGCATCCCAACCATTATTTTGTAAATTGAGTTTGTGTCTTTATATGCCCTGTTTGTGAACAGAACTCCCACTCACCTGATGAAGAGTTAGCGCTCCGAAAGGTAGTGGCTTGTGCTACCAAATAAACCTGTTGGACTTTAACCTGGTGTTGTGAGACTTCTTACTCTCCTTGTATCCCACAGAGCTGCCCTCAATGTTAGACCCTGGAGGTGCACTGCACTGCCGGGTTCTCGCCCAGCCGAGTGGAAGGTCAGGTGAGAGGGTTGGGGGAAAAAAAATTCAGGAAAAATCTAGGGGTGGAGTGGCAATCTGACTGCGAGGACACTTATCCTTTTCAAAGTATTTACAAGGAAGATGATTGTTCTTCAAGTCAAGTGAAAGAACAAGCAGGGGATAGCTGGAACAGTATTTTAATTATACTCTTGCTCCTCTTCACTTATCCATTTATTGATTAATATGTTTGTTTGGCAGCATTTAGACTAAGCTTCAATTTAATACATTGTTTATTTTACTGGTTTCCAAAGTCAAAGAAAGTCACACGAATGCATACAATATAACCATGATTAGAAATAACCCTCCAGTGAAGCTCACAGCAACTCAAGCACCTTATCATTTAATTAGATACTTTGCAGCTTTCTGGGCTCAACGTTGAGTTCAACAGTTACAGACTGTAATCTTTGGTGTGGCAAAACCCATGTAATGCTGGAGAGGCACCCTCATTAAAATGGAATTGGCAAGTTCTGGGTTCCGTCAGACTTCCTTGAGCAGCTCACTGGATTCAGGCAAGCCAACGTCTGGTGACCTGGAGGCTGTTGGACTGGATGAGGAAGAATGGAGGAGGGGATTGTGATTGTGGGGACCTGGAGGCTGAGGGGGGGAGGGAATGTAGGTGGTAGTGACTCTGAAGCAGAACTTGCCATGATTATTAATTGTGGGGATCGAAAGGTGCATTCCTGCTTCTCCTGGCCCACAAACATAATTTAACACTCAAGGTTTTGGCCTCACCATCTCCACCACCAGTAACACTGGCAATCGGACACAGTGCCTGCAGTTCAGCTCTAAAATGGCAACCAAGGTCCTATGTATGTAACAGGACTCTGATTTATATATTAAAAAGGGTCTTCTGCCTCAAACAGGTAGACATTTTGGCCTCAGTGATAATGATCTGTAAAAACAGCAGGGGCTGATATGTCGCCATTGATGAGATGGCAAATCTAGCAACCCCTTTTTGAAACTGTTAAAATTGACCTCCTAGAGTAAAGACATAAAGAACCCAACACTTGCAGCTTTCCAATCTCATGTGCTAAGTATTCACGTCCCAATGTGCTGCTCCACACTCTATATAATTTTTAATAGGCAGAGTGCAAAGCAGTACAATCATAACTCGAACTAATAATGTTTTATTGAAAGAGCCAGGTCGGGGCCAAGTTCTATTGTGTAGGACATCAACAAACCTGAAAAGAGTCAGAGAGAGGATGAAGTAAATGAGGAAGCAACGATTAGGTGCTGCAAGTTTGAGTTTTAAAAGCCTGACATTTGTATGAGGCAGGAAACGCTGAGGGAGGTAACTGGTGCCCATTAGGATGTAGCATTCCTTTCAACCTTTGTCATTAGGCTCCAAGGCATTCTTTTACCAGTTGATAAAGTTTTTGCCCTCCTGAATGGATAAATTGTTGAGCTCACCAGTGTAAAGGCCGAAACCTAATCAGAGTTTCAGATGACTTCTTTCAGTATTTAAAGTAATTTTATTCCTTCATTGTGAATTTGTAAAGAATAACCATTGACTGTTTCCTTGATGGTGACTTTGAGAGGGCTGCAGAATTCTAGTTTTCCTCTATAGCTCGCTTACCTCATCAGAAATGCCTGAATTCTTAGACTTGTTAGCTAAAGTCACACACTGAGCTGTGGCACTTGGTAAGTTCAATGTTAGAATAGAGTACATACCTCAGATTCACTCATGGAAAAGTATGGGCAGAATTATCCATTTTGTTTCTAAGTGCAGTGGTGGGAGGTTCCGGTGCTACTGGTAGCACTGACCAGTATGGCGTGAAGATGTGCTTGATTCCACACTTGGAGCCTCATTCATTATGCACGAATGACTCTCTCTCTGAATCACCTGGGGGGGGCTGGTCAGGAGCCGAATCATTTGCCCATTGACAGTTGGCAAGTTCGGCGGGCCCGGTGCCATGTGTAAATGCTAGTCCAGTACACTCTCTGCAGCCCATCTGTCTTCATGAGAATGGACAGGAAGTCCTGAACCCAGAGGCAAAAGATTGGCAGCCTCAAGAAGAAGTCTGCACCCAGATTCAAACACCATGCCCGGGCGGCCTTGAATCAAGGAGACCAGATACAGAGGCATGTCCTCTACCCAGAAAGCATAGCAAACTCACCTTGCGGCTGGGAGATTGTAGCTCAGGAAGTCAGCGGGGCTGGTGACCGCACCAGAAGCACCACAGTGTGCAGGAAGTGGATGAATGATCTTAAAGAACGATCTCTTTACAAAAATCTGAGAGAATGATCTCTTTACAACAATCTGAGGTCCCTATCTGCTTCAAGAAGACAACCATTATCCCCAGTACCCAAGAAAAACCAAGCAGCGTGCCTTAATGACTATCGGCCAGTGACTCTGACAGCCATTATTATGAAGTGCTTCGAAAGGTAAGTCACGGCACAAATCAATTCCAGCCTCCCGGACTACCTGGATCCATTGCAGATTGTCTACCGCCGCAACAGGTCCACAGCAGGCATTATTTCCCTAGCCCTGCACTCAACCCTGGAACACCTAGATAACAAGGACACCGATGTCAGACTCCTATTTATTGACTACAGCTCAGCCTTCAACACTATTATTCCCACAAAACTCATCTCCAAACTCCGTGGCCTGGGCCTCGGCACCTCCCTCTGCAACTGGATCCTGAACTTACTAACTCACAGACCACAATCAGTAAGAATAGGCAATAACACCTCCTCCACGATCATCCTCAGCCCCCTACTATACTACACTCCTTATACACCTATGACTGTGCAGCCAAATTCCCCTCCAATTCGATTTTCAAGTTTGCTGACGACACCACCATAGTGGGTCAGATCTCAAACAATGATGAGACAGAGTACAGGAATGAGATAGAGAATCTGGTAAACTGGTGCGGCAACAATAATCTCTCCCTCAATGTCAACAAAATGAAGGAGATTGTCATCGACTTCAGGAAGTATAAAGGAGAACATGCCCCTGCCTACATCAACGGGGACAAAGTAGAAAGGGTCAAGAGCTTCACGTTTTTAGGTGTCCAGATCACCAACAAACTGTCCTGGTCCCCCCATGCCGACACTATAGTTAAGAAAGCCCACCAATGCCTCTACTTTCTCAGAAGACTAAGGAAATTTGGCATGTCAGCTATGATTCCCACCAATGTTTACAGATGCACCATAGAAAGCATTCTTTCTGGTTGTTTCACAGCTTGGTATGGCTCCTGTTCTGCTCAAGACCGCAAGGAACTACAAAAGGTCGTGAATGTAGCCTAATCCATCATGCAAACCAGCCTCCCATCCATTGACTCTGTCTACATTTCCTGCTGCCTCAGTAAAGCAGCCAGCATAATTAAGGACTCCATGCAGCCCGGACATTCTCTCTTCCACTTTCTTCCTTTGGGAAAAAGATACAAAAGTCTGAGGTCACGTACCAACCGACTCGAGAACAGCTTCTTCCCTGCTGCTGTCAGACTTTTGAATGGACTTACCTTGCATTAAGTTGATCTTTCTCTACACCCTAGCTATGACTGTAATACTAATTCTGCACTCTCTCGTTTCCTTCTCTATGAACGGTATGTTTTGTCTGTATAGTGCGCAAGAAACAATACTTTTCACATTATGTTAATACATGTGACAATATTAAATCAAATTAAATTATCCACTCCGTTAGGGTAACTGCTCTCCCAGCTCCCTCCACCATCAGACTCTTAGCATAGCATCATGTACTCAAATAGCAACTATCTTCATGATCTCACACATCCATTAGCGGGGGTAAATGTCTCATCACATGATCCCATCAGTCATGTTGCTCATACTCTATCCTCTGCTCCATTTGGGGAGAGTCTATCTCTCTGCATAGCCAGATTGTGAAGGGCACAGCAAATCGTGATCATGCAGGAAATTTTCTCTGGCGCATATTGCAGTTCGCACTTGTTACAGAGCTTTTGGAGATTAAATGTGATGCTTGCTTAAAGAGAAACCTTAGAAAAATAAAACACAACTAATTTAGGAAAGAGTTAGTGTACTTTGACCAACACACTAATATAATGAGGAAATGACATGTTTCAATTCTGTATTTGCATTAAGTGCATGCTTACACACAGTGCATTGCTATCAATCGTTAAGAGAAGAATCAACATAAGCCCAGATTTTCTCCATGACGGAAAGGTTCTCCATCATGATGAAAATACCAGTAAGGGCTGAAAATGTTAAATCTTCCCCCGTCTGCATCTTGCCATCTTTACAGGGTGGGACTGGAGTCAGGTCAGGGTTCACACATGCGCGATTGGAGGCAGCCTTTGAGATTGCTGAAAATAAACATCAGTATGCACTGTTTACACACAAACGCATTGGAACTGACCAAGTGTAAATGAGCTGCTAGCTATTAAGGAACTGCTGTCCAGCTGTCAAGAAACTGGCCAGATGTCAAGGAAATGTTAAGGAGCTGTCCAGAAAATGCAAAACCTTTCAAAGCTATCCAGAAATGCCAAAGCTGTCAAGGAACTGTCCAAGGATCGGTGAGTTGTCACGGAAAGGGTAAGGGCAAAGGATGGTTGGTGGGGGGCATGGGTTGGAATAGGTGAAATGGGGGCCAATGGCGTGGCTAGAGGGGCACTAAATTGGCATGGGGACGTGGAGGCCACGGGAGTTGTTGGGGCATAGGCTGTCATGGGTGAGGTAGAGAAAGTGTGTTAGGGAGGGGGGGGGGCGAGTGGTGAGAGTCAGAGGTATATATTATTATTTTTTATTATCTTTATTACTGCCAAAGCACAGAGACAGGCTTTGTACCCAGCAGTCTGCTCATTTGTTCAAATGTCGCTCACCCCCCAGTTTCAGTCCACCCCCCCGCCTCCCATTGAAAATCTAACCCACAGGCAGACATTTTTAAAGGCTGGGTTCACCAAATTAGGAAATCTACCGACTCTGCGAACCAAAACTGGGGACAAAAATCTGAGCCTTAGTTTCTAACCAACCTGCAGATAATGGAATAATGAGCTCAATTTATCAAACTATACTTGTTAATCTGTTTTCCATATCCAGACTACTGGTTCAATTGTAGCGGAAATGATCACAATGCTACAAATTTCCTCAGCGTTGTTCCCAGTGGCTCAGCGGGAACATTTCTGAGGGAATTTCCAACCTATGTTTATTCCCAGTCTCTTGAAGACCTGCAATTTCAAACTGACATTTTGGCATATGAACAACACTGCAAAACACAGGTTTTTACCTTTAGCTCGAATTGACACTCTGTCTGTTATTTGATTTAATATACATGGGGTTTCTGGTTCTGACTTTGAGGCCAGTTTTGCTGACTTTTTTCCCCTGTGGGAAAGGGGGAGTTGGGCTGGGAAGAACATCGAGCCTTTGCCTGGTTTAAGCTGCCTGTCAGCATGCTGGGGCCCAAAAAAACAGGCATCGAGGGTCACCCCGGGCTGGAGGTTTTGAAATCACCTGAAGTAAGTCTGAGATTTTCTCTTCCTCTCCTGTAATCTTCAGACAGGGGCACCTTCCAGTTGTTTCTTCCCCACGGCCAAAATACAGCTGGAAGCTTCTGGATTGGCGCAGCTGTCCATACATTTCTTTCTCTTTTTGCTCACCCCGTGCCAACAGTGTGCCCGTACATGGACGCATACTGGGCCACGTAAATGGCTCAGATGTAAAACTGAGTTTAGTTACGTGTAACACACTTTGGACTCTACACTTCTATCACCAAGGACTGGGAACCAGTGGGTGAGTGGGTGGAAACCAGAAAATTTATTTCCTTTATAGCTTCCATTCTTGCTTGCTTTTGAGTTCGTTTGGGCCTCGTTTTTTTTTAAGAAAAATAATATTTCAGGATTATTTTCTGGGTCAAAATCCTGGAACTCCCTCCCAAACAGCACTGTGGGTCTTCAGGGACTGCAACAGTTCAAGACGACAACTCACCACCATCTTCTCAAGGGCAAGTAGGGATGCGCAATAAATGCTGTCTTAGGCAGCAACATCCACATCCCATAAAAATAAATTAAAAACTGGTCGCTCAGTACTGAATCAAACTTCAGCATCGTTATTGGGACTCAAAATGTTATCATAGAATCCCTACAGTGCAGAAGGAGGCCATTCAGTCCATCGATCCTGCACCAACAACAATCCCACCCAGGCCCTATCCCTGTAACCACAAATACATACCCTGCTAATCCCCCTGACACTAATGTACAATTTATCATGGCCAATCCAGCTAATTCGCACATCTTTGGACTGTGGGAGGAAACCGGAGCATCCGGAAGAAACCCACGCAGACACGAGGAGAATGTGCAGACTCCACACAGACAGTGACCCAAGCCGGGATTCGAACCCGGGTCTCTGGTGCCGTGAGGCAGCAGTGCTAACCACTGTGCTGTCCTTATCTTGTTGCAGAGTATGTGATTGCCCTTGTCTAAAATATTTAAATATCTGACATGGACAACAACAACTTACATTCGGACAGCACCTTTCCCGACACTTCTTTCGTTGCCTTGAAATTGTTTTACTGAATACTGTTGAATTTTACAAGTAATTTTACTTATGTAGCCAAAGGAACAAATTAAAGTTGAAAATCTCTGAAAAGAAGTGGGATTTTATGGTTGTCCTTGTGTTTAATGTTTCCTTGGATGGAAACTGGAGACTGTAGATGTACACAACTCCAGCAAGTTAAGGTAGCTTGGAAATACCTGACCTAACTATTACTTTGCTGATGAAGGATGAATAACAGGACAGAGTTACAACTCTCAGCATGTATTTGTAGTTTGAACATTCAGTTTGTCTGTCAGGATTTCCTATGGAAAACAGGAGCAGACAATTCCTCAGGTGAACGGGATTGAAACAGGTGCTGGGTTTTCTACTTCCCAGCAAAAAATATTTTTAAAAACCTTTGCCTGACTCCCTGACTCAACAAAACACAAAAAAAAAGCCTCGGTAAAGTTGCACTTCACCCCCTGAAGAGGATTTTTAAGACTAATAAGTTCTTTTCCAGCCGTTATGATAACATGACAATTCATGTGGCTCGTGTTAAGGGTAATTGTTTGCAGTTCAGTGTTTGAGTGCAGGGAGGCGGTGATTAGAGCACTGAGTGATTATTAGATTAATAAAATAGGAATAGCTTATGGTTTTCAATGGGTTGGAATTTCCTTGCAGGCACTCTTAACATATCACTGTAACGTCGCCAGAATTGCAGCAAATGCGGTTCATGCTGCATTTCCGGCAAAGTTAC
Source organism: Mustelus asterias (assembly GCF_964213995.1). Taxonomy (NCBI): domain Eukaryota; kingdom Metazoa; phylum Chordata; class Chondrichthyes; order Carcharhiniformes; family Triakidae; genus Mustelus; species Mustelus asterias. The sequence goes on from NC_135801.1 coordinate 85,152,190, forward strand.
AATGCAGGATGGGATCAACTCTGCATTCTCTTCTATAGCAGTATGATTTTTTAACATAAAGGTCAGAATTCAACTGAAAGGGAATGTGTACCAGTCACTTATTTAGTATTTATGCTTAGTGTCAAAGGCCATTTCTATAAATAAGTCTGCACTCCCTAGAAACTGAAGAATGACTGAATGTGCATGAAATTTTGTATTGCAATGTTGCCCAGCGGTCAAACAGAAACCCTCGTTACTGTAACTGCTGAATGAACATGACACATGCCCTCTCCTGATCTGCTGCAGCAGAAAAGTCTGTACTTTAAATGACAACAACTTGCATTTATATAACACCTTTAGCATAGTAAACAAAAAAATCCCAGTGCTTCACAACAGCATTATTCAACAAAAGTTGACACTGAGCCACATAAGAAGCTGTTAGGACAGCTGACCAAAAACTCAGTCAAAGGGATAGAAACATAGAAAATAGGAGCAGGAGTTGACCATTTGGCCCTTCAAGCCTGCTCCACCACTTTTATGATAATGGCTGATCATCCAACTCACCAACCTATTCCCACTTTTCCCCCAAATCCTTTGATCCTTTTTCATCCCAAGAACTACATCTAATTCTTTCTTGAAAACAACATTTTGGCCTCAACTGCTCTCAGTTGTAGCGAATTCCAGAGGCTGATCACTCTCAGGGCGAAGAAATTTCTCCTCATCTCAGTCTTCAATGGTTTACGCCATATCCTTAGACTATGACCCCAGGTTCTGGACTCCCCCGCCATCAGGAACATCTTTCTGCATCTATCCTGTCTGAATTTTATAGGTTTCTATGAGATCCATCCTCATTCTTCGAAACTCCAGCGAATATGACCCTAACTTACTTAATCTCTTCTCATACATCATCTTGCCATCCCAGGAATCAGTCTGGTAAACCTTCTTTGCACTCCCTGAATAGAAGAACATCCTTCCTCAGAAAATGAGACCAAAACTGCACACAATATTCCCATTGTGGTCCCCTGTATAACTGTAGCAAGACATTCCTGCTCCTATACTCGAATCCTCTTGCTATGAAGGGCAAAATACCATTTTGCTTTTTCACCGCCTGCTGCACCTAACAAAGAAAAGTACAGCACAGGAACAGGCTCTTCGGCCCTCCAAGTCTGTGCCAATCATGATGCCCTAACTAAACTAAGAAACCTTCTGCCCTTATTCAGTCCGTATCCCTCTATTCATGTACCCATCCAGATGCCTCTTAAATGTTGCTTATGTGCCTGTTTCCACCACCTCCTCTGGCAGCACGTTCCAGGCACCCACCACTCTCTGCGTGAAAAACTTCCCCTGCACATCTCCCTTAAACATTCCCCCTCTCACCTTGAACCTGCATGCTTACTTTCAGTGGCTGGTGTACAAAAACACCCAGGTCATGTTGCACATTCCCGAATAAGTTCCTCAACCTTTAGCAATTCAGATAATAATCTGCTTTCTTATTTTTGATACCAAAGTGGATAACCTCACATTTATCCAAATTATATTGCATCTGCCATGCATTTGCCCACTCACTAACCTTGTCCAAATCACACTGAAGCATCTCTACTCCTCCTCACAGCTCACCCACACAGCTTTGTGTCATCTGCAAATCTGGAGATATTACATTTAGTTCCTTCATCTAAATCATGAATATATATTGTGATTAGCTAGGGTCCTAGCACTGATCCCTGCGGTATCTCACCAGTCACGGCCTACCATTCGGGAAAAAGCTCTGTTTATTCTTCCTCTTTGTTTCCTGTCTGTCGAACAGTTCTTTTTATCCTTCTCATTACCCTAACCCCATGTGCTTTAATTTTACATGCTCTTATGTGGGATCTGTTTGAAAGCCTTCTACAAGCCCAAATAAACCATATCCACTGGCTCTCCCTGGTCAATTCTACCAGTTATATCTTTGAAGAATTCCAATAGATTTGTCAACCATGATTTCCCTTTCGTAAATCCATGCTGACTCTGTCCAATCCTACCATTGTTTTCAGAGTGCTCTATTATTAAATCTTTGAAAATGGATGCTAGAATTTTGTCCAAGACTGATGTTAGGCTCACTGATCTATAATTCCCATTTTCCCTCAACCTCCCTTTTTAAACAGTGGGATTACATTAGCTACCCTCCAATCTGTAGGAACTGTTCCAGTGTCTATAGAATCTTGTAGGATGACCAGCAATGCATCCACTATTTCTCGGGTCATTTCCTTAAGTATTCTGAAATATAGATTATCAGGCCCTGGGGATTTATCAACCTTCAAACCTACCCGTTTGCCCAACACCATTTCCCAACCAATCCTGATTTCTTTCAGTTACTCCCCATCACTAAACCCTGTGTTCTCCAACATTTCTGGTAGGTTTGAGTGAGTGCAGTAAAGGAGAAGAGTAGAGAGGTTTAGGGAAGAAATTCCACAGCTTAGGGCCCACCCCACCTTCCCTGAGACATGTACAGTTTAATTTATGTAATTTTGGTCTTTATTTTTCAACTTGTAGGAATGTACTTATTTATTATTCGGAAACGTTATTTATCTATTTTCTAGAGTCTAATCATAAGTGATTTGCTTTGTTTCCCTGAGGCGATCTCTCCCAAACTTATTTTCAAAACTCAAGTTGATGTGAACCCCTCCCTCACTTCCACACTCAACAAACATGTCTCCGTGTAACAATGTCCTCTTAGCCTCATTCTCAGCCAGGCCACAGGAAATCTGCTAATGCTGGAGATAGAAAAAATGTTAAGCATGTCATCCAAAACTTCATGAAACCATGCAGCACAGGCGGTGGCCATTTGGCCCATTGTGCCTGTGCCATGCTCATTCCTGTCCTCCTCCATGGGAATATGTAGGATGTTCCAAACTTCTATTCTACTAATGAAGGATCTCATTGCTTTTCGATGAACGAGCAGCTCAAAAAGTAGTTACAAGCAAAGAAGAAACTGCCTTCAACTTGAAAGACTTTTCCTGCCTCCATGATTAGAAGAATAAACCAAGCCTATTAAGTATTTAAACAATTTGCATAATGATTATAAAATGAATGAAAACAACCTCAACAACTATTCACTTTGCCAAAATAAAATTCTCAATGAAGCCCAATGGCTCTTTAATAGATGGTCAGAAAGCACCAGCTTCCTAATGAAAAGCTATGCTCCACTACATTGCGCATACTTACAGGGGACCAACAAATGTGTTTTTTTTACCATAGAACATCTGGTGTTAACTTTAACTGTTTAGGAACATTGTCCGGCAAATGACGTCTACAGAGGAATATAGGAAAATCCCTGAACAACCACTGCACCAAACAAACTGTGCCTAAATATGCATCTAATCACTTCTGCTGGGACACCACGTTCCGTAAAAAGGTACTGATGTCGCTGCAGATTCAAGCTGGGTTCTGGTTCATGTGATGCTAACTGCTTCAGTTGCCAAATAGGGCGTTAATTAGAAATGGAAAATTTGGACTGCCCTGAAGGTGAAATGGTGGAAGTGAAATTGGACCTGGACTAGAACCTGTCAGGTGTAATCCTGTGCTGGAATTTGCCTTGGGGTTGAATGCACTGAACCGCCACCTGCTGCACACCGAAACCCCGAAAGGAAATCAGAATTATTTTCTTAATTTTTTGATCAATTAAGTGGAGACTTTGGTGTGGTGGAGGGTGGGGGTGGGTAGGTGGATCTGCTCGTGGTCTTTGGTGAGAAGGGCCTTGTACCCTCTACAGTGGTGACTTGGCACATACGTTTCTGACAGCATAAGGTGGTTAAACACCAGCAAAGTGCTTATATGGTGCTGATAGCCATTGATATCTTGTGAAATTTGACACCTTCCCACTGACCCAACTGAATCTGGCAGCCCCAACACTGGCATTCAGAGTGATTACAACACAGCGGCTAATGGGTTTCCATGGATTATACAATTAAAAGTTTAAAGATTTTTTTGTGACTGCATAAGCAGGTTGCTTGCGAAATCAATTCAGATCTTGTTGTAAAATCCCGTTTTAAGCATCAAAGTCACCGAGGTTGACTGTTTCACAATATTTTGAGTAATCCCAGTTCTCGTTGGAATTGGTTAAATGAGGTACAAATTTTACAGTTAATTGGCAGTTAAGGCTGCTAACGAGCTCTGCTAAATTTCAAAGCCATCAAGAAATTTAAACAGAAATCTGAAAGGATACAATTCCCTTTTAGTTCTCCTTCTGAATGTGAGATGCTGATTCACTGCCATTCAGCCCCTCCTACTAGTTAGGAGGATATTTGACCAGGTTGCAATCTTGTTCACATTTATCTATGCCTCCACTTTGCCTATCTCTATAGGTGGGATGAAAATCTGATTTTAACCTGTTGTGAGAGATGAGCATTGAATTTTTGGGGGCAGGAGAGTCACTTTTGAAAAGCCTGGGCCATTTTAACTCCTGGCTGACATGAACTCCCACCCAAAGCTGACAGGAATGAGCTTCATCTGGCAAGTGTGATTGGGGCCAAGCAGGGCGGGAGGCTGCTAACTGGAGACCTGAGAGAACAGTTCCCGACACTCGGGTGAATGGATTGGGTCAAATTTTGTTCAATAATGCGTCGGTAGAGTGCCTTGGGATGGTTTACTATGTTAAAGGTGCTATATAATTACAAGACAATGGTGGTTGGGGAGCTGGATGTGACGATGATCAGGGCAAAGGGGGGAGCCTGGAACAGGTGAGGCTTTTGGGGTAATGGAGCTTTCTCACTGTGGCTTCCCAGGACGCGATCAACAGTATACAAGCCCTGGGGTTAATAGCACGGTCTGAGTGATATCTTCAAAGGTCAACTTTTCCAAGTCAATGAGGTTGTAACTATCTCACACATGTTCCAAAATGCAGCTATTAAAATGGTTTCTATTGCAAGGTCAAAGGAAAGCTGGTGAACTGTCACACGGATATTTTAACCCCCTCGTCTGCAAGCCCCCGTTATAGTCTGGTTAAGAAAGGGGCTGGTATGTTTGTGTGGGAGGTGCATTGGCTGTTCCAATATTTGTTATACATGCTGGACATCTGAAAAATGAGGAATTGATTATTGAAATGACTGGAAAATGCCAGTGCCAGAAACAGTGGAATGGAGCACATGCTGTTGTGTTAGTCTCACGTTTTTCACAGTAACTTCGTTATAGTGTGAATGTAACTCTACTTGTGACTAAATAATAAACTTTACTTGAACAAGAATACCCAACATTGTGTGGGGAATTCCTGTGCCTGCTACAAATCACAGGCAGGCAATAAAATGTACTGAAGTCCGACTGCACAGTTCTCTGCCTCACTCTCCCATCTGCATGCTCACAGGGTATAGTCTAGGTTTGAATAAGAACATAAGAAATAGGAGCAGGAGTAGGCCATCTAGCCCCTCGAGCCTGCTCCGCCATTCAATAAGATCATGGCTGATCTGATAAAATGTTGGCAGGCTATCAATGGACTGTGGATGGAGCGGCTGGGGGTAGTGAGGTCAGCCAAGGATGATAGTCCTGGTTGCCTTTCAAATGTTAAAAATATTATTTTGATATTATTGCAACAATGAACCAACCAAATTTTAAATGTCAGAAGTCAGGACTATGTTGATCCATGCCACATACAATTTGTCCCCTGTACCTCCCACTAAAATTGTGTTTGTTAGTCAGCCTTGGCTAGGAACTCATTGTAAACAAACCTTTAAGCAGATCCTGTTTAAATATTTTAAATAAATAAACAAACAGTCAAATGATATATTGCACACTGACACGACACTAACTGGATAGCAGCCATGTCTCAAATCATTACATTTATATTCCGGTGCAGTTCAATCATGAATGAAGCTCAATGAATATGGATAATTTCCAAACATTTGTTTGTCAATGTGACAGTAATTGGTCTTTCAAATGGTGTGAGCAAGACCACTGCTGACATCTCCCAAATATCAGCGAGGTCCCAGGGACTTTATCTTCTGACCCACCCTGTTAATTTGTGGCAGTGGTGTCAATATCCCACAGCTAATTGGCATTTACTTCAAGTATGCCGAGAACGTTTGGATCATAACCTTCAGAGCAAACCATATCCAGGAGAGGATTCAGCAGCACAGTAGGTTACAACAATGTCCTTTGACCTTTAAGAGCTAAGTTCAAACCCAGATCCAGACGAAGGGATGGAAGTCCTTTCTCTTCTGCAGCTGTCAATGGTTGTAAGTGAAATGCTGGGCCAGCATCAAGATATTTCAGTAGATAGAGCGCACAACACAAAACAGCCTTCTCATTTTACGTGCTTGGCATGAATTTGAGCAATTCAGCCAGAACAGACATATTCATTTCAGAAATGGAAAGACTCAAACAAAGTTGCAGTGGAATCTGTCACTGGTGCTTAGCTACATAACACGTTTCAAGCAGGAAGGTCTTCGCACACTGTCTAACCCAAGGTGTAATGAGTCAACAGGTGACTACCTATAGTATATCAGGTTCACAGATATCCCAGCTATGGCATGTATGGTCCACATGTACAACAGGTATGTCTGAGGTAGGTTCCATCCACAGTCCTCTTTAATAATGCTGGGAATAGGTAGAATAAAACAAAGAAATAATTCTGCATTGACAATGTGGAGGCATATGGGATGAAGCTGTGTATTAAGAGACTGGGACAGTGCACCTGGTCCTCTTTACTGCCAGTGAACATTGCTCCCCACAGAATTGTAGAAATGGGCCTCAAAATTTCCCATTCATTGGTTTTCATATTATTCATTTGACCCAGACAGCACATGAATCACCATGCGCCAGCCATGTAATCAGCATGTGCAGTGGTGTGCACAGATGCAAATAACTCATGAAAATGGGTCTAAATGATAAGAAAAAGAAACTTTTAAAAACTGTGGGGGTTAGATTGAAATCCATGTGAAGTGCACATGGTGATTTCCTGTGCTGTTAATTGGGATGAAAGGGTTTCTTGTGAAGCCTTTCACATGCTTTGTGAAGATGTGATCACCATTTTAAGTTTATAGTGATTGAGAATGGTATTGAGCTCTGCTCTCAGTCTGATCTGGTTCACGTTGCCTGGGTGTGTCCATGTCTTACTGGTATGGAAAGAATGGTTCAGGAGGTGTGAAGAGGAGACTAAGGTTTGGAGGTATTGGGCTCTGGGCACTAACACAGTGGATGGGAGGCAGTATGGATGGAAAGAGCTGTACTTGGCAGAGCAAGGTATAAATGGAGCCAGGAAAGACTCAGGTTGAAATATAAGATCAGGTGGTCCGGGGAATGCTGGAGATGGGGAGAACCTGGGGACTGATAACCCTATTCTGAAGGGGTCAATAAATGAGAACATAAAGATGGTGCAGAGGAATTGTCAGTAAAGTAGGTGGAGATATAGAACATTACAGCGCAGTACAGGCCCTTCGGCCCTCGATGTTGCGCCGACCAGTGGAACCAATCTAAAGCCCCTCTCATCTACACTATTCCAATGTCATCCATATATTTATCCAAGAACCATTTGAATGCTCTTAATGTTGACAAGTCCACTACCGCTGCAGGCAGGGCATTCCACGCCCTTACTACTCTCTGAGTAAAGAACCTACCTCTAACATCTGTCCTATATCTCTCACCCCTCAATTTAAAGCTATGTCCCCTCGTGCTAGCCATCACCATCCGAGGAAAAAGGCTCTCACTATCCACCCTATCTAATCCTCTGATCATCTTGTATGCCTCTATTAAGTCACCTCTTAACCTTAATGGGGCAAGGTAAGTGATGGAAGGTGAGATCTTAGCGAAATAAGCAAAGCTGGGCACCCGGGAGAATTCTAAGCTTGGAGAAGAATGATAACATTCGGTGGTGTTGAGGATGCAAAGTTCAGAATGAGGGGCTGCAGATTATTGGTTGAATCTGCCTGGAACCTATCAGCTCCTCTACCTGAAGAAATAAACTGAATTTGGAACAACCAATACACGAGGTTTCAGTTCCGAAGAAGAGTCATGCTAACTCTGTTTCTCTCTCCATGGATGGTGCCAGACCTGCTGAGTATTTTCAGCACTTTCCGTTTTTGTTTTATGCAAGAATCTCCTGTGTTTCTCATGTCTTTGGCCTTTGCTATTATGGAAATCCCAGCTTTAGCATGTAAGCGAGATCCATGCCAATCCTCTGCTGGCATTGCAGTGGCTGAGCAAAAACCTTCTCCAAAAGGAGATTCCCAATGCAAGTCTGAGTCGAGCAGTCCACGGCAATGGTCCATTTGCCGTCGTCTTTGGCGTGACCAGACGAGTGTTTTCACCAGCACCCTACATATTTAAGTTGAGGAGTCAGAATTGGAGATGAGCAGAATAGGGTAATGAGTGAGGGATCAGAGAAAAGTAAAAGTGAAGCAAAATCTTGAGAGAAGAACAGAAGGGAAAGTTGAATCAGACAGGATTTGTTATGTGCTGTGATCTTCAATATCTTGTTTCCCTCAATGTGCTGTGCCTCGGTATTTCTTTGATCCCAAGAAAGATAAACAGCTGCCCTGATAGCTCATGAATGACTATGTTGCATAAACATAGTAAAATCTAAGCACGAGTCTGGTTTGTTACTATCTTAAAGATGAGGCCATCTGTGGCTGCACTGGCCTGTAACCCCTATGATTGATGGGAAAGGAGTAGGAATACTCCTTCCGTTCAGTATCACTGCTTTCCTGGATCACAACCAATCTCCAGCACACAGTAAATATCAAATGATAGTTGAATGTGGTGAGTGATTCTAAAATCACCGCAGGACATGATAACATCAATGGAGGAAAATTGCTGCAACAACACTGATTCAATGCTGACTGCTCTGTGTAAAGCTATGACAGTGTTTCAGTTATTACAAGCTTCATATTTAATAAGTGTGTAAAATCATTGCTGTCATTGAAAAGTTATCAAATGGACATTTCTTTTCCACCCTTTTGTAAACCCTCTTATATATAGTGCTAAAAAATCCGAATTTAAATATTCTTGCCCAAGGACCATCCCTGAGTAATGTAGATTTGTCATCCCTAATTTCACTGAATACAGTTTCTGAGAGAGAATTGATTTCACAGAAGCCATTTGAGACTTGAGCCCATTGGGATTTTTGAGAAAGAGAGAGGCTAAGGCCCAGCAGCTGCTAACGTCATCGCTTTGATTTACTTGCTTGAATGTTTCCCATGTATGGCTATGTAGTCAGTAGGATGTAATTACGACTACAGGTAGGTAGGATCAGATCCAAAGATAAAATGAAGATTGCATGTCTGCGCTTTCGTTTTAACTCCATAGACCTTGACCTCTCCTAAGCCAGTGGAACAGCGATGATTCTTGCCACACTAGGTCATCAAATTCTAAGAGAGTTTTTCTTAGTCCACCCTGCTGTTACCAAGGTCACTGCTGTGCATAAAGTACAACCCATGTCATCTCTGCCCCCAGATTTCTGACGTGTCTGAATTTGGTGCGAAGCCCACTTTTGAAAAATGATCCTTGCCTGTCAGTCCTGTTCACCTCGCAGCAACCATGGGCTTTATCTCAATGAAATGTACTCTCCCCTGTACACCTGCTGTCACTGGCTAGAAAAGGGACGGAATGACAGGCGTGCACCAGGCCCCTAGCAACATCAACGTCACGCAGTAATGATCAGAAATAAGCTTACATCTTCTCCCACCAGATTAGGTTCTTGTCTACACTTTGTAAAACATGACTGCTTAACCCAGGAGCAAGTATAGAATCTATAGGGCTGCAGGTATCACATGCGAAAGAAGGAAAAGAGCTTTAATTTATTTATACACCTGATGACTTTGGTATATCCCAAAGAACCAATTAATTAGGTTTTGAAGAGTAGCCACAATTGTACTGCAGGAAACACATTTGTACAAACAGTAATGAGATCAATGACCAGCTCATCTGCTGTAGGTATTGGCTAAGTGGTAAATATCAGCCAGGACACCAGAGAGATCTCACTGATTCCTCTTTGAAAACTGTTGTCATGGATCTTTTATGTCCAGCAGAGAGGGGAGACACAGCCTTGGTTTAACCTCTCCTCTGAAAAACAGTGCACACAACTTCAATTGATTTTTTAAAGTAATTCTCACAAGGATTAATTATTGGACAGGTTTTAAAAAATATTGATTGATCTCTCGATATTCAAATGACTGCCGAGTATAGATTAGGCACCAGAAGGGTTTCCTAATTTGAACAAATTGTAGTCTCTTTGGAGCCAAACTTATTTTTTTCTTTCAGTTCTTTTGCCTACCATTCAATTTTTGTCAACAATATTCAGTGTATTGTTAAAGAAAAGATCTACCGTGCTGAGAGTTTTAAAGTAGTCGGGTTCTTAATAAATTCAGCCCCAATTCAGCAGAGTGGACATTGCTACATCACTCCTAGCCACCAGGTGGCAGAATTTTCATCTGGAGCTGGCGGTTGTGTTGAGCAGCTCTGGTGTTTGTGTGATAAATAAAAGAGATGAAACTATACTGACTTTAGCTCTGAAGTGGGAATGGTTTTGAAATAGGAAACAATGCTTGTCAATGAGGACAGGAGTTTCACCCCCTTTTGTTTACTGGGGAGGCAAAAACAACTGTGAAGAATGTATAATGAGATCCCATGCAAGCAATCTGATGAAAGCAAATTACTGCGGATGCTGGAACCTGAAACCAAAAGAGAAAATGCTGGAAAATACAGGTCTGGCAGCATCGGTAAGGAGAGAAAAGAGCTGATGTTTTGAGTCCTGATGCCCCTTTGTCAAAGCAATCTGATGTATTGTTGGTATTTGGTATGGATTATGTCCTACATTGCATATACACCAAAAAAAGCTCATGGATGTGACTGTATTAAGGTTCAGTGTCAAGGGACATATTTAATCGTCTTGCTACTCATCTCCTGATACGAGTAGTGGTGACCTGGGAGGGCCAAACACTGCAACAGGCCCACATTTTAATGTGTGTTAATTAGATGTCTGGGTCAGCAAACAGAACGAACATGCACGCACATGCCAGGGTATGGCAATTCCCAATTGACCCACTATGCATTGCATTGAATCAATGCACCCTATAGTGACAATAGAATGTGTAAAAGAAACCTTTAAAATAAAACAATAATTTATAATGTTCCACTATGTTAACAGTCCTATTGCTATTGGGAAATAAGTGTCAATCATCCAGCCCATTTAAGGTATCAATAACATAAGCCTCTTAACCTTTTGTAAATGAACATTGTGCAATCTCTGCTCTTATCGAGCAATGATTTCCCTGGAGCTCAGGTATACCACCAGCCACAGCGTGGCATAGGGGGCATGAGTAGGGCCTTTTGAACTTGCATTTTAAAGGTCCCCTCATGCAGACTATGGTTCATGTCTCGTCTGAGGGGTCGTGAACCAAGCGTCTTTAAAAAAACTGGCCTGACTCCATAAAAATTGCAGAGCATTGGGACATGTCCATCCCTGCAATTGCGTCAGCCAGGTTGGGAATATGGGCTTTTGACCCAAACCAAACTGCACCCTCCAAAGGCTCGCCTGAAGCCTGAGAATGGGATCAGGATTCCCAGAATCGGGGCCTGCCAGCCATTTTTGAAGGGCTCCCAATTCCATGAAAATCCAGGCAATGGAAATAGCATGGAGGTTTGGGGCTGTGGGTTTCACTGCACATGGATAGAAACAAGCTAATTACAGGACTGTAATAAGCCCATTTAGCACCCAGTTCAATGACTAAACATTCTCATTTGAGGTTGTTTCTCACCTGAGGTCAGGAATCACCGCCAATCTTAATGTTAATATTCAAATTAAGATGGGTGGGATTTTCCATCTGTTTCCACCAATGGAATCTTCTGGTCCTGCCGATGGTGACCCCCACCGTAGGTGCCGCAGCGGCGGTGGGGTCAATCAACAGGAAATCCCCTTGACAGCAGCGGAACTGGAAGATTCCACCGCTGGCCCATAGTGGGCCGCCTCTGCCACTGAAAATCCCAAAGTGTGTGTAGTTCATAAGTTCATAAGATATAGGAACAGAATTAGGCCATTCGGTCCATTGAGTTCGTTCCGCCATTCGATCATGGCTGATATGCTCCTCATCCTCATTTTCCTGCCTTCTCCCCATATCCCTTCAACCCATTACCAATTAAAAATCCGTCTAACTCCTCCTTAAATTTACTCACTGTCCCAGCATCCACCGCACTTTGGGGTAGCGAATTCCACAGATTCACAATCCTTTGGGAGAAATAGTTTCTCCTCGACTCTGTTTTAAATTTGTTACCCCTTATCCTAAGACTATGACCTCTGGTCCTAGAATGCCCCACAAGAGGAAGCATCCGCTCCATGTCTACTTTATTCATACCTTTTATCATCTTGTATACCTCAATTTGATCTCCTCTCATTCTTCTAAATTCCAGAGAGTATAGGCCTAAACTGTTCAATCTCTTGTAACACTGGGTTAGCACACTATCCTTGAATTTTTGAGGATGGTGCGAGGAGTCCACCCACAAGGATGCAATTAAACTTCCTCTCTGCAATATTAAAACTGCTCTATTAAAATAGCAATAGAAGGGGTTTTGCACCATATTTATTCTCATTTTTCGGAATTCCACATTATGCAAGTGCCTAAAAGTTGACATTAATTTGCATTCAGTGGCCTGTTTCAGAAATATAACCGGTTGCTGCAATCAATGGAAGCAGAAGACCGATGGATTACATGGACTTCTGAGACTTTTGGGCCCACACTCTGTCCACCCAAGGCCACATTTGAACTCTACTAGCCAGCTGCAGACACCAATTGGACACTCTGCTATAGATTGCTGTTTCAGAGGGTGGAAAATCAGACAGCTTTCAGGGAGGAAGAGGAGCAAATCTTTGAGGGAGTAATGGGAGTAGCTAAGAGAATAGACTTCAAGCTTTACACGGATTCAAAAGAAGACAACTGCTCCTCTGGAACCCAGAAAAATCATTTTTTTTTAAAAACTTACTTTCTGCTGAGCACCTCCCTGGTTTGGCCTCTCAGTGAATGACACATGGGGCCCTAGCCTGCCCCGCCCATTTGTAAAACATCAGTTGGACTCTTTCACCTGCAGTTGGACCCCACTTTGTAGAATCAACCAGCCTCCTGCCTGTTTTTGTGCCCATTTGGTGGCTTTGCTGAAAATGGAATCAGGTGGAGAAACGTGGCTCCAAAATGTACATCAGATTCTTCTCTGCGGGTCAGATAGAAAACTAGTGCCCTGGTGCTAAAAATCCTCTTGATCACTGGACCAGAATACACGGCGCTCTCGCCCATTTTAAATCATGACTTACAGACGTTTTGGACTGCTTGTTGCTGATGTTGAAAGGGAAAAGGGCTCTATTTCATAATGCAGACATCGTTCATATTAACAAGCTCAATAATTCACCCCTTTAAATGGAAAGAAAATTAATAGGGGAGTAGAAATTTTAAACTTCCAACAATGTGTGTGACAGTTAAAGAACTAACCAACATGAACACTACTGCACAGAGAAAAGTTCCACTATAGAGATTTAGCTATTGGAAATGAAGGAGATTTATTACCCCACGGAGCTATATGCTGACTTTATAAAGAAGCAAGCTGACCTCTGGGATCATGAGCAGAACAATGAAGGAGTTTTTAGTTTGCCTCCCAAATACAATAACTTACATCGTGCTCCTACTTTCCATATGCTCAATTAATCAATAGAGGACCATTAAGAAAATCACTCCATACAAATCACAACATATTCAATTGGAAATCCTGCCAGAATTCTTTGCATGTAACCCAAACGATGTTTGGTTCTGAAGGAAACATAAATTGTCAAATCTTCCACTGTATGATCCAACCATGACCTCGCAGTGCTCTTTGCTTTCAATGAACTGAAAATTCTTCATAAAACTATTGAGCTTTGAACTGTGTTTCACCAGATGTGTATGAATGAATGTCGTCTTTACCCGGCTTTCTGATTGGCCTGCCATAACCACGTGGTGTCATCAGTCATCTGCTTAACAGGGACCGTCATTGTCAGAAAAATTAAAGAAAGGAAATAGTCATGAAGCCTCTCACCACCTATGCAGATAAATAAATATTCTACATTTCTTCTTTGCAAATGATGATGGAAGTGAGAATTAGATGTACTGGAGAATAAATTGAAATAATTGTTAGAAAATGTATTAGAAAAATATCGGGCAGAACTCAAGGTTGCTAAGCCACTAGACCTTGATTTCACACACCTTAGGTAACTAGAATCATAGAATCCCTACTGTGCAAACTGAGGCCATTTGGCCCATCGAGCCTGCACCGGCAACAATCCCACCCAGGCTGTATTCCCGTAACCTCACATATATACCCTGCTAATCCCCCTGACAATCGGGGGCAATTGAGCATAGCCGACCAACCTAACCCACACATCTTTGGACTGTGGGAGGAAACCGGAGCTGTGGGAGGAAACCGGAGCAGCCGAAGGAAACCCACGCAGACATGGGGAGAACATGTAAACTCCACACAGACAGTGACTCGAGACCGGAATTGAACCCAGGTCCCTGAAGCTGTGAGGCAGCAGTGCTAACCACTGTGGCATCATGCAGCCCCTGAAAGAAGTCAGACAGGACATAGCAAAGGCTCTGGTTTAAATGTTTCTCTCTTCTTTAAATATATAAATTGTGTTATTGACAGCAGAGTTGTCAATGTAGCCAAGACAGGAGGGAAGAATATATTGGCAACAAGCAGTCAGTTAGTCTAACATTAAGTTGTGGGCAAACGCTTCACAATCCAGAATGTGGGATAAAATTGTGACCATGAGAAATGGATTGGTTGAAGAAAGACTTGATTGATTGGGTAGTTTGGGAGAATTCAGTAAATAGAGCGTGTTCAGAAAATGTTCAATATGATGCCTCACACAGGGCTTGAGAGAATAAGTCTGGCTTTTGGTATAAGAGGACACGTAGAAATACACAAAAAGAAAATATGTAGGAAGGCTATAGGTGGTGCATGTGAGGCAACAGTGCCGAGTCTCTCTGTTCTTAGTGCATAAATAAATGATTCGGACTTGGGTTGTTGAATGTCAGACTCACCCTGGCCCACTGATGTGAGGCTCTGGGCCTTATTTAAATACATCAAGCCCGACTCCTGCTTGAACCCAGATTCAGAGATGGCGACCTTCAAAATCAAACTCCAAGCACTGTGACCTGGTAAACAGGCCTGCAAAAAATGGCAACAGCTCTTTCAGGGGTGCTACACAGGATCTGTGAGGCTTTAATTTTAGTGAGGGCTATATTTGGAAGCTACTAAAACCACTGCATGACATGGTTTCTGTTTTCCATGGACCCTAATTTCACATGTTTCTAAGCTCCTTGTTTCTGGGTGTTCCCTCATGTTGAAAAAGTCTGTTAAGTAAATAAACTGTGAATCCAGCTTTCTGCAATGAAAACCCTAAACGCAAATACAGCCAAACTTCTAGTGCATCTTAGATACAATAAACTAGTGTCGTTTGTCCACTGTTTTGACAAATGGAAGGCTCACAGGAACAGAAACACAAGTATGTGCGCATGCAGGCTATAAACTGACAAATGATCTCAAAATACAACAGGACCAGAGACAAGTAAAGTATCTTCCGAAAAGATTTGGAGCTATTAAGATAAAAGCAGTCAATGTAATTATATGTATTTCAAGATTTTCTCATTGTCATGTCAACTACTTCTATTGTAACAGACCACTTATTTATTGAGAATTTACACAAGCAATTCAAAAGCAGCAGAATAAATCTATCTGCTCCGATCTTGATTATAAGTCATAGTTTCATGTACTTTCTGAAAATGCTTTGTTTGTATTCAAAGATCACAGACAATTTTTAATCAAGGATTTCTGGCCACAATTACCTGAAGTACAACCAATCTGTGTTTAAGAACATGATGAATCGGAGCAGAAGTAGACCTTATGGCCCCTCGAGTCTGCTCCACCATTCAATATGGTCATGAATGAACTTCTACATCAACTCCACATTCAAAACCCCAACCTAGAATTCCTTGAATCCTTTAGAGCCTAAAAATCAATTAATCTATTAACTATTGATCTCTGTACTGAATATATGCACCAACTGAGCATTCACAGTCCTCCAGTTTAGAAAATCTTAAAGATTCACAACCTTCTGAGTAAAACAGTTTTCATCATCTTAGTCCTAAATTGTAGACCCATGATCCTGAAACTATGACCCCTAATTGTAGCCATGGGATGCATCCTTCCAGCGCCTACCATATTAAGCCTTCCAAGATTTTTACTCATTTTAATGAGATCACATTGCTATCTTCCAATCAGTCTATTCTACAGAATGTCTTCTCAAAGGACAGTTCTCTCATCCCAGGAATCAGTTGCACGTTACTAAAGTAAGTATATCTTTCCTGAGGCAAGATGACCAATTGTACACAATACTCCAGGTGTAGAATTATATGGTCACCCTGTATCAGGCTTTGTGCTGGGAAGGTGGGGGTGTCGGTGGTCCATTATATTCCACAATGCCCTTACCTCCAACCTCCTGCCCAATCTGACCTCTCCACAATTTTATGGTGGGGCAAGCAATGCCCACCTTAGCCCCAGTTGAGGCCCTATAGTGAGCTCCTAATGGCCGTTTTGCTCCTGGTATCAATTTTCAGGGATGTGCTCAGAGGCAAGGGGGAAGCCTAGCAAGTCACTCTGCTGAGGCCTCAGCAAGGAAATGGGGGTGCATTACTCAACAGCTTCTTTTCTGAATCAGATAACACCACCCCCCTCCCCTCATCCACAAGGTCTGCCCTCTGCAGGGATGTGACCAAGTGTCCCAGATTTGTCCTGTAATTGGGAGGAGGTGGGGGGGGGGGGGGCAAGAGCAGCCCCACTTGCTGAGATCTCCTGGTCAAGCCAGCAACTTGCCTGTTTTCAGCAGCCCCACAAGGAAGGCAGTAACTACACCCACCCACTCAATCTAGAGGAGGGACTCAGGCACAGGTGAGAGACTGTGAGCAGGGGGTCACGGGGATGGGGTTTGGCAGCGACAGCAAACCTTTTGCTCTCAACAGGCCCCCTTTCCCAGTGCTGGGTTCCTCAATCAGGCATTAACTGCCTTTGAACAAGGGAGCCATACACCTTCCACTTCCAAACTTGGAACATACAAACAAAGAAGCTATGGTTTGTGTGTCAGGCTTCTTGCATGTTGAGTCCCCAGCCAGCCTCTGGATTAATACTAGCAGCAGCAGGAAGAGGCCCCCACCCAACCCTCCCATGACTAAATGCCCCCCACCCCTCCACCCAACCATTCACAAGGAAGGATTCCATCCTACGTAATATTTTTGAATCCATTGGGCACATTGGATGCTATCGAAGGCATCAGTGAAACTTCTTGGATTCACAAAAGAAATGATGGGACAAAGATGTGCGCAGTGGGATTCACTGCTGTTATACAACGGCCAACTGTACTGGACTAATACTTTAAAATTAATTTTCCATTCAGTAAATCAAACATGTATCATGGCAAACCTGGTTCCTGCCATTTAATCTGTTGTTATTTGTTCCAAAAGCACAAGAAAGAAAAAGTCAATTTTCCCCTTCCCAAGCCATACCCTCACCCCAGATTCCAATGGCTTCATCGACAGTCACTCCTTATCTCGCACATCGATTTCTCGGCATTTTATCCAATCCTAATGGTAAAATAAACTGTTGAGAGGTGCTATGTTTGCACTTGTTTCGCCTTCACTAAACGTTAATAGATGTCACTATCAGCTGTCTCATTCTCAGCACGTCAGCAGTGAGATTCTGCCAACACAAACACCCCCCCAACATGATTGTTGGCTTTCACAATATTCCTGGGTTGCATGTCAGAGTTTGTTGTTCCAGATAGCTTAAACACATCATGAACGTTGATAATTCCATATACAGCAGTTACTCGGAGCCTACAGATAACGCGTTCTTAGCATACCAACGAAGTATCAGACTTACCAACTTAAAAGATTGCTGAGTAACTGAAACTAGTTTATCTGACTTTATGCAGCCTTCTACGTGAGCGGATGTTTTACAGGCAAATTCGGAGTTTGAGCTGTATTGATAAAGCAAATGTTCCACTGCAATTGACCCATAAGTGCTCTTGTGGGTGTTGGAACAAAACTGCCAGTCAGTGTTTAAATTGGAAGCTGAGAAAGAAAGTATTTGTTCATGTACAAATTGTCTTTAATAGGAATAGCTGTAAGGAAGGAAAGTCTAGTTCCATTTCAGCACTTTGAAGGACTAACAATTCACCGGTAATCACTGTGCCAAAACATTGGCTGCTTTGCTGTGGTATTCAGTTGAAAGTAAATAGCTTTTGAGTTTTCATGATGCTTTCATCTGGTTTAAAGTGGATTCTAAACACCAGGATTATATGATTCTGCAATTGATGGATATCTTCAGAGTCTGCATGGTCTCCCTGTGCCTGCACAGGTTTCCTCCCACTGTCCGAAAGATGTGCTGGTTAGGTGCATTGGCCTTGTTAAATTTTCCCTCGTGTACCCAAACAGGAGTGTGGCGACTAGGGGATTTTCACAGTAACTTCACTGCAGTGTTAATGTAAGCCTACTTGTGACACGAATAAATAAACTTTAAACCAGTTCCGTGAGAACACAAAATGCAAGGAAAAAAAGATTTGTAATTATTTACAAAAGGAATGGGTTCCAAATTGCAATTTTGAAAACCTCTAGCAAGAAACCACTGACAGATTTAAAAAGACCAATTAAATCATAAATAATTTGTAATGCTATTTTGCGTTTGGAATCAAAGTGTCTACTTTATGGTCAAGTACCACAAGGTAAGCTCCCAATCGTCCATGTACAAAAAGCCACTGGCTCAGCTTTTGTCATTCTATGGTATTTGCTAAGCAGAAGTTGTATCCTACTCCATGTGCTTAACTTCCTGGCAAAGTTACTGAACCCCATCATTTTAAAATAATCAGTAAGTACTTTAGTTACAGAGCATAATGGACATCTCAATAAATCTGATTTTTCTCTTGGATATTCCATTATAAATTCAGTTTCATTGTCAAGCATAGCTGACTATTTTTTACTTAGTTCACATGTGAATATTGCTGAAAAGAGAGACATGTTACTGAAGCTTTTCGTCTTGGACTCCTCAGGACAAACACAAGAATACCAAATTTCAAATGATCCCAATAATTTATACTATAAGAGTGATGGATGCTGATTGATTGGCAAGTCAACTCTGATTGACCAAGGTGCTGGCATGGAGAAAGCAATGGGGGAATGATAGACTCTCCAATCTCCCGGGTATTTCAAAACAAAATGACAAATCTTGAACATATTTCTTTTGTTTTCTTCTGTATTCTAGAGTTGGGGGTGTTCCCCTTGTTTGTCAGGGATCCCGATGTCTCTTGGGTGAGGGGGCCTTTACTTTGACTTTGCGAATGGGGTGCCATTTAAAATGGGCACCCTGATCTCTGTGGCTGGCTCCATTAGGCCCCATCCCACCAGAATGATGGTGCAAAACACACCCAGTCATTTATTTTTGACAAAGTGTCAGAAGCTCTGAGAGAAAACCTGGCTGTGTTTCTGGAGAGAAACACATCGGTTTTCAGTCAGAACCTGGCATTTTGTCATTTTTAAGGAACATTTGGCCCAGAACCTTTGGATATTTTTAAGGCAGAGGTAGATAGATTCCTGATTAACAAGAGGGTGAAAGGGTTAGGCAGGGTTGAAGCTACAATCAGATTAGGTGCATTGACCCGAATAGGCAGCGGATGTGGCAACTAGGGGAATTTCACAGTAACTTCATTGCAGTGTTAATGTAAGCCTTGCTTGTGACTAATAAATAATCTTTAAACTTCAAGATTAGCCATGATTTTATTAAATGGCAGAGTAGGTTAGAGGGGCTGAATGGCCTACTGCTCATAATTCGTATGCATGCACGTTTATTGAAGTACCATATTATAAACTTTCCCCACTCACATTTGAACCAGTTATGAAAAATGAATACAGTTTTTTATGAATCTGTAAATACTAACCGTATTTCTATCAAAGCTCTTGTTTTTTCCTCCCCTGGACAGCTCACTTCTACCTCCTTCCCAAAATTCACAAACAGGACTGCCCCGGTAGGCCCATCGTGTCAGCCTGTTCCGAACTCACTTCCTCCTATCTTGACTCCATTCTCTCTCCTCTTGTCCAGTCCCCTGCTACTTACATCTGTGATTCCTCCGATGCCCTATGCCATATCAACGACTTCCAGTTCCCCGGCCCAAACCACCTCCTCTTCACCATGGACATCCAAACCCTCTACACCTCCACTCCCCACCAGGATGGCCTCAAAGCTCTTTGCTTCTTCCTCGAACAGAGGTCTGAACAATTCCCATTCACCACTACTCTCCTCCGTCTGGCTGAACTGGTTCTCTCACTCAACAATTTCTCCTTTAACTCGTCCCACTTCCTCCAAATAAAATGTGTGGCTCTGGGCACCCACACGGGTCCCAGTTATGCCCATCTCTTTATGGGTTATGTGCAGCATTCTCTGTTCCAGTCCTACTCCGGCCCCCTCCCACAACTTCTTTAAGTCAGTATATCGACGACTATTTCAGTGTCACTTAATGCTCCTGTCTAGACCTGGAAAAATTGATTAATTATGCTTCCAATTTCCACCCCTTTATCACCTTCACATGGTCCATCCCTGACACTTCTCTTCCCTTCCTTGACCTGTCTCCATTTCTGGTGATAAACTGTCCACTAGTATCCATTACAAGTCCACTGACCCCCACAACTACCTTTACTACAGCTCTTCAGACTTCCTGGAAGGACTCCATCCCATTCTCTCAGTTCCTTCGCCTCTGCCGCAACTGTTCTGATGATGCCACTTTCCAAAATAGTGCTGCCAATAGGTCTTCTTTATTCCTCAATCGTGATTTTCCACCCACTGTGGTCAACAGGACCCTCATCCGCACCCAGCCCATCCCTCAGACAACTGCTCTCACCCCCTCCTCTCCCTCCCAGAACCAGGATAGGGTCCCCCTTGTCCTCACTTTTCACCTCACCAGTCTCCACATTCAAAGGATCATCCTCCGCTATTTCCGCCAACTCCAGTGTGATGTCACTACCCAACACATCTTCCCCTCACCCCGCCAGCATTCCACAGGGACCGCTCTCTCTGGGACGCCCTGGTCCACGCCTCATCACACCCAACACCTCACCCCCTGCCCACGGCACCTTCCGGTGCAATCATAGAAGCTGTAACACCTGCCCCTTTATCTCCTCCCTGCACACCAGGTGCACCCCTTTCAGGTGAAGCAGCACTTCACGTGCATCCCCTTCAATCTGGTTTATTGAATTTGCTGCTGCCAATGCGGTTTACTCTACATCGGAGAGACCAAACGCTGACTGGCTGACAGCTTTGCTGAACATCTTCGGTCCATCCGCAAGCAGGACCCTGACCTTCCTGTCGCTTGCCACTTCGACACACCACCCTGCTCTCCTGTCCACATGTCTGTCCTTGGCCTTTTGTAATGTCCCAGTGAAGCCCAACGCAAACTGGAAGAACAGCACCTCACCTTCCGATTGGACACTTTACAGCCTTCCAGACTGAACATTGAACTCAATCGCTTCAATCTCTCCCCTCCACCTTCACCCCATTTCCATTTATTTTACTTCATTTCATCTCATTCATCCATTTTTATCATCCTTCTTTTTCACTTCTATATTCTAGCTCTCCTTTCCAAAACCCCCCACCCCTACTTCAGTGCAACTACCACATTCCTCAGGCAGTCCTTTAACCTATACCTGTTCTGCCACTCTCACATTCTGATCACTTAATGGACACTCTTAGTACATTGTCAGACTTCTGTATCCTCATTTACATTCCCTTTGTCCAATTCCACCGGCTACCACCCCACCCCATAATAGTATAAATCTCTGCTGATTCTCTTTGCTCTCAGCCCTGACAAAGGGTCATCTAGATTCGAAACATTGGCTCTGTTCTCTACCCACAGATGCTGTCAGACCTGCTGAGATTTTCCAGCATTTTCTGTTTTTGGTGTTGTGATTTGTTGAGTTTTTTTTTGGAAATAAAGGTCATGAAATAAGATGGCCAGAATCTGACCTGACGACTGTCCAATGATCTGTCTCCAAGGACAAGTTTTGGGAGTATTTTGTCTGTCACATTTCTGATATGTAAATTCTGCATCACAGTTACAAGATTGTTTCTGAATCTGAAATTTGAGGCAAACGACAAATCAAAACTGAAGGGAATGACAACAAAAATGGACGGCTAAACACTCAACAATGACTTAAAAGGATAAAGAAAAGCAACAAATGATTCAAAACTAATTGCATGGAAAAATGGGTACAACCACAGAATTTGATCCCTGAAGTAGCAGTAAAAATCCCTAAAGAAAAATGGAAATTGGAAAGAGTATATGATCAGTTATAAAAGCATTGAGGGAACAAGAACATTTTTTCTTTGCACAGAGGGTTGTGAGGTAGCAGAGGCCAGAATTGATGATTGAAGTTGAAACTGTGCCAACATACAAAACAGATTAGATAGGTGGTTGAACACAAGGAAAATAAACAGACATAGGACCACAACGGGCATATGGGATTAGGATCAGTGCTTGAGTAAAGGATAAACATGAACAGGGACTGGTTGGGCTCAACGGCAGGTTTCCATGTTGCATTTTCTGTGCAAAGAAATGAGTAGTGACTAATATTAAAAGGTGAATCAATGATATTAGACACTGGCCTTTCACCTGGCTTCAAATTCACACCAGACCAATGGAACGGAAGTCCACTATTTGTAAGTATTCTGCGCATAATGAGCCTACAACACAAAACTGTTCCTAATCTGCCACAAATTTACCCGTGTGTTCAGAGAGACAGTAGCTGATGTGGGAAATTAAAAAGGCTAGGCTGGTACAATAGGAGATGCTTTTCAGAGGTTGGGGCTTATGCACGTTGTTGAAAAAAATTACAGTAGATTACCACGAAAGCAAAATACTGTGGATGCAGGAAATCTGGAATAGAACAGAAAATGTTTGAAAAGTGAGCACCGTCTGTGGAGAGAGAAACACAGCGAACGTTTCAACCCAATCACATTTTATGGCAACTGCCGAAAAGTTACTGATTTGCAACAGTTTTTGTCTCCGCAGACAATGGCCTCCCAGATTCGCGTTTGCCGGCAGCGGGAGGTGATGCACTGTTCACTAGCGGTGACATTCTCTGGTCCCATTGATGTCACCCATGCCACCACGAAACCCGCAGGATGTGCTGCAGCTGGGACCGGGGAATCCCGCTGGCGTGAACAACCGGAGAATTCTGGCCACAATTTAACTCTGCAACCAACTGTGCTCTACCTGACCAAAGAGTGTTTGGTGCCAGCAGTGAATGATGAGAGGGTTCCGTTCCTCTGCACACACACCATTTAAAAAATTGCAAATGGAAATTTCCAATGTGGGCATGTGTAAACATTCGGCAATTGCATTGCAAACTCTTCTGGTATGGTTAAATCAAAGCTACAAACAGGAAACTTGTATAGTTTCACATTCTGTAAACAGTCTGTTTTCTATGTCAGAATAAATATTTAGGTTGTATGTATTGATGCTGTATCTGTCATCTGTCACGTTTCAACAAATTGCATATTTAATATGAGATTCATCAACAAGAATACTTGCAAGAAATGGAGACAGCTAAACAACTAGATTTAGATATGTCTATTATATTCAAATAAAAAAAAGAGAAATGCAACAGATCCTTCTATATGGATCTATGTTCTCTGCGACTCAATGGTTTTACCGAACTCTGTGATCAATTAGTTTTCCTTTTAATGAAACTAGGTAAAATTCCTGATGGTATCCAGTGAAACCTGTGTGTTGTGTGTGGAACTCTTCATTTAACATCACAATAATGATTCCTCTCCAGGGACAGAGAAATATCAGGTATTGAAAAGCATGGGGCTGTTGTTTAGGGGTATTCATTTGTGCAGGATCCACTTGAGCCCTTTTCAGGACACAAGTTCCTCACCCTCCTCTCTCCTGTGTCACGATTCTGTCAAATTACTATTGAAAATTTTCAATGGTGATTGCGTTCACAGTCCATGGCAACGGTTCATTATGCGATTGTCACAGTGTGATTATTTTACACTCCGTTTCTCATTTAAAATAGGTTTTCGGCTGTCTTCTTTTTGTCACAGTATCCTTGAAATACTGATCAGTAAATGTTCACTATCATTTTACTGGAAGATCTTTACCTCCATGTTTCAGTGATGGTGTACAGATTGAGTACTGTTACGCAGCTGAAGAGTTATTCAGCACTGAGCAATGCTACACATGAATACTTCTATTAAACATGTAAGACTATGCTTTAAACAAGTAAAACATGATCTAGAGATGCCGGCATTGGACTGGGGTGGGCACAGTAAGAAGTGTCACAACACCAGGTTAAAGTCCAACAGGTTTATTTGGTATCACAAGCTTTCGGAGCGCCGCTCCTTCATTAGGTGAGTGGCCCTGATGAAGGAGCAGCGCTCCAAAAGCTCGTGATACCAAATAAAATTATTGGACTTTAACCTGGTGTTGAGAGACTTGTTACCATGTTAAACATGTTCACTATTATGACCCAGGCTGGAAATTTAGGGCTAAGCAGGTTTTTTTTTCCTTCCAACTGAAATTTGCCTGGGCTGTAAGAGGCTCAGAGAAAATTTATAGAACACGCCACCTTAGGATAATAGTGGGTGGGATCTTCTGGCCACCCCATAGCATATCTTTTGGCGGCAGATGTGACCCACCACTGGCTGACGATGGGATCTTTCAGACCTGCCGATATCTACTCCGCCAAGGATCTCACCATGGGGGTGGTCACCATTGACAGAACAAAAAGATTCCGCCAGCTGGAAGAGCTGGAAAATGTTGGCTGGTAACATTCATTTACTGAAAGCAAGTGCCTCTTCAAACCTGGAGTTGAAGAAGCTTAACTGGATTGTGTTGATCTGTTTGTTGCTACTTCTCTGCCTTGGCAGTCAAAGCCTCTGCAATGTCTTTATTTGAAATTCCATCTTCATAGAGCCACCAAGTCTGGCAATCATTGCAATTTGAAATTTCTTCCCTTGAGATGGTGAGGGGGTAGCCAATCAGGGAATGCCACTTGCATTTTAATTTCCCAGAGATATGTTCAGAAATATCTGTCTACAGAAAACATAAAAGAAGTGACTCCCCTAGAGTCCATTTTGTTAAGGTAAATTGTCCATTCTGTGCAGCTTTTGTAAAATAAAATGGTAAAGTGTCCATATTCCAGTACATTTTACTGACATATGACACACTGTCACATCAGTAAGATAACTTGGGCCCCTTTGTAACCTTTAACAATCAAGCCAACGAGGATTGCTGTTAGCAGAATTCAGAACCAGTTAACATGACTGCCATGATTCCACCATTTTGCCCCAAATTAAACAAGGAGTCCTGGAACATAATTTTATACAACCTTGTACAAAATGCAATTACAGTGGTGTGTAACAGTTGCGAGAGGCACTCTCTCACCTCAAGCAATGGCCTGAATTTTCACCAAGTCAGAAGGGCTCTGCACTTTATCTAAAACCTGAGCCCCAATTCTAGAGGTCCCATCCCCACACCCGGAAGCCACCATTTTCATGGGCGGGTGAGGGGAGGGGTTGGAGTGGGGGTGGGCTGCAGTTTGTGCATCTGTGGTTTATGGAGGCAGTTGCACATGAAAAATACAACCGCTTTCAAATAGATCCAATTTTTATTATTGGGATTTCCAAAACATGACTTGTGGCCTTTAGATATTTGAAGAAAAGGTCTAAAGCTGCTGGAATTATTTGGAGGGGCAAGGCCCTCCTCTCAGAGAGGTAACATGCCCTTTGGGAGAAGTCAGGTGTCCCTTTGGGATTGTTAAGAATAGACCTAAATGTGTACAAAAAATATATAACTCTGTGGAACTGTCAAGCTCTTTAAATTTTTGGGAAAACAAAAACGACATCCAGTCTGCAGTTAAAAAAAAAACTTGCTATTTCACTGGTTATTGACGTAATGATTAATGCTACTCGACTCCTCCCACAATCTGTCATTACCACAATGGGGGAGGGGCTGTAAGTTCAGTTTGATTGACAGCTCCAAATTGTTGTAAAGAGATTAGCAGTCTTTGATGTGCGGCTATGAACGTACACATATGTTTTCATAAGGGATTAAACACTTGAATAAAATTTTGTTTTTATAAGGCATTGGGTATTTGAAGGGATTTAAATGTTACCAGTAAAAGTGTTTTGTCTGCAATAGTCACTTGGAACTTTAATTTATTTAATCTCTCCATGGCTCCTGAAGTCTGCCCATGGTGGATACTGGGTAAATTGGCGTGGAGTGTGGAAGGGGTGGGAGTATATATTGGTATAAGTTGGCACATGGGCTATAAAGTGCCATGGGGATATATGGGGTCACAGATTGGAAAGTATGGCTGGAGGGCATGATCCGCCATGGGGATGGATGGAAGACTTGAAGTAGCATGAATTGCCATGAATGGATCATGGGATGGGCTTGGGATGAGGGAATGTGACAGGCAAGGGCTAGAGGGTTGTTTGCTGTTTTATTGTTTCTCCAGAGCACTGAGATGGGCCTTATGAACAACTCGCCTCCACACCCAGCAGCCCTTTCTTCGGTTGGCTGGCCTGATTCCTGTTAGCACCCACCATGTACCCCCCACCAAGTGAAAATACAAAAGACGTGGGGCACTTCTCCAGCATTGGGTTTGCAGCCTCGGTAATGTCCCAATTCTGCCCTCCCAACTCGGGAGTGAAAATTCAGCTCCAAATCTCACATTTCAAATAGTTTGGCTGCTGGGCAGACAAGATCGTTGTGAAACAGAAACTCCTTTGTGTCAATGCAAAATGTGGAGTTTGAAAATGTGAAAAGTGAATAGGATTCACCTTAAAGTCCTAGTAGTACAGCAATAAAAATTATGTTTAACCATATCAGTGAAATCCAGGTGGGCTGTGAAACATGAAAAGCCCATCAATATACATGTAGATGACACAGAGTGAAGTTCAGGATTTCATAATGCCGCCACAGGATGCCACCTGCTGTATACAGACACATGCTCACATGACTGGTAGATTTATGACAATGGCAGAGGGGTATTGCTATAGGAGCAATTACATGCATTTCTAACAAATGGATTGTGCAGGTTCCATTTAGTACTTTGAAGTGGCATTTGGCCAGGTCCAGTGTTGATCCACCCACCGGGATTAGCATCGCTGGGGCAATGCTGTTTAATTTAGCTGGCTTATACAAGTATTTTGATGTCAGTTTCGCAGAGCTAATGGGTTGAAAATTCGAATGCAGCAGTGATAAGTGTGCTTCGACTGTCCGGTAGTCTGGCACATGAATGTAGTGACCAAAATGATGGGATTGCACATGCTTATTCCAGTGACTGATCCCATACTACGCATGAGGAAGCAAATTCAGGCAGTATGTCAACAATGCTATTATCACGCAAGGGAAAATAAATATAAATAAACAGATATCAGTGCTTTCTCTTATTTATGAGATGTATGCATCTTTTTATATATACCTCCTCAGCAAAACATCAGAATAGACAAATTGTTTTTCCAGAGTTGAAAGTAGCCACACTCTTCTGGAGTTTGACATCAAATAGGATGATGCCAAATAGCTGAATACATCTTAGTCAAGCGTATGCAATAGGGGAAATTGTTATTTTGTTCCCATGTATACATACAAACATACGAATTAGGAACACGAGTAGACTACTCAGCCACTCGAGCCTCTTCCACCAGTCATTAGGAGCATGGCTGAAATGATTGTAACCTCAAGCCCACATTCCTGCCCACCCCTGATAACATTTCACCCCCTTGTTAATCAAGAATCTATTTAGCTATGTAGACATGTCACATATAAGGATATTTAGTGGCATTAAAGTGCTACTTAGTTTTAATGACTTACGAGTTACACAAAAGAAAAGGAAGACCATGTTCCTCCTCACTACTGGGTTAACCTCTGGCCATTGTCTCGGAAATGGGGATTCTGCTATTCTTCTTGAATTAACAACTGAAACGCTTTCAGGGGAACACATCTAAAAGCTATTTGTGGAATTCAGCCTATGTACAGCTTTGTGCTGTCTCAGGATTTCAATGAAGGAGTTCCCAATCAATTAAACTGCATGGTTATGACATTGAACAAAATCAATTAACAAGCAAAGAATGTTAGCGTTTATTATCCCTCAGTAATGACCAACTGGTGCCACGATTTTGAATGGGACTTCCTGCTTTCCAAGCTGGGAACTCCTGAAGGTGAGGTACTAAGTTGAAAATATTATTTAAAAATCTTAGGCCAACATCAAAACTGAAAGTAAAACTATACGTCTCACTTAACTCTAAAAATGCCAACTAAGCTGGGTTTTTTTGCAGATGAACTGTGAACCTATCTATACCTGTTATCCTCCCCATTGCTTTTGTTTTGACCAGTCCTATAACAGAAGCATCCTGCTGAATTCATTCTTCTTACCAATTCTCACCCAAACGTTTCCCTTGTGTTTCTTGTTTAGATGCTGACAGACGTACCAGCACTTCCAATGTTTCTGCTTTTATATCAATCCTCAAACCTACAAAAGGGTAATTTATGCTTGTATAAAATGATCAAATTACTAATGTGAAGGAAAGGAATCTTTCTAATATTAATAATGAAAGAAAGAGAACAGAACCAAATTCCTGACTATGTAGAAGTTGTTTTCAACCATAATAGTGAGTGTTCACTGACCTTCACCATTTTGCTTTCTCCCAGACAGCAACTGATCACCAGCAGTGTATCACTACCATGTTAGCTACATAGCCCTACATCTTCATCAGGGATGCATGTCCATACCAACAAACAAGGTTGCCAATTCAGTCTCTCTGAGGGATTGCATTTATTTCCATCCTTAAAAACCCCAAAGAAAGCGCCTTGGGCACTTCAAACTTCAAGCAGCTCTGCATCTTCACTTTTGATTCTGTGAAGGAGGATGATTGTAGAAACTTAGCTGGTATAGCTGTTGCGAATGTTATTGTTGGGTATCATTGTATCTTTAAAAAGAATCATCCTGAATTGATGCATCTTATTTAATTTTATGCTTCCTTCATGTTTGTAGGTCTTTCCATTATAGTATTCATGCAGACTATACAAAGTTCATCATATTAAAGAGTTTTGAGACAGGAAATCCTTAGAATCATAGAATAATAGAATTCTACAGTGCAGAAGGAGGCCATTCAGCCCATTAAGTCTGCACTGACCACTATTCCACCCAGGCTCTATCCCCATAACCCCAACCCTAGCTAGTCCCCCTGACACTAAGAGGCAATTGCTGAAACTTATCAATTCTGATTACCAGAGAAAATCTGCGCACCAGCATAAACTATATCTGCAGTGTAAGATTTTTCTTATTTTTCCTTCTAATTTTCATCCTCTCTTAAATAGAAAGGATGGCCAATAAACAGCTTTCTGCTGTCCAATTGAGATTGACATACTTTGTGTCGTCCAGAGACGACACAATATATGTCAATCTCAATCGGGCGGCACAGTGGTTAGCACTGCTGGCTCACAGCTCCAGGGACCTGGGTTCGATTCCTGGCTTGGGTGACTGTCTGTGTCACAGTCTCCCCGTGTCTGCGTGGGTTTCCTCCGGGTGCTCCAGCTTCCTCCCACACTCCAAAAATGTGCGGTCAGGTTGATTGACCATGCTAAATTGCCTTTTAGTGTCCCGGATTAGAGGGATTAGCTGGGTAAATGTGTGGGGTTACGGGGATAGGGCCTGGGTGGGATTGTTGTCGGTGCAGACTCAATGGGCCGAATGGCCTCCTTCTGTACTGTAGGATTCTATGATTCAGAGATGAATCCTGAGATTTTCCTGGGCTGCAAGTCACAGGGCCACACCTTTGCTCATTTACTCACTACAGCCGTCATAGCGATATGAAGGCAAAATACTGCAGATGCTGGAGATCTGAAATAATAACAGGAAGTGCTGGAAAATCTCAACAGGGCTGGCAGCTTCTTTGGAAAGAAAACAGAGTTAACATTTCGAGTCCAATATGACTTCTTCAGAACACTGTCCTGCTGGGAGTCTCCCGCTGTGCTGGAGTTCTGAGCAGAGCTATTGCTTCGGGAGTCTGCTGTCAGGCATACACATTACATGCCCCATCCCACAGAGCTGGTTTAGAGCGATTAGCACCCCAATGCTGGGCACGCTGCTTGGGAGAGGATGCTGCTGTTGGACTACCTTTCTTTTCACCAGATTTGGAGGATCTTGAAGGCTCTGCTGGTGGTACATCTACTTTGAGGTGCCTGCTGCAAGTTGTCCAAGTCTCTGAAGCATTCAGGAGCACAAGGATCACAATTGCTTCTTTCAATGAACCCCCATAGCACAGCACTTCCCCACAGCCATTAAGATCAACAGTGAGATCCTGTGGATCATTTTCTCTATCTTGGGAGTCTCTCTTGACGAAGGCAGTCACAGACTAAACTTACCAACACGCTGAACATGCAACACGGCCTTCAGCCAACTGAGAAAAAGAGAATTTGAGGACCAGGATCTCAAACCTGAAACTGAGATCATAACAACTGATGAAATGATGCCACAATGCTCCAAATAAACTGAAGATGCTCATTTTTATTACTGATGGTCAGTGAAATCCAATTATATAGCCCTCGAAAACTCAATATCTGGAATGAGCTGCCAGAGGTAGTAGTAGAGGCGGGCACCATTTTGTCTTTTGAAAAGCATTTAGACAGTTACATGGGTAGGATGGGTATAGAGGGATATAGGCCAAATGCAGGCAACTGGGACCAGCTGAGAGGTTTAAAAAAAACGGTGGCATGGACAAGTTGGGCTGAAGGGCCTGCTTCCATGCTGTAAACCTCTATAATTATGGTTCAATGAAATTAAAAACTATTTGTCTCCCTTTTATAGATCTGATCCCATCACCACCACCAGCATCATAGAAACCCTACAGTACAGAAAGAGGCCATTCGACCCATCGAGTCTGCACCAACCACAATGCCACCCAGGCCCTACCCCCATATCCCTACATATTTTACCCACTAATCTCTCTAATCTACGCATCCCAGGGGCAATAAGGGGCAATTTTAGCATGGCCAATCAACCTAACCCACACATCTTTGGACTGTGGGAGGAAACCGGAGCACCCGGAGGAAACCCACGCAGACACGAGGAGAATGTGCAAACTCCACACAGACAGTGACCCAAGCCGGGAATCGAACCCAGGTCCCTGGAGCTGTGAAGCAGCAGTGCTAACCACTGTGCTACCGTGCTGCCCCATCGAGCCCGGTTTTATGTTGCAATATATTTACCAACTTGTTTAGAGAACATAGAACATAGAACAGTACAGCACAGAACAGGCCCTTCGGCCCACGATGTTGTGCCGAGCTTTATCTGAAACCAAGATCAAGCTATCCCACTCCCTGTCATCCTGGTGTGCTCCATGTGCCTATCCAATAACCGCTTAAATGTTCGTAAAGTGTCTGACTCCACTATCACAGCAGGCAGTCCATTCCACACCCCAACCACTCTCTGCGTAAAGAACCTACCTCTGATATCCTTCCTATATCTCCCACCATGAACCCTATAGTTATGCCCCCTTGTAATAGCTCCATCCACCCAAGGAAATAGTCTTTGACTCTTAAGTTTAACATACTTAATTCACTGGTTGGCTAAATTCTCCATTAAATATACCAGCAATACTGCTGTAATATCTGAAATGATCTTTTTTAATATGACGTGGAGAGAAAACAGGGAAAACGAATAACAAGATTTATTTTTATTTTGCTGAGTAGCCTCCATGGGTGCTCCAAAGGCTCGACAAGAATTTGGTGCGATGCTTTAGAAACTTTTTTTAAAAAAAAGATATGATGTGGGTGACGTTAGTTAAAAGGAGTGCTTGGAAAGAGGATAGTTCAACTTTTAATAAAATGTGCTGATCGTTTTCGAGAAAAGGTATATTGGCTGGCAGTTGACAACCTTGTCATAATTAAAGAAAGGCAAAAGGTAAAGGATATTAGTCATTTAAGAAACGGTTCTCCTCCCCCCTTTCCTGCAATGTGGGAGTCAGTTTCTTCAGTTCAATCACCACACGTCTGAGTGAACTTCTGATCAGGTTACTCCATTTTCAGCTTCTCCTTTCCTTGTTAGCAAAAGCCGAGCTCAAACAAAAGGCCAACTCTTGCCCCCCTTCCCCCACCCCCGCCCCCCAACCCCAGGCGTTTGTTGCCTCCTCTGTTTTGCTGGGAAGCAGGTATGCATCTCTTTTAACATTGCTCCCTTGGGTTAAAGGTGACTGATAAAATGCCTCTTACAATGACTGACCCCTGATGTCAACCTTCACACTTCCTCCATCTGGAGTCACCCTGTACTTTCCTTTTCCGCAGATATACAGACTAACTCAGAATTGTAATGATAAAGACCGTTATTTACAACCTGCTCATTTCTTTTAAGGCTTTTTTTTTGCTGAGGCTAAGGTTTGCTTTTTATCACTGCCAGACTGGCAAAAGCCTAGCAATCTGCTCCTCAGTCAGCTAATGTCACAACTTGCTCACTGACAAGTGTGCAAAGCTGCGATGGGTCTTTTAATTTCCTTCTCTGTACCTGGAATAAAGGTCTTGCATTTTGATTGTGTCTTTCACAGATCTGAAGAGTGCTTTACCAACTCTGCTTTGCATCTCTCTCAATGACAAGACACATTTCACAACACAGGCCGGGGTTTTCCAGTCCCTGCAGCAGGTTTTCCAGCATCGGAGGCAGCATGCCATTGGCTGCTGGCAGGATCTTTCCAGTCCTGCTGAAGGTAATGGCGTTTTACATGACTTGCCGGCCACGCCGCCAGGGAACCCACCAGCCAAATGCAACCCGCCTCTGCTACTCAAAAACCTGCTGCGGGGGACTACATCTTCCAAGACAAACTAAAACCATACATGCAGCACAGCTCTGGTCAAATCCATTTCCTGTGAATGCTGGCACATGCATAAATATTTGTAATGTTACTGTCCACTAGTGCACTAACAACGTAATCTGTGTAAGGAAGCAGATTTTAGTCCTGTCTTTCTTTGCTATTTTAATTGTTACTTCAATATCCTTCTAGCACGCTGCTGCATATTACCGCTGTGGTGGTACCATGAGAGAAATTACTTGGTCTGATGGTTGGAGGCCAGTTTCCTCTCTTTTCCTGAGTATAGCATTTACACCAAATGAACAAGATTGGCAAAGGGTCATTTCAATCTCTTCTCCGTCAGGGGAAGAGAGCTACTTTCTTTAAAGCATTCTTATAAGATACAATAATGCAACACAGCTCCACGTAGTTCTTCACACTAGGTGTTGGGCCAAAACTTCCATTTCGGCAAATAAAATAAAAAAATGTTTTCTATGCTCTACTTTCCTAACATGTACACCCTCCTCGTGTTTTAGCTCAGAATTGCTTTATTGTTAGCTGGATTGTTAGCAGAAAGAAGAAAACTACAATACACAATGAAGACATAGCATACAGGATCAATGTTGCCAATAATGTAAGTGCTTAGGAAAATAGATATCAGAAAAGGCCATTCAATCTAACTTAATACCCTCGCAGGCCCATGTTAAGTAACTGTTGACATTCAATTGCACTTAGAAGATAGTAACATGAAAAGGTAAAGACAGTTTGAAATATTTTCCTGCTTATTAATACCAGCATGTTCAATGCCAAATACTAAACAATGCTGGTCATAAAGGGGTATCTCCACTCCACTTCCATGTGTACACCTTATACACAGCCAAATATCAGTAAAAATATCAGTAAAAAGCATTATCTCTAGTTCCTATAAAGTAACACTGCAGCCCTGCAAAAACAGGCCCCCTGATATGTTTATATTGCTAACAAAGTGTATGATACTTGAGTCAAAGTTCAGATGTAGAAAAAACCTGCCCCTCAGCAAGGACCTGGCTGTAGGTAATGAAAGGGCAAAGGTTAACAGAGAAAACTGGTGAAAAAGGAATGAAGAATGTTGTTGTTATTCTGCTCTTAACAGCAAATGTTTGGAAATTGTGGCACAGAATTGGAAATTTAATCCTGCAATTCCTTCATGGAAATAAAGAACATAGTAAGTTACATTTGTGCGGTAAAGGCGCATAAACATTCTGCAAGAGATAAATTGTTGATCTTTTTATTTGTCTTCAGTACTCCATTTGAAGGGATCCATTCACAACAATAAACTACACTGTGAAAAGTCAGTTAAACTCCACAGCGACATGTTTGGATTACTTCTGGCTTTCATTAAACTAAATGATATCATGGATTTGATGAGTTATCATGATTGCAGTTCATACTTTCATACTCAAATCTTCGTTAATGCAGAATTATCAGACAACGAAATATTATATGGAACATTACATAAATTACTCCTAGCAGGGTGTTGGCAATTAATAATTTAACACAAAAGTCTGAATATTCAAACCATTAACTTACACCCATCAGATATGATTACTATGACCTCACAGTGCTAATTCATGTGCCAGTAGGTACATTATTTCTGTTTTGATCCAATTGTAAATCGTATTTACTGTTGATTTATTGTTGTGTGGATAGGCCATGTGTTATTACAGTTGGATCGGAGTGTATGGGATATATACTGTATACAATGGTCACTGGCACTTAATCTCCATGTAACCTGAGTAAGTTATTAATTCTAATCGAACACAGACCATAAAGCCAAAGGTCAGGAAAGTGGCTTGAATCCACAAGAACCACCATTTTTTTTAAAAATTCATCAACAGCTAATGTAGATTGAGCTGGGAGAGGTCCAATAGACTTTCCAAGTGGCCTGAGAGACAAGACCCTTGCCAAAATGCACCCTGGCTACTTGGGCAGATGCCCACAACCTCAGGAACCCTAGGTGTCTTTCTGCCAACCTCACTATCTCCAAGAGAGGCAATACTGAAGTGTATTGACAGGTACACTGGGTGGGATTTTCCGGCCGCACCCGCCTCAAAACCAGAAAATCCCACCCGAGGTCAACATGGTCTGTTCCCCCCCCACCCCGCCTGGTGTGATTCTCATGGTGGGTGGGATGGGAAAATTCCCTCCAATGTCAATGAAATCATCATAATTGCAATGTATAATTTGGACCCAGCAGAGAAGCATTTGAAAACTAGGAATTTAACCTATTTCTGCAATTGTCTGCAATTGATTCTTTTGTCTGTAAAGCAGTATGCTTGTCGTTAAATACATTGACATTTTCCCAAAACGTCAAAAGATATCAGCCTAATGGGCTTGGAATTGTGATGATGAAATGCATTGCACCTCAGTTGTCATTGGCTCTAATCCCAAGAGATGATAGGTTTAACCTATAGTTATCCGATATCATCAGAGCTATCCTGCACTTGGCTGGCAAGTCCAGCAGCAGATCCATTAGTATTACGCTGATTACATGTATTTAGTTACTAAAGCACAAGATATCTTTCATGCATGCTAACACAGGGGGAGCTGCCGCTACTAACAGATCTTGTGGCTGCAAATACCATTCTGAACTTAATAAAACTTCAGCATGACCACAGGCCTGAAATTAGTTTTATGAATAGGGTCAGAGCCTGTGTCTCCTCGCCACCGATTCATTTAAGGATCTGTGTATTTTTTGGGTCAAGGCAAGGGGTAGTCTAGCAAAGTTCTTCTATCTGCTCCTTCAGATATGAGCCAGATTCACAAGTGAAGCCGGGATGTGACAGTTTTACTAAATAATTTGACAAATGTAATGACATTACAAGATTTCATCCAGATGTTATTAGTATGTGGACACTTTACTGTTGACATGTGGAAACTATTAATTTTTTGCTGCTGGATATTAATTAACAGTAAACCTTATTATCCTACACTGACTCAATCTCTGAACGAGTACAATCCCTCAGGGGATAACAATACAGCTTTCAAGAGTGAATATTCTGTGGACTTGCGGACTCTGAAGGCTGTGTAGGATATTGATCCAAATGTAACAATCATGGTGGTACTAAAATCATTAGAACTTATTTTTACATACAAAAATAAAATCAATGTAAATGTTCAGGGATAACAGTGATATCATTACGTTACAATCAAACCTCACTAAGGGCTGGTAGTGTACCATAAAGGGTAACAGGAAGGATTCTGATTAACACTCAGCGTTAACACTATTGACACTAGATCTGTCATTGCCACTCAGTCTGCTTTTGGGTAGCACCTATCTAAAGCGAGTTAACAGTTATCAGTCAGCTGTACTTAGCCTCATCCTCCCCAAAACATAAGAGCTCTGGTGGATAGTGAGAGCAGTGAAGAAAAGCTAGTGAGAATACAGCATTTTTACGGGGTATCGCATTAATGCTAATAAATTAACTTGGATGTGCCACTGTAGCAATTCACTGAGTAATCGCAGATCTGTGCCTCTAATTCCAATATCCTGCATTTACAGACATTCTATTCAATATGAAGAGCTGGAGTAAGGCTGGGATTTATGTTTACAATAAATGATGTGCTTTCTATTTGCACAGAAATCACCATACTGTGGAGTCAGAATTTATTTTCTGGAGATTTACAGTTGCTTCCTTTTTACCCTGATCAGTTTTACCCTTTCAACAAAAGTTCTGGTGTACAGAGCAATTTTGGTCACCGCACTCTTGGACTCTGCATCAGCGACACAAGAATACTGGAGAAATTCCTTCAGCAATGCCTCCCTCACATCCTCCGGATTCAACGGGAGGACGGGCAAACAAATGATAGAGTCCTTCTTGCAACCAACATTCACCCAAAAATCCTGCAATATCAATTTTGATTGACAGGACACATTGTCCGGATAGCCAAAAAGCATATAACCGAGTAGATGCCATCCTCGAATTGAGGGACAGCTGATGATGTGGGATTGACACATGCACACATCCCCACAGATATGAATGAAAACATCTGGAGGCAGAAATTGGACCTCATCACACGCCTAAAACTGACATACTGAGGGAACTTTGGAGACCACCATGCTGCCATTTTGGTTGCGCACTTTGTCTGACATCTGGTAAGTCTACCTAAAATGGTTGATAGTTCCCTTGTATGTGCTAATTAGGTCCCTGGCACCTGTTTGCAGACTCCTCTGCTTAGGTTTTCCAGATGTGGATGTGGCCTAGAAAGTATGCACCACTAAAAGGGCACATCAAACATTTCTGAGTTTAACATGGGGCCAGGAAGAACAGGAGTGCTCTTCCATGGCATACCAGAGGGCCACTTTCAGTCAAGCAATCAATTTGAAATTGTCCTGTTGCTTTTGGATAAGCTGCCTCAGAAGATGCAATAGTTGCCTGCAGTTCAACTGCAGAAATGAGGCCTGAGGCCCAAGTTCAGGCAAGCCTGGGGTCGCTTAGTTGGAGTGCATACTGCCTGCACACTATTGGTTATGCACCAAAAAAGGACCCAATAACAATTTCCGTGCCCTAATTACATTACACAGTTGATGTATGACTGTCTAGTGCATCAACATTGATTACGCAATACTCAGTGAGGGACAGCTCTAGTTAGGGATCATCCTGCACACAGGAACAGTAACAGGAAAAGTGGGACGTCTACAAAAAGTGAATGGCTATAAAAAGACCTCAAGTAACATTACATTTCAAATTAACCAGTGGGAAAGATTTCCTCTATGCATGTGTTACCAAAATTGGAATCTTGTTTATAAGGTTTTGTTACACACAACATTCTGTGAGAATCTTCCCACCATATTACATTTCTACTGCTCATCTTCCATTTATAATCTCTGGGTATATAAACATAGAATGCTTAATGCTTTGACATGCCATTGGTTCCTGAATTGAAGTGTTCATTGAATAACACAATTAATTAAGCTAACCTAGGACAATATTGTTGATCACAGTGATATAAACTGCGCAAACCATAAAAGTGTGTGAATCTGTCTCCTGTACTGTATACCAATGTGATTGTACATGGATGTTTAAATGTGAACTATAAGATTTCTACGGTGTATTCACACAGTGGAGCAGTGAACCTCATTGCACCCATTTTCTGCCCAACTCTTTCAGGGATTTTCACTTTGTTTTGTTCTGGTGTCATGTCAGACCCTGATACTAGGCTCAGTTGGTTTGCAATATTGAAGTGAGGCTATGGCAGGATATCAGCCTGCCCTGCAGTGGCACACTTGACATTTAAGCCGCAGTATACCCGTTATAGATATATAATGGGACTGACTTTTGTGACCAGCAGTATTGGCCTTGAATAAAGTCACCCACAAATGTCTAGCAGGCGCCAGAGTGCAGACTTCTTTACTCCAATGTGACTTTGAATGTGGTGCCATCTGTCAGGTCTAGAACAGGCAGACAAGCTGAGTAGCCAATCAGTTGAAGAGTTCTTATACACAGTAAAGCAGGGAGTAAAACTTAGGAATTACAATTCACATTTTAATCATTGGACAAAAAGCAATTAAGACTGGGCCAGGCACATGGGATGGAAGTAGCAGCTGAAATGTCATAAACAAAGTATTAAAAGATGAAAATAAATTTTAATTTAAAAAATGAGCAAAACTTTCAATGAGGGAATGACCCACCCACAATTGTAAAGTTAGTTCTTCAGGACAAAAGAGCTTGTTCAGCAGTATGTCATAATTTAGTACTCCATTGAAAACTCAGTTACTCCAGGTTCAAAGTAAAGTTTATTTATTAGTCACAAGTAGGCTTAGATTCACACTGCGATGACGTTACTGTGAAAATCCCCTAGTTGTCACACTCCGGCGTCTGTTCGAGTACACTGAGGTAGAATTTAGCATGGCCAATGCACCTAACCAGCACATCTTTCAGACTGTGGGAGGAAACCGGAGCACCCGGAGGAAACCCACGCAGACACAGGGAGAATGTACAAACTCCACGCAGACAGTGACCCAAGCCGGGAATCGAACCCAGGTCCCTAGCGCTGTGAGGCAACAGTGCTGACCACTATGCCACCGTGCTGCCCTTAGTGACTGAGAACATTTTCATTGGTTTCACAGTATGTAGGATTTGAAGTTCATGTGGGGGATTTTCTGCTCCCGTTTTTATCAGGAGGGATTGGCGATGGGAACAGAAAATCCTGCGAGCGACCCAAATCGCATTTCACGGCAATGTAAAGGCATGATGCGAATGTCCCCGCCTCTGTCGGTGATGCAATGGCCCGATTAGAAAAATTACCATCATATTTACACCTGATAATCACCCCATTACATTATCCATTCATGACAGGTCTCCCATGGTGTGCAGAACCTAGCAGAGGAGCTCAGGTGAGTGAATGCTCAGGGGGAGAAGATCACACATGGGCACTGCTCCCTGTCAGGACAGTGTTGGTGGGTGGGGGGGAAGAAAAGAGATTTGCAGGGGTTTTGCTTTTACTTTTTTGCATCAGGGCAGCCCCCATATATTAAAAGCTAAGTTGCTGGCAGGGAGGGCTTAATCAGAGCCGATGTTGTGTCATGGGCACTGCCCCCTCAACTTTCTTTTCCAATCAATAGGTGGAGAAAGCCGCCGTTAGGGCCAGTAGCTCCAACACAGCTGTTCCCGCCCCTTGCTACACTCTGAATTCTACGATTTGGCGCTCAGCCAAATCTCCATTCACTGCAAAGGGACCAGAGAATCCCAGTCACAGGCCAGGTCAGAGAATCCCAGTCTGCATGTTTCAGGGAAAACTCTGCCCCACGTCAATTCACTGATGCTGTGTTGAGTGCAACTGTGAAGATTGCAACAGGGCACTCTGTGGAGGAAGGGAGCAATGATAGCAACTTGCTGATTTCCACTTTTAACTGCAAATGTGTGGATGCGTTAATAGATTTGTCAATACAACAGCAATTTCTGGGCTATTGTCTCTGCTTACACAAAATGGAGCCCTATGGACCATGTATGATAAATCAGATCTGCAGTGCTGCACTGACCATCATGGTCATACTAACAGCTCATTTTGTGTCATTAATTTCACAAGTTCACTCCTCACAAATTAAGTTACTCAGTAAAATTAAAGTTAATTTTGTTTAATGAAAAACATCATCTGACATAAATTTTGTATAATAAAAAAATGAATTTTAATTAAAAATTAATTTTGCATCATTTAAACACCACCTGGCATTAAAGAATGTAACTGGAACAAATCCAAGCTCTCTTGCTGGCTCATAGTCAGGCTTCTGTCGGGAAGTCACGTTCTGAGAGTTGCAGTTTTGACATGCCAGATTTAGAAGGAATATCTACACGTCACAATTATTGATAATATTAGGACTTTAACAATAATATTATTACAGTTTTCACCAGCCTTAACAGATGTTACATAGTAATGAAGATTTTAAAAAGTGTAAAACATGGATATAGAGATAACCCATGTTGCATGATGATTCTTAAAGGAGCCACATTAGCTGATCAAAGCTCTATGCAATGTGACAAAACAAAACAATATCAATACATTTCAGACTCGAGTCTCATCACTGTGTCAATGAATGTCCACCATTACACCTTGGTCAATGTCAGAACCACATTTGGCATGGAGACATGACATGAGGGCGTCACGGTAGCACAGTGGTTAGCACTGCTGCTTCACAGCGCCAGGGACCCGGGCTCGATTCCCGGCTTGGGTCACTATCTGTGTGGAGTTTGCACATTCTCCCCGTGTCTGCATGAGTTTCCTCCGGGTGCTTCCCACATTCTGAAAGATGTGCTGGTTGGGTGCATTGAACCGAACAGGTGCCGGACTGTGGCGACTAGGGGAATTTCACGGTAACTTCATTGCAGTGTTAATGTAAGCCTTACTTATGACTGATAAATAAACTTTACTTTTTACTTATATGAAAACATGGCATTTGCCAAATGTTTTTGTTCTCCATATTAACGAGTCTCTGGGAGACGGTGCTAAATTAGTCATAATTTAAAGCAGCTTTGGACTGTGCATCTGAACCTCTTAAGAACAGGGTTGAAACGACTTTAATTCTCACATAGAGGTCATACAATCAATAAAAAAAATACAACTTCCATCCCATTACTGTGGACTGGCTTTGAATCCAGTCCCAGGAGTTAAATGACCGTGCGCACGATTTATTTCCCCCTTTAAAAAAATCAAGCTAAGCCTCTTTCAGAGATAAAGCTTTCAAATAGAGTTGACTGTTGTAATATAATGGCACCATTGCTGCGCAGTCATATAAGGACATAACTGAAATTATAAAATACCCTGCAGATTATAGTAATTCCAAACATTTTACAAGTATTGGGTACTAACGTTTATGCAATAGTTTGGCAGTGTTCATGCTAGACCGAGGCCCTCATTTAAAAGGTGTTGGAGTAGACAATTGCTTGATTTGTGCCATTTCTGATTTTCTGTTTAGAATTCACTGTGTGATTTTGAGGACTCCAAACGGGAACGTCAACTTTCTCCACACCTCTCAGTTTTATCCCATGACAGATTCAATTACATTTATTAATGGACATTAATTGGTTTGAGGTCTGTGCAATGACCAAGCATGTCAAAGACATGCATTCTTGTCTTCCTATGAGAAATTGTGATGAGAAAATCCTTCATATCTTGGCTCAGGGTTGTTGGTACTTGTATGATCAATGTTATAAAAGACTTCTGGTTCATTTTACAAGCCTTTGATGAAGAAGACATCATGGATTTGGATTGTCTCATTAAGTTCTAGAGGGGCAAAGATAAGGAGGTAGACTTACTGCTTTAGCTCCAATCAGCAATTGGCCACAACTTGTGTTTGAAATCACGCCACTTTTCTGAAGTGAAATTATGGTTTAAATTTCCACTGAAACTCATTTACCTAATCATGAATGTGAAATCTCCCATGATCCAGCACAATTGGTCAGCATAATGGAACATAATATTTTGTTTTGTATTAAAAAAAAATCCCTTAATGTATTTGAGTGGTAACCTGGTGCAGTTTGAATGGTCCAGATGAAATGTAGTTTTATCACATTAAGTGTTTAGTCCAATCTCTGAATAAACTGGTTTCAATTACTGAAATTGACTCAAAGCAGCTATATCACACATTTACTAATTCCACTCTCTTGATCGTTTCGTTTTCCAATTTAAACATAGTTGCTCAGTCCGTTATCATCTGCAGGTAAATATTTTCAATTCTCATTAGCATAAACCAATTAACTATTCCTTTGAGAAATATTAGCCTATTTCAAATCAGTTTCCTTTCACTTGAGACGTATTTCTTTCTGTGATTAACATTACTTCACATTTCACCTTAAGTAATAGGCTCGATGCACTTGATGTCAGTCTTTCTTGC
Organism: Mustelus asterias; assembly: GCF_964213995.1. Taxonomy (NCBI): domain Eukaryota; kingdom Metazoa; phylum Chordata; class Chondrichthyes; order Carcharhiniformes; family Triakidae; genus Mustelus; species Mustelus asterias. The sequence goes on from NC_135801.1 coordinate 85,194,413, forward strand.
AAGTATCTGACATGCACATTAATCATTTGTTGTATAGACTATTAAAACATACATTTATTCAAAACTGAGTCAATGCAACCCGCATGAACTAATCTACCAGAATATATGAGCGAGGAAATGTAAGCCCGAGTACTTTTCAATGTTAACAAAAAAACATACCAGTCGGTCAATCATTGTAAGATCCATTAAACTCTGAACAATCTGAATAATATATATGGTACAGTCATTAAAGGAATTGTTGGGGCAGCCTTTCCAGAATCTGGGAATGTGATTTTGAAGACCATTTTAAATAGTGCGGGCTGCCATTTCGAAGCTAATGTTGTTTCAATGGATTGTTATTTTTAAAAAATACACGAACCAGAGAATTATTCAAGGGGGGGGGGGGGTTATTATTTTCAAATGCTTCAATGGAAAATGCAGTCGTTCAACAATGAGCTTCAGTGCAATCATATCGAAGTCGTTAGAAAGCGAGTGCTGGGTACATGTTGCATTGTTGTAAATTATTTTGGATTCTTTACAAGGCTCCTTAACAAAATGTTAATAATGCAAAGAAGAGAAAAGCAAAAATGATGGTGTGCAATTACATTCTGTTTACCAACTTAATGCAATCAAATATTCTTTCCGTGGAACATGAATGATGTTTCAAGTGGCTGAAAGCCAAACCCTGGGGACTGTGAGGAGTGGATCAATTGTTCCCAGACCAATAAACACTCTAACTAAAGGAGTTCTCTGACAGACCCCCTGGGTTGGCATCAGAAGTAGAAACAGCAACAGGGTCAGAAAATTCTCGATTATTCTTGCTGTGTTAATTGAGCCACATTGACGAAACAGACTTAACGAGAGAATTCATTAACTCTCAGAGCTAATTGCGTTGTCATATTGCATGTGCTAGATTCTAGTCTCTCCTAAGAATGACATGTGACTTAGACTTGAGTTGTACTGCTCATTGTATGCTACTCTCTGATTGGGGGAAATAAAATATTGCATGTGCACATTTGTATCCAAGTTACTTCGTGTTAACAATAGTCATTTGGGTTACGATGTAGGTCAAAGCCTTTTCAAACTGCGCATTTACCAATTGCTGTTGCACTTCAATGTACTTCAAGCAGCTGCTGGTTAAATGCCAATGGTGGAGTCTCGAGGCCCTTAAGCAATCATCAGTTGCCCACTTAAGGGCCTCAATTAGCCCATTGGTGGGCAGGCTACTGGACACCAATCTCGTGGCTGGTATAATTGTGGTGGGGCAGGGGCGAGTGGCTGGGTAGTGGGCCTGATAGATTTACCATGCCCTCTACTTTCAAACCCACTGGTGGGGGAATGTTAAGTCCAGCCATTAACTGGGCTGGATTTAACATTCCCCCACCACTGGGTTTAACAGTGGATTTAACATTAACTGGGCGGCACGGTGACACAGTGGTTAGAATTGCTGCCTCACAGCTCCAGGGACCTGGGTTTGATTCCCGACTTGGGTCAATGTCTGTGTGGAATTTGCACATTCTCCCCATGTCTGCATGGGGTTTCCTTCAGGTGCTCCAGTTTCCTCCCACAGTCCAAAAATGTGCGGGTTAGGTTGATTGGACATGCAAAATTAACCCTTAGTGTCCCGGGGCATGATAGGTTAGAGTGATTAGCAGGGTAACTAAGCGGGGATAGGGCCTGGATGGGATTGTTGTCGGTGCAGACTCGAAGGGCCGAATGGCCTCCTTCTGCACTATAGGGTTTCTATGATTTCTATGAACTCCGTTTCTCTCTCCACAGATGCTGCCTGATCTGCTGAGTATTTCTATAATTTGCATTGAAACTTACAAAATTCTTAAAGGGCTAGACAGGGTAGATGCAGAAAGAATGTTTCCCGTGGCTGGGGTGTCTAGCACCAAGGATACAGTCTCAAAATGAGGGGCAAGCCATTTAGGAATGAGATGTGAAGGAACTTTTTCATTCAGAAGGTAATGAATCTTTGAAATTCTTTGCCCCCGAGGGCTGTGGGACCTCAGTGAAGAGGTTCAGGCCAGAGACTGATAGTTTTCTACATACCAAAGGCATCAAGGGATATGGGGATAGTCAAGGGTGAAAGTTGGTGAAATTTCCTCCCGGTAGGGTTGCATTGCAATCCTGTTTCTCACCTATTAGCACATCACCATGAAGTAGCTCACCCTGGTATATAATCACATTGACATCACTGCATTAATTCAATGTCAATATAAAAATGTTTATTAAAAAACTTCCTTTACCTGCTGGTTTAACTGAGGTGTTAATTTGTTACGGAACTGTACCTCAGCAAGGAGTGAGTGCTGAGTAGGAGAGGAGAAATGTGGAAGCATAAATTAAAAGCTTTCTTGCTGGAAGATTTGTGCTAATCTATAACATGGTTATACAAAAACAATTAACAGCAGTTTCTGGAGAAGAAGTATTCAGGATCTCAGCGAACCTGCCAGTCAGGTAGGTCACAAAACTTTGCTATAACTTTACTCTCAACTGTAGCGTTGCCAATTTGCAAACCTGTTAGAATGCTGATTAATCTAAACCTGCGAGAGGTTTGTTACGAATGATTTACTGGCAATATGTCTGCAAAAACAAGAGGGTCCCATTCCTGGGTTTTGTTGCTATAAATTCATTGATTTACAATTTAATGCAATTCTTTTGGTTTGATTTATTGTCACATTAGTATATAATGAAAAGTCTTGTTTCTTGCGTGCTATAGACAAAACATACCATACATAGGGAAGGGAAAGAAAGGAGAGAGTGCAGAATGTAGTGTTACAGTCATAGCTAGGGTGTAGAGAAAGGTCAGCTTAATGCGAGGTAGGTCCATTCAATAGCCTGATGACAGCAGGCAGAGATTGAACTAAAGCATTGTTAGAGAGTTTAAAAGAGTTGGAATAAAGTTTTAGAATCATAGAACAAGATTAAAGATAGAATTAGAAGGTATGCTGGGCACAGCTTGCAAGAAGTCACCTTGGTCTGGTGCCATCTTGGTTTAGGGAAATGTCAGTCCAAACGGTTACAACCAAATAGAAATTGCCATTTCCTGCAGTCCACGCTGACTGGGACTTCTGTTAATCTGAAAGGTTTCCTGAGGAATCAGAGAAACCCCAGTAGACCTTCAGTGAGAATCTCAATTCATTCATACTGCAGTCTAATTTGGGTCAGTGTGGTCTGAATTTTATGAAAGGTCAAAGTTTCTGAGCCACTTTCTTACTGGTACATGGTACCGGAATGTACTGGCTTACTTTCACCTCTTGAAATAGTGCAGGACGAAGTTCATTGTGATAGGCAATCAGCCGTGATCTAGCTGATTAGCACAGCAGGCTTGAAGGGCTGAATGGCATATTCTTGCTCCTATGTTCCGCAGCTAGATTTATTATGACATGACCTGGTGTAACTGACCAGCAAATGATTCAGGGCACATTTCACATCAACAGCGGAACGTGAATGGTTCTGTTTCCCAATTTGTTTCAGTTTTGGAGGCCCCATTTCCACTGACGCCTCTGATATCCAGTCAGGGCTCACATCCTGATGAAATGAAGTATGGCTGTGATCTCAATACAACCACATTTATAGCTTAGAGGCATGGTGATTATTTTTCACATCTCTGGATATTTCTTTGAAGAATATCAGGTACATTTGAAATCTTTTCCTCTCTAGCCATGCAGAACTTTGCACTTTGGGATCTAGCCTGTAATCCTAGATCTGTAGTTTGATTCTGGAACAACTAGGGGCTTGGGTTAGACAGACAGGCCTGGGAGATACAATCGATCACCATAAACTGCCCTTTTTCTCTGCATTTAATATCGCTGGGAAGCAATTTCTTGGCAATTACATTAAACATGGAGAATGCAGGTTCAGCCAAAACTTGTTTGGACTGGTATAATCAGTTACCTGCCAAAGAAAACTTGTTCTGAAGTACAAATCGAAAAACTCAGGTTTGCACTGAATGGCCAGTTAACTGTCCACATACTTCATTATGGGACTTAATAGGATGGAGGGTTATAGGTAGGCCTAGAAGGTAGGGATATGTTCGGCACAACTTGTGGGGCCGAAGGGCCTGTTTGTGCTGTAGTTTTTCTATGTTTCTATACATTCCCACTTACTAATTTAGCTGTCTCACACATACAGAGACACTTAAAATTGAAATGATAGATAGGCTTTGGCTCTCCTTTTATATTTGCCTTGGATGGGATCCTTGCTGGCAAAAGGAACATTTATAACCGTCCCTTAGCTGCCCTGTGAATTTGGTAGTGGGATTTTCTTCTTGATCCACTGCAATCCGGGTGGTAAAGTTGTTCTTTTGTAGTGGTCTGATACTGTGGGATGGTTTGCTCGGCCACTTCTGAGGGTAGTTGAGAGCCAACTATGTCGGTACAAATAGGCCATTTTGGCTAAATATATTAATGAGCAAGTTGGGGGGGTTTACAACAATGACACTAGCTTTTTATTAGATTTCCAATCTTTTAAACATGAATTCAAATTTCTGAAACTGCCACGGGGGAATTTGGACTCAGGTTCTCTGGATTATTAGTCCAGATCTCTGAATTATTAGTTTAGTAATTGAAGCACTACACTTATGGGAAGAGTAATGATGAAAGTGATGCAGGTCATTTGGATGAACCCAATTGTTTAACTGCTGAAAGAAGCCTTTGCAGCAGCTCCCACAAGGATAATAATTAAGTCAGAAGAAAGGGCAAGCTTAATGGAGCATCGTTATTTAAATCTCAGTCAAACATGTTTAATTGGTCATTTTTCACTAACAAGTGTAACTTTGTCCGGTGCAAGGTTTCAAGGACAGAAATACCTTTTCGTTACTCAAAGAAATTACATATTCAACACTTGGAAACTTGTTACTTGTTTTTCTTTCTCTAAATTATGCTTCCATCTTTCCTCACATTTTACGGGAAAATAAATGTGCGCGTATCAGTTTACAAAGGACAAGGATGTGTGGAGGTCTGGTGCATACAAACTCAGTGCTGACATTTGTGTCTACATAAAGCTGGGAAATAGTTGGTGTTGAAAGAGTCCTCAAGCAAGACTTCAGCCTTTAACCTTACCGCTTTGAAGGAAAAGAATACCTTCTGTGTCCGAAGGCTGAAACAACTCAAATAAGGGAGAAAAACAACAGTTTACACTGTTCCAATAAGTAGGCAATAGTAATGGTGTCAGCACTGTAACTTCAGCTGAGAAAAAGTCCTGTGGGCTCTTTTTTAAACAAATCAATTAAAAACTAATTGTAGTTCAGAGGCAGAACTTCAAAAAAAATACAAGGAAGAAAGGAATGGCTGAAATGAGTGGAAGCAATGGGTTGCTCATCGTATCTCGCATCGTTTTCTCCAACATGCTGTACTTGGGAGTGTTTTCAAAAATGAAATGTATTTTATATTCTTTGCATACACTTTGCCTTTTTTTTAAAAAAAGCGTATGTACTGCAGGGAGAGAACACTTCCTCTTCTTAACTGTTGATCCCTAGTTTCTCCACAAAATCTTTTCTGAACCATGCACCATACAAGAGAGAGCAAGTGACCCCACCCAAGTCTTCATCTCTATACAGGCTCTGCAAACAGCCATTAAAAGTGTAGGAGCCAAGTTTCTCTCTGACTTTCTTGCTCTGTGAGGAAATATCTGGCCCCCTCTCAGTGTTCCCCCACAATAAAGCGAGTATGATTGGGAACTCAGTTTGTAAAGATCCAAGGGTATAAACCGATGCCCCACACCTCTGAGGCATTACATTTACAAGCAATTATTTCTTGGGATGTGGAAATGACTGGCAGGGCCAAAATTTACTGTCCCTCCCTAGTCAACCTAGAGAACGTAGTGGTAGGCCAAAATAGTGCTTTACCATGGCAGGGATACGGATGAAGGATGCAGGTCAATTTAACAGATAATGTCTGGCTATACTCCCAGTGGGAATGATAAAGTCACATTCTCATGCAGGATAACCACAAAGGTAGCGTCTATCTCTTGAAGAGAGCCATTAGGTCAACTGCATACATGTGTTTCCCTCAAGGCTCTTTGCAGTTTTTGAAAATGAGTCAGGACTGGCAGGAAAGGCATGTTAGGGTCTGAATAGGGACTTCATTGTGAGCATTCAGATTTCAGTTACATGACCATGCTGAAGCGACAGCAGCAGGTCACTCCAACTCCTGACCTTTCCCCTTCTCCTTCGCTCCTTTGTTCACGTTTTGGTCTATTTATACCATTAAACTGTGAATACTCGGATTATTAGAATATTAGGCAGACTGGAGAACTAAGTCAGACATTTATTATAACTAAGACAAGTGAATGGCTTAATGCATACGTGAGTGCACAACATTGTACATTAATAGGGTGTCCATGCCAGTGTAATAATGTGGGGCAGCAGAGCATTCATATGAACATTATATGTGAGTGCTAGCTGTGTTATAATACAGTGGACATGAATATTAGAATATGGGCTATTTGGTGTAGCAATAGTCTTACAATATTTAGGTTTTCTAAGCACTATAAAATGGCAACATGGGTGCTATAACACAGTGTGAGAGAGATTTGAGAGAGTATGGACAGAATACATTGTGTACAGGAGTCATATAATGTGATGTATATGTAAATTCCACAATGCTATATATTTATATATATATATATATATCTATATATAATATATATATATAGTTGTCAGATGATGAACTCCATATCATTGTGTACACTACTATGGCATGTTAACTCCCAAGAATATTCAAAAGATATTGCAAAATGTAAGGAATATTAAAACATGGAAAGTTATCAAAAGGTTTGGAAATAGATTTGTGAATTTGGCATGTATGCATCATGAGAATTTTTTCAGACGGATACATAAAAATTGAAATATTCACGAGGGGCAGGATTTTCCTGCCGCACTCGTCCCAAGACCGGAAAATCCTGCCCGAGGTTAACAGACCTTTGCGTGATCCGCCTCCACCCGCTACGATTCCGGTGACGGGTGGGACGGGAAAATTCCATCCTGCAATTTTAAAACAGTGTTAAATCACACAATCTTGTTGGCTACAGCTGTGAGTCTGTTAGAAACAGAATTACCCAGTGGATTCTTTAGGAAAGCCCGTGAAACTGTTGTCAACCAAACTATTGTATGCCAGGATAGCAAAGCTTGCATTTGTGTGGCACTTTATGTGATGAATAACATTTAAAGTGCAGCTATTATTACCATTGCAAATGTAGGTAAGACATTCTGCATGAGCAATCATCAAAATTGCATCAATAAAACAGCATACTACCCAATCTGATTATTTGTCGGAGGTTTTTGTTGAGGGGCTTCTACTGGTCACTTAGGTAACTCTGCCCTATCATTAAGTCTTTACCATACACCTAAATCATTGAAATAGAATGCATCTTGAAGGCACAATTCCAAGTCAAAACATTTTGGGTTACATGAGATATTTGAACCACACATAACTCATTCATATATTAGGCTCCATCCACACCATTGTGGGGATCTAATTACTTTAAATGACATATAGATTGAAGGAAATTTGAAGGAGAGCTTGTAGCCTCATGCTTGATTTATTTATCATGAGATAATTCTTTGCAAAATGTAATTAAATCTATTTATTCTTATGACTATGGGAGCAAAATATTGCTTTTTGTTAAACGTATGGATTTGCCACAGTGATCTAGTGTCACATTATTAGCATTGCCAAATATTCTGCTGTTCTGACAGCGTTGTCCCAAGAGTAGCATTGATCAGCAACTCCCATTCAGTCTCAGTCTCTCAAGGGAAGCTGCTATCGCAAAAGAAACATGTCAAGCAATATCATTGAAGCAAAAGATATTCTAAACATCATACATAGATATCTGTGAGTCTCAGAGGACAGCTGCAGTTTCTTTAGATCAGCAATCTAGGTACTTCAATTGCATTTGTGCTTATTTTTCCTATCAGCTTATTTGTCCTGGAAACTGGAGATTTGAGCACGATTGTTAGTACAGCTACTTCACTGGCAGATGTGTCTGTGCGGAGTCTGCATGTTCTCCCTGTATCTGCATGGGTTTCCCCCGGATGCTCCAGTTTCCTCCCACTGTCAGAAAGACGTGTTGGTTAGGTGCATTGGCCTGCTAAATTCTCCCTCTGTGTACCCGAACAGGCACCAGAGTGTGGTGACTAGGGGATTTTCACAGTGAGTTCATTGCAGTGTTAATGTAAGCCTACTTGTGACACTAATAAATAAACTTAAAACTTAGAGTCCAAGATTTGTTAACACCAAAATTTTCCAATGAATTGAACCTTGGCCTGTTTTAATCTTAGGTGTGTAAAATATGCCCACTGACCACTTGTTGTAACAGCAGTGACCTGAACCATGTTGAAGCTTGAGTCTCATTGTGTGCAGCCAGCAAGCTGTGCAAATCAAACCGGTGCTCTAAGGTAATTCTCTGTTGAACAGCGTGGAACGTTGGCCTATTACTGTGTGGAGCTGGCCAACAGTTGGAGGCAAGTACTGGTGGAGAGGTGATCCCAGAAAAGGTCAGTAGCACTGGAGTATTTTTACAGGGCCATCCTGGTCTTACAAAAGCACAAGTTTAAACATTGCTGTAGCCTGGTTTTGAGTAGGCTCTGGTGATCGCCAAGGGTGGCTGATTGGATTGCTCAATGCTCCTACAAATGGGTAGAATGTATGCCATGTCCACTCTGCCTATTTGTACCTCAAAATTACAATCAGGGTCCTTTCTTAGTCATAGGACCCCAGTTTGCATACGATGCGGCCTTCCGCCTGAAGCAGGCAGGAACGCAGCCATCCCTTTCAGGACCCTTTCCAAGATGGCAGTGGCTGGCACACCAATATAAATGGGCAGTGAGTGACCAAACATACATTGTGGGCCATAACTGCCCCATTTACATTGGGGAGGAAATTGCTGGGGCCTTGAGAGAAATCTTTGTATCCTCACTGGCTACAGGGGAAGTCCCAGAGGATTGGAGAATAGCCAATGTTGTTCCTTTGTTTAAGAAGAGTAGCAAGAATAATCCAGGTAATTACAGGCCGGTGAGCCTTACATCAGTGGTAGGGAAATTATTGGAGAGGATTCTTCGAGACAGGATTTATTCCCACTTGGAAATAAGTGGAAGTATTAGTGAGAGGCAACATGGTTTTGTGAAGGGGAGGTCGTGTCTCACTAACTTGATCGAGTTTTTCGAGGAAGTGACGAAGGTGATTGATGAGGGTAGGGCAGTGGATGTTGTCTACATGGACTTCAGTGAGGCCTTTGACAAGGTCTCTCATGGCAGATTGGTGCAGAAGGTGAAGTCGCATGGGATCAGATGTGAGCTGGCAAGGTGGATACAAAACTAGCTCGGTCAAAGACAGAGGGTAGCAGTGGAAGTGTGCATTTCTGAATGGAGGGCTGTGACAAGTGGCGTTCCTCAGGGATCAGTGCTCGGACCTTTGCTGTTTGTAATATCTATAAATGATTTGGAGGAAAATGTAATTGGATTGATTAGTAAGTTTGCAGATGACACAAAGGTTGGTGGATTTGCAGATAGTGATGAGGACCATCAGAGGATACAGCAAGATATAGATCAGTTGGAGAGTTGGGCGGAGAGGTGGCAGATGGAGTTTAATCCGGACAAATGTGAGGTAATGCATTTTGGAAGGTCTAATACAGATAGGAAATATACAGTAAATGGCAGAACCCTTAAGAATATTGATAGGCAGAGGGATCTGGGTGTACAGGTACACAGGTCACTGAAAGTGGCAACGTAGGTGGAGAAGGTAGTTAAGGCGGCATACGGCATGCTTGCCTTCATTGGCCGGGGCATTGAGTTTAAAAATTGGCAAGTCATGTTGCAGCTTTATAGAACCTTAGTTAGGCCGCACTTGGAATATAGTGTTCAATTCTGGTCGCCACACTATCAGAAGGATGTGGAGGCTTTGGAGAGGGTACAGAAAAGATTTACTAAGAGGGCATCAGCTATGAGGAGAGATTGGAGAAACTTGGTTTGTTCTCACTGGAATGACAGAGCAGCAACCTGATAGACATCTATAAGATTATGAGGGGCATGGACATAGTGGATAGTTAGAAGCTTTTTCCCAGGGTGGAAGAGTCAATTACTAGAGGGCTTAGGTTCAAAATGCGAGGGGCAAGGTTTAAAGGAGATGTACAAGGCAGATTTTTTACACAGAGGGTGGCGGGTGCCTGGAACTCATTGCCGGGGGAGGTAGTGGAAGTGGATACGATAGTGAGTTTTAAGGGGTTCTGGACAAATGTATGAATAGGATGGGAATAGAGGGATATGGTCCCCGGAAGTGTAGGGGGTTTTAGTTAAGTCGAGTAGCATGGTCAGTGCAGGCTCTGAGGGCCGAAGGGCCTCAAATGTGGGCAAAGTAAGCCTTGTCATTTCACTCATCAGTTCCCCTCTTAAAGCAACGAAGGGAACATAAGAACATGATGTCCAGGAGCAAGTTGTTCCTCAGGCAATAGTGAGAAGAGATTGCCAGGGTGAAAGTACAGAATTAAAATATGGGTGATACAGAGATAGTCAATTTCCCTATTCGGGTGCATATAGGAACTCATGCTAAATCTACCTAGAGTTGGGTGCAGATTCTTCTCCCAGTGATGGCATTCCAATAAGGCAGGACTGCTGTCCACCACAATAGGTCCCTGCATAACCCAATTTCCTGCTTCAGGGGTCATTGCATCAACAGGACAGGTTCCCGAGTGATTATCACCACAATCAAGAGGGAGAGCACCCAAAAAAGGAGCTCTGTATCTCACTCTACTGACCCAGACCATGTGAAAGCAATTTGGCACAGCAGTCTCGAGGTGGGCATAACAGTTGCCTATAAATATTGTTCGTGGCATGTCAGTGGGTGCAGTCAATCATGCTTTGCTAGCTGATAACCTTGGCATGATATATAGTGTCACATAAGGCATGAGCTACTCTGATTAAAGTGCGTCTCAAGGATCATCCAGTATAGCTATCAGCTTGGCCTTAATACAATCAGTATTAGCAGACATACTCAGACAGAAGTGGGTGTGCGGTACAGAGCAACTGCTGGACACTGCCATCCACCTGCCATCCCTAAAGGGCCTTCCATGACCTCACATTAGTGGATGTAATGATGCTGCGGAATTTCTTTTATTCTTTCATGGGATGTTGCTGGGAAAGGCCAGCATTTGTTGCTCATCTCTTACAGCCCTCGAGAAGGTGGTGGTGAGTTGCCTTTTGAAAATAAATAGATACAAATAGTATAGACTCTTGAAAAGGCATGAACCAAGCGGAAAGCTGCAAAAACAAATTAAGAAGAGTGAACCAGTTGCCTTGTCGCCAGTTATTATGTATGTCACTGTGGACTAAGGGACATGAAGAATCACAAGGTAGGCTTGAATACTTCAATACTGGAAGCTGTTTATTGAAGGTGGGCACTCATTCAGACAGATCTAAAACTGCCCAACAGGGTCCCACACTGGGCCGAGCTGATAGTCCAGGATCACCTGGCCCATACTCTTAAAGGAGCAGTCTGCGCCCCAAACCCCAACATACATAAAACATCGCTCTGCAATTTCTTACATTCATTTACCTACAGTATTCACTATGCAACAACGTGGACACCCAGTTATTATCTGTCTTGGAAACTTTGGAAAGCACAGAAAAAGATGCAAGTACCTCAAAACAGTATTCATACATCATTTAAACATTATAATGATGTTCCCTTCTGCTTTGAATGGGAGCCCCCACCTGCATCCTGTGGTCCTCCTGAAATGCGTGTTCATTTCACTGAAGGTGCAGACTGGGTCTCATGGGTCACACACACACACACCACCACCCCCTGCTCCTACCCCCACCTCCCCTTCCCACCAATGTTAATGTCACAGGAACACTGGGACACTTGTGCTAATGAAATGCTTTGATGAGGGAAATCAGCTCTGATGAGTGAGTAATGCTGGAAGAAAATGGGCTGTTAGCAGTTACAAACTTCATGTTCCCTCTGCAGGTATACACACAACAAGCAGTTAAAGGGAATACATTCTTTTATTTGGTATCATTAGAAAGGTATTGCTGCAATAATCAATCAAGGATAGATTGCCATGTTAAGGAAATTGGAAAAGAATCAATAAGAAGAGGAAAAGCACTTCCGAACCTCCAGCGTTATCACTTTGGATACAGTTAGGTGGAGACGACAGTAACAGGCATTTACTTTTCTTGCGGCTGAATTTGTACATGTGGAAAATCAGGAGCATCATGAATCAGACATGCTCAACTCCCAAATCCACATGTGTGGATAATGTGTGAAAGAAACCTCACCTCTCACAATTTACCCTTAAAGGTAGACTTATTCAACTCTGTGATACATTGCATTGTGACGTGGACGATCGTAAATACACTTTCCAAAGACATGACAAGTCCGGTTTGAAGGCAGCACTTGTAAACCTTTCACTTCATTCATAAACATTGATTTTCAGTTGTGTTTCCAAAGAGTCAATCTATTGACATTGGGATACAATTCCATTCTCTACATTTCTCTAAGATCGGGGGACATCTCCCATGGGTTTCTTTGCATCAAAATGTCACTGGTTGCAGCATTTAGTTTCCAGGTTACACAATCTTACGTGAAATCAATATGACAGGAAAAGGTAATTCCTAATTTTAAAAATATGAAGAAACTAGGATGTTTGCATCTGGGTCTGGCAGCAACTAATACCTCATAAACAGCCTGCCACTATTTAGTAACTCTAGGAGACTAGCTAAAAAAAGACTAAAAGGAAAAGGAAGAAGTTAATCTGACACAGGCCACATCAGGACACTTTAGGACAGGAGTAAAAAAAGAATATTGGTCCATGGTGTGAAATGCTTATTTTCTTATAATGTTGAGGTTTTGGGAGGTTCCAGGTCTTTTTAAAAAAAATTTACCTTGCTGCCCCTGCCCCAGCGATGCACATTTTCTCTCAAAGTATCGATATCCTGCTATCTGACAACTGCCAGCTCTACCTTTTGCTCTGCGATCAGGCACATGGCATTGGTGCTACGGTGATCCTTCATCTCATTTTCAATTTCCTCTCACCACCCTTTCTGTGCCTCTCCACAAGAACGTAACTGAGAGCAGTTGAGGTGGGGAGGGGATGTGGTGTGGTAAAGGATGCGGAGGCCATCATGAATTTGCTCTCTAGAGTGCAAATTGAGCTCATGACGTGAAACATGTATAACTTCAGCATTGAAATATTTTTAAAAGAAGAAAAAATACATGGAGGCAAATAAGGATAGTACAGCTCGTATTTTGCTTTATCTGGACTAATGAGTTTCTTAAGTAAAAAAACAATCACACGTTGCTTCCCATGACAAGCAACCATTCCAGTCACTGAATCTTCTGTCACTGCATGCCAAGATTACCATTGATAATGTTTCTGTCCCCTTGTTTCAAATGACAACTATATACATAAATCATAATTCTCCATGATTTAAATATGTAAGTCAGCTATGAGTTGCCTGAGATACAGTGCAGTATCAAACTGATCGATGTACTCAGTTGCTTCATGCACTTAGGGTTAAGGGGTGGTCAGTTCCACCTAATAAGGTACAATTATATGTGCTTCACTGCTTTAATGGACAGTGCATTTTTCCAAATTGATTACACAAGCTCGCAAATTATTTACTTTTATTGCTTCGCACTGCTAGGACTAGATTGATGACATAAAATGTAAATCAGCGTTAGCTGTTGCAAGGACAGTCCGTTATTGAGATGTGATAGTACAGATTCAGGTGTAATGTGAAAAGAGGACATAATTTTAGATTAGTCCTCAACCAAACAGCAACTTGCTGACAGTCTCCTTCCATTGGGTGTTAACTCTTATTGGTCTTTAGTAATTACATGGATTCAGATCCTTCTGCCTTCTTTAAACTGTCAGGTTTCCTGAGGCCTGGGAAATCCTGCTGCCCACGATCAAATATAAAATAACTGTTAAAATGAAGGCATTCGGCCTCATTATCGCACTTAAATGATCAATCTGCCTCCCGCAAGCGTATTGGTCAACCTCCCCTCATCCCGTTAGAACTGGAAGAGGGTGGATTCGAGATGAGTTGTAATTCTGTTTCAGATTTCTTGCATTTTAACCTGTGACATGGACCCATCCCTTCTGTTTCTGGGAGTTAAAATTCAACACAAAGTCTTCCAAATAAGGCCCCACTCAAAGTCTTACTCAAACATTTGCTTGTCTAATAATGTGCGTAGGGCAAAGCATTAGTACAAAAAAACTGCAAATGAGAAATGGCAGTAGTTCCGTTCACACTCTGAAATTCACTGGGGACTACACTCGATAGCTCTTGAGAATGTGCACAAGGATTGAGTTGTGGGATTAACCTGCGCCTGTTGCTTCTGATGCAGGCAGGATGCCAACTTCATGCTGCCTGCTAATTAACATGATTGCAGCGTGCAGTCAGTGCTATTCATGTAGTGAGGAGTTGCACATCTCGGCAGGTGCCCTGAAATCATGAGAGGTTAGCTCCACTTAAAGATATGCTGCACTACTCAAAGCTAACCTGCACCTCTTAAAGAGGTGTATTGTTGCTGGAATGGGGTGCTGAATGTCGTTCGACAATTGAGTCCAACTGGGGAAAGAGCCAAGAATGTCACAACGTGGGAGAGTGTGGACTCCAACATTCTCCAACAATCACTGGAGGGCAAGGAGGTGACGAGGACAGATGTGCTCTACACACAAACAGCGAGGAAGCGTTTCAGGTAGAGTCTCAGAAGGCAGGTTGAAGACAATGTGTTAAGCCTTGAAATGCAGTGCTTTATAAATTTCACTCTGGGGACTGCTCAATATCAGTGCACGCAACTTCAAATGTCACATCCCACCAACTGCACCATGAGCCTCATACTCTCAGCTCAGTGCTGCACACTCCATCACTCGTACACCAACAATCTCAATCAATCAGGACTCGTACCTGATGTTCAGAGCTTCACCTCACCCTCACACTCTTTGCATCGTTGCAGGAGCAGGGATGTCTTGCTGCAATTATACAGGGCTTTGGTGAGGCACCATTTGGATTATTGTGTGCAGTTGTAGTCTCCTTATCGGAGGAAGGATGTTCTTGCTAGGGAGGGAGTCCAGAGAAGGTTTATCAGACTCGTTCCTGGGATGGTAGGGCAGACGTGTGAGGAGAGATCAAGTCGGGTAGGATTGTATTCGCTGGAGTTCAGAAGAATGAGGGGGGAATCTCATAGAAACTTGTAAAATTTTAACAGAACTAGACGGGGTAGATGCAGGAAGGATGCTTCCAAGGTGATGTCCAGAACCAGGGGTCACAGTCTGAGGATACAGGTTAGATGGTTTAGGACAGAGATATGGAGAAATTTCTTCACCTATAGAGTGGTCAGCTTTTGAATTCACTACCACAGGAAGCAGTTGAGGCCAAAATATATGTCTTCAAGCCGCAGTTAGATATGGCACTTGTGGTGAAGGCAATCAAAGGGTATCGGGGGAGGAGGAAGGATGGATCAGGCTATTGAGTTGGGTGATCAGCCATGATCATAACAAATGGTGGAACAGGCTCGAGGGGCCGAATGGCCTCCTCCTGCTCCCATTTTCTATGTTTCTATTTATGTAAAACCCATACCACATCTCAGTATGCACACACTGTCCAGCTACTCAACCAACACAGGCATATAATCCAAACACAATGCACCACACTCACTGACACACCTTCCTCTTCTTTCCAGGGCAAGGTGTTGACATACCAGTAGGGCATAACTGGCGGGGGACAGGCTTGGCTGCATGTCTTTACCCCGATAGAGGTGATAATGCTCCCCTTCATTGAAGCAGTTATACCTGAGACTGGCCAGCAATGGGACAGGGCACTTGGTAACTTAAGTTGCTTCTTGTATCCCACTTTTCCCTCATCCCACAATCTCTTCTCACTTACAAGCTGCAGGCAATTTGTACCTCTTGTTTGCCCCCTTCCTTCAGCGCTATCCTACCCTGTGCCTTTCTCCTTTCAGTTACCCATGAGCAGCTGCCTGGTCAAGAGGTGGTGGAAGACTAACAGCTGGAAGAGAGGGGAGAAGGACCACATTGTCAGTATCTGTGAAGCTCATCGATCAAACTGCTCATCTAGATACCATCACTTGATCTCACACCTGTACCCACACGCTCAAATACTGACACTGCCTGCACTTTGGAGGATTGCTTAGAATCATAGAATGCCTACAGTGCAGGAGGAGGTCATTTGGCCTATCGAGTCTGCACTGACTCTCTCCCACAGAGTACTTTACCCAACCTCTTTCCCCCACCAAAGGCCGTAACCCCACACATTTACCATGGCTAATCCATCTAACCTACACATCTTGGGACACTAAGGGGCAATTTAGCATTGCCAATCCACCTAACCTGCACGTCTTTAGACTGTGGAAGGAAACCCACATGGACACAGGGAGAATGTGCAAACTCCACACAGGCAGTCACCCAAGGCGAGGATTTAACCTGGGTCCCTGGCGCTGTGAGGCAGCAGTGCGAACACTGTGCCACCGTGCTGCCCATTAGGATATGCACATGGTGAGACACCAGGTACGCACAGTGTCCTGCAGACAAGGGTAGCACAGTTACCTGCTTCCCAAAGCGAAGGCAGTTTTGCTATGGAGGATCTAGAAAAGCAGTTCAAAGGGTGGGTTTCACAGCCACTAGCAATGTTGTCCTTGTGCCCTGCTCTGATGTCGCAGTTCTGCCTGCAGTTGGTGGCAGATTTTGGTGAGGTTGTCCTTACACTCTGCATCCTTCATGCAGCCATTTGGCACACTGTTTCTCGCTGAAGAGAATTATTCCTTGAACACTGGGCTTATATTTCCTGCTGTTGAGAGCCCTTCTCTCCCCTCCTCCTCCCCATCACCCCTTCTCCCCCCCTTCTCTTGGCATGCCCTGCTCTGCATGGCCTTTGCTCATTTTTCCAGTCATGCAGTATTACAAGGGGGAATGTCAACTTCTACAACTGGTTTGTGGAGAAGCCCTGAAGTCAGAACCAAATCCTTCAGCAACTTTCATACCTCTCCCTGCAGACTTTAGCAATTTTAAAGAACTCTAGAAAGCACCAAGCACTCATACATTCTTGGCATTAGCCAGTGGAAATAAATCAGCAAGTAACCTATAAGGAGTATATGTAAGTTATATTCACATTCAGCCATGCGTGATTGAGAGAGTGTTTGCTGAATGACTGAGCTCCAAAATGGTAGCACTGGTATCAAAAAGGAAGAGAGAAGCCAAGGTGAACATAGGCCCCTGAGAGAATGAGACTGGGGAGATAATGGGGAACCAGGAAATGGCAGAGGAATTAAACAAATACTTTGTGTCAGTCTTCATGGTGGAAGACTAATAACATTCCAAAAACACTAAATAATCAATGGGCAGAAACTGGGGAGGAAATAAATACAATAACTTAACAACCAAATACAAAATATAAATTAAACTTAAAGTTATATGTTGTTAATACGTGGCTCTTTTTCCTGTTCATCATTAAAGAAGGCCAGGTTCAGAGACAATTCAAGAGGCAAACTTGTCATCATTAACATCACAAGGGAAATTCTTCCTCATGAGATTATGGGGACCTTCTTTGGATTCCTTCCATCTTGATACACAATTTCATTTGGCTGATTCCTGGGATAAAGGGGTTGTCTAATGAGGAAAGCTTGAGATGGTTGCGTTTATACTTACTGGAGATAAGAAGAATAAGAGGTGATCTTATTGAAACATGTAAGATTCTGAGGGGGCTTGACAGGGTGAATGCTGGGAGGATGTGGACAGTGGAGGGGAAAGTTGGATGTGCAAGGTAAAATCTCAAACACTTTGGAGAAAGACAGAGCAACATTGAATAAAGTGCAATTCCAGTTGCTGGCTTATCTTGGGAGACAAGTAAACCAGGACTTTATAGGCTTCTATTATCTAGCGCTTACAGAAAGCATCACAATAGTCATTGACTGTTGATACTTCTAAAATGCTTTAGCATCCCACATAAAGTAATTGCAGAAAATTAGGACTAATAATTCTTATGTGAACATCAATTTATGATGATGTTTCTCAATTAGTGGGCTAATTGATAAGCTATGGAACTACTCTAATATTAGGCTCCCTGAAAATTGTTTCCTAAACAAACCAACAAGGCAATACAATTTTCTAAACAAGGCTAAAAGAAAATAGACCATAATTCCAATCGATTTTTGTAACGAAGAATCCCAGTGCAGTTTCTCTAATACTAGGCTGGACTGAAGAGCTGGTCATTTTTCTTTCATGACTTTACACTCATGGATAGGTACTTCCTCCACCAGCCACACATGTGGAAATCTGGGCATGTTTTGTACATGACTTTTCAATCACACTCGGTTCCAAAAATGTATGCAAGTGCCCAAATTTCCTTAGTGGGTTTTTAGGAGGCGAAGCTGTCCCTCAGGAAAATGATATTGTGAAAATGTCACTAAAAAGATCTTTCATGTGAATCTTGTTTTCATATAGCAAATCGTTGTTGAAAGCTAATATGTGAAAGTGACCTTTATTTTGGCCCAACTTAAAAATCATACAGTGCAGAAGAAGCCCTTCGGCCCATCGAGTCTGCACCAACACACAAGAAACACCTGACCTCCCACCAAATCCCATTTACCAGCACTTGGCCCATAGCCTTGAATTTTATGATGCGCCAAGTGCTCATCCAGGTACTTTTTAAAAGGATGTGAGGCAACTCACCTCTACCACCCTCCCAGGTAGCGCATTCCAGATCACCACCACCCTCTGGGTAAAAAAACTTTTCCTCACATCCCACCTAAACCTCCTGCCCCTCACCTTGAACTTGTGTCCCCTCATGTCTGACCCTTCAACTACGGGGGACAGCTGCTCCTTATCCACTCTGTCCATGCCCCTCATAATCTTGTACACCTTGATCTCTGCTCCAAGGAAAACAATCCAAGCCTGTCCAACCTCTCTTCAGAACTTCAATGTTACATCTCAGGCAGCATCCTGGTGAATGTCCTCTGCACTCCCTCCAGTACAATCACACCCTTCCTATAATGTGGTGACCAGAACTGCATACAGTACTCTCGCTGTGGCCTCACCAAAGTTCTATACAACTCCAACATGATTTCCCTGCTTTTGTGATCTATGCCTCGACTGATAAATTTACTTTAACAAGACAATCCACACTCTCATCAAACACAAACATACACATTCACCCATGGATATGAAAATTGTATTTGTACAGCCAGGGATGCACAAAAAGTACATACAATTGGACACTTATCCCAGTGCAAACGTATTATTGTTTTGCTTCATTTTTTTCCCTCATGTAGAGGCTATAATTTACAGACTAAGAAGCACATTTTTAAATATTATTCCCAGTAAAAAATATTTGCTTCAGCACTATCCATCCATCAAAATATTCTGTTGTCCGAAATTTAAGATTGAATCCTAATGATGTTAGTTAACCTCCCCACTTTTTGGATGATGATAAACATGTTGTGTAATTTTGATTATTACTTCAAAGGTTTTCAGCATTTGCATTTTCTTGAGCAGACTAATAGCTACACTAGCAACCAATTTAAGGTAATAAGTAAAGCTCATAATGGCTCATTTATGCTTGCCAGAAGTGACATAAATTCATATGTAGAAAGCCATTCTTTACAAACAGAAAGAATAGGTTCAAGCTTTGCACCTTGTTTGAATTACCTGGGAACGGAGGGAACTTTAGTTTCCAGTTGCTTTCTCCATGGTGTTATGGATGCACTTATCGAAGTATGGTACAAGAGGAATCACAAAGTAGGCCTCAAAACTTAAACACTGGTGAACGCTTTATTACAGGTGTGCACTGCCCCACAGTTAGATCCGAGACTGCTAAACTAGGTTCCATCCTGGGAGGAGCTAACTCCACCTCAGCAGTGACATGACCCATACTCTTAAAGGAGCAGTACACATCCCAAATACCCAACATTTATATATCACATATGGCAACACCTCAGCCAATCACAATCAACTTCCCAACCAATCAACATCCTTTCCCGCCCCCGCCCCCCACAGTTACTTCATTGCAGTGTCAATGTAAGCCGACTCGTGACACTAATGAATAAACTAAACTTTTCTCCGCTAGTATAAATTGTTGTGATAGTTTGAAATTTGGCATTCTTGTGTTTGTCCTGATGAGTGGGAGACGAGAAGTTTCTGCAACACGTCTCTCTTTTCAGCAATGTTTGTATTTTTATTTTCATCTTCTGCTTTTCTTCAGGTAGCCTCACACTATTCATTAAAATTCAATCTGGCCAGTTCATCCTGAGTTAGACTCAGAACATTGCATCAATGAGACACCAAAATTAATCTGCATTAATATAAAGATAATCGGTCTGTGGGATACCCTTCACACTTATGGTAGCTCCCTTTAAACAGAAGAAAAACAAAACTCCCAAACTTTTTTAAAGTGTTTTTACAATTCAAACTGTGCCGTATACAGAATGGTTATTATTTAGTAGTTGAATGCGCTTGTTAAACCTCATGTAAAATGAAACCAATAGAATATACCCAGGACCCGTTGAGTCATTAGTTACTTAATCTCCATTATACATAAAATAAACACAGTATAATGAGCAGCTAAGGTCAACTGTCCACAGCAAATTCCATCGTTTTCACAAACTTGCCGCAAAATTACTAATTTGCTGCTTTTCCTCGGAATAACTCCTCTTTCAATCCTTGAAAACTTTCCCTTCAGCCTGGTGTTTTTAAGCCCAGAAGAAATATAAATAATCGTGTCATCACAGAGCTCTCAGAAGATGATCCGATTGTAACTGAGACCAAAGTACATTTCTGGATTTTATGAGCTGCTTCTGAATTTTTCCAATGAATTGCTTTTATTATTGTGCCAATCTAAAAGTAGTATAATTAGGTCATACAATTGCTGATCCATCCATTGTATTGGCAAGAAAATTGGCATCCGATATACGAGGTTAGAAAAACAGCAGCGATCAGAACAAATCAAGCCAATGGACTCTCACACCAAACAACATTCAGTTCGCCCCTTTCTCCTGAGGACATTAAGCAAATGATATGCACTCAAACCCCAGGGGCAATAGTCAGGCACAAGGAATACACTGAAAGGGTAATGTTATTCACAAGGAATTCCAGTTCTGTGAGGTAGGTTATATAAGATGTGCAGGCTGGCCCACAACTATTCCATAATAAAATAACCATTGAATTATTTATAAGCCTGCAGGGGAAAATATTTGCTGATCCTGATTTGTATGCTTATTCCTGTTAAAATTTCGATTCAGAAAAGCCAGGATGAGCCACGAATAATCTGTTGGCAACTAAATACATCTGGCCTTTTCCAAACGTGGGCTTCCAGGTTCTTATGCATCAACATAGCAAGTTATTTGAAAATTAAATCATTTACTTTTAAAGAAACTGCAGGGGCTCAATTGGACATTCGTTGGGATTAACCCACGCCCATTGCTTCTGATGCAGGCAGCAAGCCAACTTCATGTTGCCTGCTAATTTGCATTATTGCAATGTGCAGCCAGAGCCAAAGGTGTGACTGAGTGACTGCACACCTCAGCAGGGGCTGGGAGTCCAAATTTACCGAAGGCAACAGCTCCCAGAGCTAGCCTACATTACCCAAAACCAGGCTGCATTACCCAAAAACCAGAGTGCAGCTCTTAAGGAAGGCCAAATTCTGTCTGGAGCAGGTGTTAGAACTATTAGTGGAAGGAAATCTGAACCAAAAGAAAAATGAATTGAAGCTTCTTGGGTGGGAATCAGAAAGTTTTCCAATTAAATCTGGAGTCAGGCAGGGTTGGCCTCTCTCTCCTGTCCTGTCTGTGTATTGTATAGAACACTTTGCTGCGTCCATCAGAGAGGATTTGGGTATAAGAGGGGTGACAATCCCAGACAGCGGAGGCACTCAGGGCAAAGTGTCTCTGGACATGAGTGCGTCACCATCTTTTGCTCAGATCTGCTGTCGGTGTGCAAACTGATCAACATCTGCAGCCATTTCAAACTGGCCTTGGGCGCCAAGATAAATCGAGGCAAGAGCGAGACCATGTTCTTTGGGAACTGGGACAGACTGACCCTTAGTCCCCTTGATTGTCAGGTCAGATGGCCAGAGGGTGCTGGGTATATGGTTCGGAGGGACTAAGACATGCATGAAAATCTGAAGGGAGCAAATAGCTATAATGAACTAAAAACTGGGCATGTGGGAGCGATGCTGCCTCCCCATTGCAGGTAAGAACCAGGTCATCAGGTTTGAGACACTCTTGATGTTACTGTATGTGGTGCAGGTCTGGCCCAATCCTGCGCTGTGGCAGTCACCCCAGCCATTTTCTGCTTCATCTGGGGGTCAAAAATGGACCGCGTTCATAGGGACATGTTGTACACACCTCTAGATAAAGAGGGGAAAAACGTGCCCAACATCAGCCTAATCCTGATGGCCATTTTTGTGTTTGGCTGCATCAAGCTGTGCGTAGATCCTTGGTACACAAACACCAATTGTCACTGCGTGCTAACATTCTACGCGTCCCCAGTGTTGCGAAGGATGGGTCTGGCCACCCTGCTGCAGAACGCTCAAAGTAGTTGGACCATGCCATGCCACCTGTCCCTCATGGAAAAGGTTATGTCGAAAATCATTTTGACCACAAGTCCATAAGGAAGTGGTCTGCACGTAACGTCCTCGAGGACCTATGGAAAAAGGGGATGGTGGATCCTGTTGGATAATTCCCTAAGCAGACTGTCAGCATCATTTGGCAGAATGCCTCATCACCAGATCTTTCAAACAAGCATCAGAACCAGCGTGGCTGGTGGTGAGAATGGCCCTTCCAGTTAGATCCTTCCTACACGCTCGGAGTCTCACCCCACCTGTACGTTGCCCTCAAGGTGACTGTGGTGGGGAAGAGTCTGTTGTTCACCTCCTTGTGGAATGTGCCTTTGCAAAGAAGGTCTGGAGAGAGAGGAGATGGTTTTTGCCGAGGTTCATCCCTAGCAGCTCTGTGGCACAGGACTCTGTGCTCTACGGGCTGTTCCCAAGGATGCACACCGCGACAAACACCAGATGTTGTTGGAGGATCATCAATCATCAACTCAGTAAAAGACGCTGTTTAGTCTGCCCAAACTTGTTGGGCTTCCAGTACAAGGAGTTGTCCCTGACAGTGTTGCAGACTGGCACATTCCAATGCCCAGGACTACTTGCTGAGGGACAGACTAAAGCTTTGGGCAGCTGCCACAGCGATGCAATGGAGATGGTCATTATCTAAGACCTTTCAACCACAGTGAACTGAGGGGAGCAGAACTCCCTCAGGTTAAATGATTCAATGAATGCATCCCGGGCAGCACGGTGGCACAGTGGTTAGCACTACTGCTTCACAATGCCGGGGACCTGGGTTCGATTCCCGGCTTGGGTCACTGTCTGTGCGGAGTCTGCATGTTCTCCCTGTGTCTGCGTGGGTTTCCTCCGGGTGCTCCAGTTTCCTCCCACAGTCGGAAAGACGTGCTGGTTAGGTGCATTGGCCATGCTAAATTCTCCCACAGTGTACCTGAGCAGGTGCCGGAGTGTGGTCACAGGGGATTTTTACAGTAACTTCATTGCAATGTTAATATAAGCTTACCTGTGAAACTAATAAATAAACTTTAAAAACAGTGAATATTACATGTATCTCAGTTGTACTGAAGCACTTCAGAGTGCAACTTGTTCAATGCAGACAACCTTTAAACATCTTTGCACCATTTGTAAGGACCATTGTAAAATGTCTGTCTTTGACTGTATTGAAGCATCTCAGAGTGTTACTTGATGTATGTAAAGAACCTGAATACAATCTCACTTTGTGCGATCGCCATTTTGGAATGTTTGTAATGTTCTTGCAGATAGCTTATGAATAAAGTATATTTTTGCAAAAAAAAACACCTCTTGGCCTTTTGGCTGGGGTTAAGTGTGAGATCAGGTGTAACAGCTGTTGTCAACTTGGATCTGGCATGTTCCTTATCTGGGGACCACAAATTGAATTGGTTTTTGGCACAAGCAAAGAGATGGATTAAGGACTTGCTCTGCCCACTCCGTGCATTGGCTCAGTAATACTGAGAAAGGATTAAAAAAAAGAGAGTGCATTGACTAACTCACACTGAAGGTATATGGTGAATATTACATGCATCACAAATGTATTGAAGCACCTCAGAGTGCAACATGATCTATGTGGACAATTTGAATATCATTGCACTCTCGTGTTGGTCATTTTGAAACATTTGTAACGTTCTTTCAGATATTTTATGAATAAAGTATATTTTTGAAAAAAAGAGGCAAGAGTATGCTCCAAAATTCTCTGACAGTGGGTTGGATGTCTTGTTATAGGAGATGGAGAGGGAGGAGATATGAATCCTCGCGGGGAACATTGGAACAGCAGTATGCCATTTAGTCCCTTGAGCCTGATCTGCCATTCAATCAAGGTCATGACTGAGCTGCGACCTAACATTATATATTCACATTTTCACCATATTCCTTAATACCATTAAATAACAAAGATTTATCAATCTCAAGTTTTAAAATTTACAATAGATCTAGAATCAATTCGCTTTCTTGGAAGAAAGTTCCAAACTTCTATTACTCTTTATATGATGAAATGTTTCCTAATTCCACTCCTGAAAGGTCTGGTTCTAATTTTTAGACAGCATCCCTTAGTCCCAAACTCCCCAACTAGCACAACTAGTTTCTCCCCGTCACCTCAGCTGTTGCCCTTATTATTTTGAAAACCAATCAAATTATCTCGGAACTAAATTCCAGGGAGGAGAACCCTGGTTTGTTTAATCTCCCCTCATAGGTTAACTCTTGTACTGCAGAGCCTGAATCTTCCAGCTCCTCTAGTGCCGTGGGTTCTCCCGCAGCATGACTGGCAAGCCACTGAAATCTCCGCTCACATTGGCGGGACTGGAAGATCCCGCAAGCGTGAGAGGCTGGAAAATTCCAGCCAAGGTATGACTTCGGGAAATCTGTGCAGCATCCCCTCCAACATGTCACTCCTCAAGTGTGACTCAGTACTCCAGGTGTAGTTTAAACCAAGTCTTTGTATATCGGAAGCATGACTTCTACCCACTGTTCCTCTAGATATAATGATCAGCATTCCATGAATCTTTTATGTATGATATTTTAATGATCTATGTAACTGTATCCCAAGGCTCTCGGACCTCTACTACAACAGCCATTGCCAATTGTCTCTGGAGAAATTGGCTACAGGAAAAAGCACTCCAAATGGAGCAGTCGGCAAGACAGCGGGCTCCCACATTTTCCCAGTGCTGGAGACATGAGTAGAGGAGATGGGAGGAGAGGGCAGAATTTAATGCCCTCCCTGTGGTGGTGAGTTTGGTGGTGAGCTAGCATTTAATCAGGTGGGAGGGTGGCCCACCTATGGGTCTCATGCTGCTGCCACTGGTGAAAAAGGTAAAGTCGCCATAGTTCCAGATGACCATAGGTTGTTGGTGATTTAACCCGAGGGTCATCATACCTCAGGCGAGGGACAATGTTGAGAAAGCAGGCCATCATGAATAACCTCAGCCAGCACGGGAATTGAACCCACGCTGCTGGTGCTGCTCTGCATCCTGAACCAGGTGTTCAGCCAACTGAACTAACTGACTGGTATTCACTTAATGGCAGGCAGGGCTGTCACCACTGAGGACCAGAACAAGCAAACCTATGCATTGTTGCTTGAGGACTTATGGTGAGAAGGGAGGTTCCCTCATTCAAAGACACTTAGTGCCTGAACAAGGGACACATTGTGCGAAGGAGGGCCCACTGAGGGTCAACCCTCGCCTTTGCTGCAAAGCTGTCCCCCAAGACCTTCATCCCACCATTACTCACCTGTGGTCTGGGTGATGATGATACTGTGCCTCGGGTGGGTGTCATACCGGCATCAGCCAATACCTCCCCAGTGGTGCTGTCATTCAATAAAGCTCCAGCCTCTGATTGGATAGAAGCCTCAGTGTGCGGAACATCTGTCCTGAGGTCTATGATCCTGGGAAAGGCCTGTCATTGTTCAGGCACATGACATATGATGCAATGGGCCTTCACAAAAAGAGGGATCGTGGGGCTTTTGCTGCTTCTCCAGTTGCCTCCAGCACCTCTATTAAATCCAGCCTAATGTTTCCACAGGGGACTACAATGCCCCTGAGAAGGGAATGCGAGCAGATGACCAAAGCCTTTCCCAAGGACCTGACAGCAGTGCTGTAAAAAAATCAATGTTTGCACTGAAGTGATCAAAGTCAATGAATGCACTTTCAAATAACATCTGCTACCCAGTCTCTCATGCTGTTTAGTGTACTATACCCCATCACTTACTCATTGGTAATCATGGCTCATGCTTAATAGTAAGAGACTGCACTCATATCACACAGTTAGCAATGCTGCCAGCCTCATATCCATCTCCCGCCTCCACATACCTCCAATAGTTCAGCTATGGCAAACATCTCACAACACACTGACATTCTTCCTTCTCTCTTGCGGGGGAAAGTGGTCCATCACCACATGGAGCAGAGCAGATATAGAAGAGGATAGGCACACCTGCATCTCCTGAACCCTCTGGCGGAACAGTGCTCTGCAACATGGAGCAATCTGTGACTGAGGCCATTGCATCCAGTGTTCTCAAAAACATTCCAGATAATGTTATGTCCCTGCCGTATACCCCTCCTGAAATCCCACCTCACCCACATCCTGCGAACTGGCATGAAGCAAAAGCTGCAGATGGTGTGACCATGGTCCTCCAGCTTGCCATCCATTCCCTTTCCCTCATCCTTATTCTTTCCTTTGCATTTCTGCTTCTAGGTACCTCAGAAATTCCACTAGCCCAACCAGGGAGGCCTCGTGAGGAAGTGTGAGAGCTGCGACAGGCCTCTGAATAGCAAACTGTGTCAATTGATCTGATACTTGCAGCCATTAGCTTAGATACTGACATAACCCGTGCCTTAGAGAATAGTATCGAGTCAAGAACCACACCTAGTGAATCACTGTGCACAAATGGATTACAGCTAGGCCTAGGAATAGACAGTGTGTCTGTTGGCTCTCTGGAGAGTGAGATGACAGGCCAGTTCTGCTGCAGAGGACCCAGATAAGGACTTTGATAGGATGACGTACAGGAAAAGGTTGTTGAGCAAGATGTGATGCAGCATCTGCTGGCTGATTTCCCAGAGAGAAGTCATCCTATGTCTCCATGACATTTATTCTTGGTGGCATGCAGGCTCAGACTGCTGCCATCATGTCTACGGATAGCAGTGCTCAAAGGGACTTGTAGATCTCACAGCTATCTGGCAATCTGTGCTCCAGCAGATGGTTAGGATTGTTAATGCGCTGCCCTGGGGTAGTGACCATCGCTCCCTGGACCAGGAACCTGATGTCCTCAGACTATTGGCTGCATTATGGGGAAGAAGTGGCCTGTGATTGGACGAGCAGCTCCATGTATACTCTTCCATTCATACTGACCTGATTGACTGGCATTTTGAAAACTGGCTCCGGGGCCACATAGAGGGGCTTTGTAGGCCATATGTGGCCCTTGGGTTGCAAATTGGACAAGTCTGATCTACACCATGCAACAAACTGAAGAGGAGAAGTAGTATTCTGTTTTTGGATATTTCTACTCATCCTTTATCTTTGGATTTCTGACCAATTTCTGAACTTCCCTTCAGGCAGAAGCTGGTTCTGTCACTTTGTACCTAGCTGCTAAAACCTGCCAACCATAACCAGCCAATTATTCCAAAAGGGAAGGGATAGAAATAAAAACACTTTCCCAGTTGCATTCAGGTTTTAATGCTAACTACATTTCAAAGCAAAATAAAGTGATCTATTGGAAGTGAGGAAAAAAGTTTGAGCTCGCTGTTCTCTTAATGCTCAGCTTTAATTACATGGAATTCACAGCAACAAGAACAGACCAGTCAACCCAAGTGGTCTCTGCCGCTGTGTAAACTCGACACAAGCCTCCTCCCATTCAACTTACTCCATCTCACCCCATCAAATGTCCTTCCAGTTCTTTCACCGGTAATGCACTTTTCGAGCTGCACTTGAAAATCGCCAATTCAAAAACAAATGTGCCGCAGACCATAATATTGTCCTTTTTATGTTCATTGCTTTGCATCCATTTTAAACAAAGCACATCACAGTCCTCACTCCCTCTGATGATTGTTAAAGTGAAATAAATCCATCCTGTTTTACACAGCTCCTAATGGATAGGAGTTTGCAGCAGAATCTAACACTAGCTAGCACCAATTTAGCAATCAATGGGGCCCTCAGCATGAAGCATTTCAGAAATGGACAACTTGCTGTGGTGCAGTTTCGTAAATCCTAACACCATTCCCAGCCACTCAGGAACGACAATTATCAGTGCCAGATGCCGATTTCAAAGCATTGAGATACAAGTCCGCACCTGAACCTGCAACAAAGCAAAGTGTGCTGAGAATATCACCCTCAGGCAACGTCTCAGCATCCGTGGCTGCCTTGTACATCATGCAAAACTGTTCTCAGTGCTGAAGAAACTGCCTTTGAGGGGTTCATAACTGAAATGTATATCCTGTGCTGAAAAAGCTAAATTTATAATTACAAGGCCGTGACTTTCCAGCTCTGTCTGCCGAAAGTCAATAGACCTTTGGTTGTGCCACGCATCCCCAGCAGCGGGTCCCACCACAGCAAGACCGGAAAATCCAGATCCAACTGCATTGTAGAAATATCCAAACAAATCTACAGCACAAAGGAAGCCTCCTTCATAGAATCAGAATCCCTACAGTACAGAAAGATGCCATTTGGCCCATCGAGTCTGTACCGAACACAATCCCACCCAGGCCCTACTCCCTGATGCGCGACAATCAAGACGTGGAACAAGGCTTCAGCTATTGAAGGCTTTTATTAGCAAACAATGGAACTAATTAACACGAGTACACCAGTTCAGACTGGAGGGGTCCCGCCGGAGCAGAGGGTCTTATACCTCTCCCCAGGAGGCGGGGCCCGACCGGGATGTGCCATAACAACATCTACCACAGGTAAACACCCTAACCCAACAACATTATAACAACCCCCACAGTGGCAACACCCTAACCCAACAGTAACATAGGAATAACCCACAGTGGTAACCAACGATGGTTCACCACATTCACCCCTCCTTTAAAAACAAAGGCCGGCGGGGTGCGAAAACAGGTCACATATATACAAAATTCACAAGTCCAGACGGTCTGGAGGACCGCACCGTCGCTGTGATCTCCTCAACACCGGTTGCGACACCGGAGCAGGTGCTTGCGGTGGCGTTCTCTCCAAAACAGCGTCCGGCTGTCCCCTCGAGGACTTCCGGGCCGGTTGACCCTGGTGAGGCGATGGTGCAGGGGATCCTGGAACCTTCTGTGGTGGCGCTGATCTCCGAGTCTCAGGCAAGCTGTACATGGGAGTATAACTGTTATGCACTGGTCCCGGTGCTGACCGCGCCACGTCTGGGGAAGAAATAAGTGATAGGGGATTCGTGACAGGGGGTATGGGAGCGACAGGAGTTGCTACGTCCCCTGCGGGCACCAGGTCTCGAATGGAGACTGTGTCCTCTCGCCCATCAGGATATGCCACATAGGCATACTGAGGGTTGGCGTGGAGGAGTTGGACCGGTTCGACCAAGGGGTCGGACCTGCGGGCCCTCACATGTCGCCGCAGAAGGACGGGTCCTGGGTACGTCAACCAGGCTGGTAAGGAGATCCCCGAGGACGACTTCCGAGGGAATGAGAACATCCTCTCGTGGGGAGTAGCATTGGTTGCCGTACACAGGAGGGAGCGAATGGAATGAAGCGCATTTGGAAGGACCTCCTGCCAACGGGAGACTGGAAGGCCCCTGGATTTCAGCGCCAGTAGGACAGCCTTCCAGACTGTAGCATTCTCCCTCTCCACCTGTCCGTTACCCCTAGGGTTGTAGCTCGTGGTTCTACTAGAGGCAATCCCGTATGAGAGCAGGAATTGCCTCAAGTCGTTACTCATGAACGACGAGCCCCTGTCGCTATGTATGTAGCAGGGGTACCCGAACAGGGTAAAAAGATCACTGAATGCCTTAATCACTGTGGCAGTCGACGTGTCCGCACAGGGGACAACAAACGGGAACCGGGAGTATTCATCTATTATATTGAGAAAATAGACATTCCGGTCCGTTGAGGGAAGGGGGCCCTTAAAATCCACACTCAGCCTCTCGAAGGGGCGAGTGGCCTTGACCAATTGTGCTCGGTCCGGTCGATAAAAGTGCGGTTTGCATTCCGCGCAAATCCGACAGCTTCTTGTCACTGACCTGACATCCTCCACTGAGTAGGGCAGGTTGCGGGCTTTTACAAAGTGGTAGAGTCGGGTGACTCCAGGATGGCACAGGTCATTGTGGAGGGCCTTCAAGCGGTCCTCCTGCATGATGGCGCATGTTCCGCGCGAGAGGGCATCCGAAGGCTCATTGAGCTTCCCTGGACGATACATAATATCGTAATTATAGGTGGAGAGCTCAATTCTCCACCGCAAGATCTTATCGTTCTTGATCTTGCCCCTCTGCGTGTTACTGAACATAAACGCCACGGATCGTTGATCCGTGATCAGGGTGAACCGCTTCCCCGCCAGGTAATGGCGCCAGTGTCTGACGGCCTCCACAATGGCCTGAGCCTCCTTCTCCACCGCTGAGTGCCGAATTTCGGGGCCTTGAAGGGTGCGGGAAAAAAACGCGACGGGCCTGCCTGCCTGGTTTAGTGTGGCGGCCAGGGCGAAATCAGATGCATCACTTTCCACCTGAGAAGGAATGGATTCATCCACCGCGTGCATCGTGGCTTTCGCAATGTCGCTTTTCAAAGCCTTGAAGGCCAATTGGGCCTCCGGCGTGAGTGGGAAGGTCGTGGACTTGATGAGCGGACGGGCTTTGTCCGCGTAGTTGGGGACCCACTGCGCATAATACGAAAAGAAGCCGAGGCATCTCCTCAGTGCTTTTGTGCTAGCGGGCAAGGGAAGTTCAGTAAGGGGGCGCATACGGTCTGGATCAGGGCCGATGGCCCCGTTTTCCACCACGTATCCAAGGATAGCTAACCTGCGCGTACGGAATACGCACTTCTCCCTATTATAGGTCAGATTCAGGCGAGATGCAGTGCGCAGAAAGTTTTGGAGATTCGTGTCATGGTCCTGCTGGTCATGGCCGCAGATGGTGACGTTATCCAGGTACGGGAAGGTAGCCCGCAACCCGTTCTGGTCCACCATTCGGTCCATAGCACGCTGGAAGACCGAGACCCCATTGGTGACACCAAATGAAACCCTAAGAAACTGGTATAGACGACCATCCGCCTCAAAAGCCGTGTATTGTCGGTCCTCTGGGCGGATGGGGAGTTGATGGTAGGCGGACTTAAGGTCTATGGTAGAGAACACCCGGTACTGCGCAATCTGATTGACCATATCAGAAATGCGCGGGAGAGGATACGCATCCAGCTGCGTATAACGGTTAATGGTCTGACTGTAGTCGATGACCATCCGAGGTTTGTTCCCGCTTTTAACCACCATGACCTGCGCTCTCCACGGACTAGCACTGGCCTGTATGATCCCTTCCTTGAGGAGCTACTGAACCTCAGATCTGATAAAGATCCGGTCTTCAGCGCTGTAACGCCTACTCTTAGTAGCGATGGGCTTGCAGCCTGGTACCAGATTCTTAAATAAAAAAGGTGTGGTGATTTTTAGTGTGGAGAGATTGCATGCGGGGCGCTTTGGGCAATTTGGAGGCTGCGGCTGATTCCCTACTGCCAGTGAAGGGAGTGGCCCACCGTACTGTAGGATCACACTCTTCATGTGGACCATAAAGTTTAGTCCGAGGAGAATTGGCGCACAAAGGTGCGGTAACACAAGGAGCCTGTATCGCTCGTAAATTGTGCCCTGCACCTCTAGGGTTACCATACAACGTCCTTGGATCGGTACAGACCGGGACCGTGATGCCATGGAAATTGTCTGTTTGGCAGGTAGAACCCGGAGTCCACACCTTTTTGCAGTGTCAGGGTGAATAAAACTCTCGGTGCTCCCACTGTCAAACAGACAATACACAGTACGACCATTTACCTTGATGTTCATCATGGAATTATCAAGCCTGTGATGCTTTGTCTGGTCCAGAGAGATCGACGCCACCGTTGGCCCCTGGGCATCACTGCATGCAGCCGAGGTTGATACTGAGGACCCCTGCTGGTCGCTCCTAGTCGTCGTTGACCATGATGGCCGCCCCCATGAATCGCACGTGGGTGAGGGCGCCAAACGTAGCGACTCCTGGTGGTCTTCCTCCTCCTCCGTCAGCCACGATGGCGCCGTCCTGGATTCGCACGTGGTTGGACCTCGTGGGTACTGCAACGCCGAAGGAGATTGTCTCCGCTCTGGAGGGTCACAGGCTGCACTGCCGTTTTTGGGCTTCGACCTGCAAACTTTAGCATAGTGTCCCTTTTTACCACACTGGCTGCAGATCGCCGTTTTTGCTGGACACTGTTGCCGTGGATGCTTGGCTCCGCCGCAAAAATAGCATCGCTGGCCGCCTGGAGCTGCCGCCGTCGTCGGATTGATATGGGAGCGCGAGCCCGTGGGGCGAGGAGGGATTTGTGCTTGCTCCTGCCACATTGTCTTCACATGGTCTTCGGGGTACAGAGCCAAGCTTTTCGACGCTGCCTCCAGCATCTCAGCCATCTCCATCGCTTGGGTCAAGTTGAGGTTCCCTTTCTCTAATAGCTTAAGCCGGATGTACGAGGACCCTACCCCTGCTACGAACGCATCTCGGGCGAGGTCGTACATATATTGCTCTGCCGACACATCTTTACAGTCGCAACCCCTGGCAAGCTGCAAGAGCTCATTGGCGTAGTCCTCCATGGTTTCGCCCGACTGCCGACGTCGTGTAGCGAGGAGGTAACGAGTGTGGATCTCGTTGGGTGGTCTCGTGTATCGTTTCTTCAAGAGCTCGATGGCCCTCGGGTAAGTGGTGGCCGCACGAATCGCAAGATAAATCGTGTCGCTTACCCTCGCGTGGAGGACCTGGAGTTTGTCGTCGTCTGTAGTAACAGCTGCAGAGGCTGCCAGGTAGTCTTCGAAACACTCCCACCAGTGGTCGAAGGTGTTAGCGGCACTGACCGCACGTGGGTCCAGCGCCAGACGCTCTGGTTTTAATATTTGTTCCATACTCCCTTTACTGTTGAGAGTTTTATGTTTGCTAATAAAATTGATGCGCGACAATCAAGCACGTGGAACAAGGCTTCAGCTATTGAAGGCTTTTATTAGCAAACAATGGAACTAACTAACACGAGTACACCAGTTCAGACTGGAGGGGTCCCGCTGGAGCAGAGGGTCTTATACCTCTCCCCAGGAGGTGGGGCCCGACCGGGATGTGCCATAACAACATCTACCACAGGTAAACACCCTAACCCAACAACATTATACAACCCCCACAGTGGCAACACCCTAACCCAACAGTAACATAGGAATAACCCACAGTGGTAACCAACGATGGTTCACCACACTCCCGTAACCCCACGCATTTCCCGTGCTAATCCCCCTGACACTAGGTGCAATTTAGCATGGCCAATCCACCTTTGGACTGTGGGAGGAAACCAGAGCACCGGGAGGAAACCCACACAGACACAGGGAGAAAATGCAAACTACACACAGACAGTGACCCGAGGCCGGAATTGAACCTGGGACCCTGGCAGGAGGAATGCCAACCACATTGCCACATATTAGAAACATATTTCTAAAAATGAATTGAAATAATCCGAAACCTGCCAATTATTCCATTGTAAACACCATTCATTTTAAAAACAATGTACATTTTCTTGACAAGAATTATACTTTGTTTACTAATGCCAAAGTATTGTGGCATAATAACAAGTACGTGCTTCTTAAATTGTCTGGTTGAGCTGTCAAAGTTCCATTTCTGTTCCAAAAAGGCTAAATGTCTTAAGACTACAATCTCCCTTTTTAATGAGCACATCTGCATGTATCAAGTACATGATCTGTGCATGATGCGCGTCAATGAGCACATGGAATCAAGGCTTTAGTATTGAAGGCTTTAATACAGTAACAATGAAACTACTAACACGAATACACCAGTTCAGACTGAAGGGGTCCTGCCGGAGCAGGGGGTCTTATACCCTGCCACCGGAGGCGGGACCCCACTGGAATGTGCCATGGTAACACTTATAACAGGTAAACACCCTAACCCAACAACATAGTACAACCCCCACAGTAATAACACCCTAGCCCAACAGTAACATGGTAACAAACCCCAGTGGTGAACCAACGATGGTTCACCACATTCACCCCTCCTTTAGGAACAAAAGGTGGCGGGGTGGACGAAAACAGACAATAACAAAAAAAAAAAAATCACAGGATTCACAAGTCCAGACGGTCTGGAGGACCGCACCGACGCTGCGATCTCCTCAACACCGGTTGCGAAAACGGAGCAGGTGCTTGTAGTGGCTCTCTCCAAGTAACGTGTGGCTGTCCCCTCAAGGACTCCCGGGCCGGCCGGCCCTGGTGAGGTGATGGTGCAGGGGATCCTGGAACGTTTGGTGGTAGTGGTGGTGGTGGTGATGATGGTGGCGCCGATCTCCGAGTCTCAGGCAAGCTGTACATGGGAGTAAAAGTGTTATGCACTGGTCCCGGTGCTGACCGCGCCACGTCTGGGGAAGTAATGAGGAGTAGTGGATTTGTGACTGGGGGAATAGGAGCGACAGGGGTTGCTACGTCCCCTGCGGGCGCCAGGTCTCTAATGGAGACAGTGTCCTCTCGCCCGTCAGGATATGCCACATAGGCATACTGAGGGTTGGCGTGGAGGAGTTGGACCGGTTCGACCAAGGGGTCGGACTTGCGAGCCCTCACATGGCGCCACAGAAGGACGGGTCCTGGGTACATCAACCAGGCTGGCAATGAGGTCCCCGAGGACGACTTCCGAGGGAATGAGAACATCCTCTCGTGGGGAGTAGCATTGGTTGCCGTACACAGGAGGGAGCGGATAGCATGGAGCGCATTTGGAAGGACCTCCTGCCAACGGGAGACTGGAAGGCCCCTGGATTTCAGTGCCAGTAGGACAGCCTTCCAGACTGTAGCATTCTCCCTTTCCACCTGTCCGTTACCCCTAGGGTTGTAGCTCGTGGTTCTACTAGAGGCAATCCCGAATGAGAGCAGGAATTGCCTCAAGTCGTTGCTCATGAACGACGAGCCCCTGTCGCTATGAATGTAGCAGGGGTACCCGAACAGGGTAAAAAGTTCACTGAAAACCTTGATGACGGTGGCAGTTGACGTGTCCGCACAGGGGAAAACAAACGGAAACCGGGAATATTCGTCTATTATATTGAGAAAATAGACATTCCGGTCCGTTGAGGGAAGGGGGCCCTTAAAATCCACACTCAGCCTCTCAAAAGGGCGAGTGGCCTTGACCAAATGTGCCCGGTCTGGTCGATAAAAGTGTGGTTTGCATTCTGCGCAAATCCGACAGCTTCTAGTTACTGACCTGACATCCTCCACCGAGTAGGGCAGGTTGCGGGCTTTGATGAAGTGGTAGAGTCTGGTGACTCCAGGATGACACAGATCATTGTGGAGAGCCTTCAAGCGGTCCTCCTGCATGATGGCGCATGTTCCGCGCGAGAGGGCATCCGAGGGTCATTGAGCTTCCCTGGACGATACATAATATCGTAATTATAGGTGGAGAGCTCAATTCTCCACCGCAAGATCTTATCGTTCTTGATCTTGCCCCTCTGCGTGTTATTGAACATAAACGCCACGGATCGTTGATCCGTGATCAGGGTGAACCGCTTACCTGCCAGGTAATGGCGCCAGTGTCTGACTGCCTCCACAATGGCCTGAGCCTCCTTTTCCACCGCTGAGTGCCGAATCTCTGGGCCTTGAAGGGTGCGGGAAAAAAACGCGACGGGCCTGCCTGCCTGGTTTAGTGTGGCGGCTAGGGCGAAGTCAGATGCATCACTCTCCACCTGGAAAGGGATGGATTCATCCACCGCGTGCATCGTGGCTTTCGAGATGTCGCTTTTCAAAACCTTGAAGGCCAATTGGGCCTCCGGCGTAAGTGGGAAGGTCGTGGACTTAATGAGCGGACGAGCTTTGTCCGCGTAGTTGGGGACCCACTGTGCATAATACGAAAAGAACCCGAGGCATCTCCTCAGTGCTTTCGTGCTAGCGGGCAAGGGAAGTTCAGTGAGTGGGCGCATACGGTCTGGATCAGGGCCAATGACCCCGTTTTCCACCACGTATCCGAGGATGGCTAACTTACGCGTACGGAATACGCACCTCTCCCTGTTATAGGTCAGATTCAGGCGAGATGCAGTGCGCAGAAAGTGTTGGAGATTCGTGTCGTGGTCCTGCTGGTCATGGCCGCAGATGGTGACGTTATCCAGGTACGGGAAGGTAGCCCGCAACCCATTCTGGTCCACCATTCGGTCCATAGCACGCTGGAAGACCGAGACCCCATTGGTGACACCAAATGGAACCCTGAGGAATTGGTATAGACGACCATCCGCCTCAAAGGCTGTATATTGTCGGTCCTCTGGGCGGATGGGGAGTTGATGGTAGGCGGACTTAAGGTCTATGGTAGAAAACACTCGGTACTGCGCAATCTGATTGACCATATCAGAAATGCGCGGGAGAGG
Source organism: Mustelus asterias (assembly GCF_964213995.1). Classification (NCBI taxonomy): domain Eukaryota; kingdom Metazoa; phylum Chordata; class Chondrichthyes; order Carcharhiniformes; family Triakidae; genus Mustelus; species Mustelus asterias. Next base: position 85,230,998 of record NC_135801.1, read on the forward strand.
ATACGCATCCAGCTGCGTGTATCTATTAATGGTCTGACTATAGTCGATGACCATCCGAGGTTTGTTCCCGCTTTTGACTACCACGACCTGCGCTCTCCACGGACTAGCACTGGCCTGTATGATCCCTTCCTTGAGGAGCCGCTGAACCTCAGATCTAATAAAGATCCGGTCCTCAGCGCTGTAACGCCTACTTTTAGTAGCGATGGGCTTGCAGCCAGGTACCAGATTTTTAAAAAGGGATGGTGTCGTGATCTTCAGAATGGATAGATTGCACGCGGGGCGCTTTGGGCAATTTGGAGGCTGCGGCTGGTTCCCTACTGCCAGTGAAGGGAGTGGCCCACCGTACTGTAGGATCACACTCTTCATGTGGACCATAAAGTTTAGTCCGAGGATAATTGGCGCGCAAAGGTGAGGTAGCACAAGGAGCCTGTATTGCTCGTAAACTGTGCCCTATACCTCAAGAGTTACCATACATCGTCCTTGGATCGGTACAGACCGGGACTGTGATGCCATGGAAATTGTCTGTTTGGCAGGGAGAACCCGGAGTCCACACCTTTTAGCAGTTTCAGGGTGTATGAAACTTTCGGTGCTCCCACTGTCAAACAGACAATTCACAGTTCTGCCACTAACCTTTACCTCCATCATAGAATGTTCCAGTCTGTAATGCCTGGTCTGATCCAGAGAGATCGACGCCACCGTTGGCCCCTGGGCGTCACTGCATGCTGCCGATGTGGATGCTGAGGACCCCTGCTGGTCGCTCCTAGTCGTCGTGGACCATGATGGCCGCCCCCATGAATCGCACGTGGGCGAGGGCGCCAAGCGCAGCGACTCCTGGTGGTCTTCCTCCTCCTCTGTTTGCCACGATGGCGCCGTCCTGAGATCGCACGTGGTCGGACCTCGTGGGTACTGCAACGCTGAAAGAGATGGTCTCCGTTCTGGAGGGTTACAAACTGCACTGCCGTTTTTAGGTTTGGACCTGCAGACTTTGCCGTAGTGGCCTTTTTTACCGCACTGGCTGCAGATTGCCGTTCTTGCCGGACACTGTTGCCGCGGATGCTTGGCCCCACCGCAAAAATAGCATCGCTGGCCACCTGGAGCTGCCGCCGTCGTCGAATCGATCTGGGAGCGCGGGTTCGCGGGGCGAGGAGGGAGCAGAGCTTGCTCCAACCACGTTGACTGCACGTGGTCCTCGGGGTACAGCGCCAAGCTCTTCGACGCCGCCTCCAACCTCGCGGCCATCCCCATTGCCTGGGTCAAGTTGAGTTTCCCCTTTTCTAGTAATTTAAGCCTGATGTACGAGGACCCTACCCCTGCTACGAACACGTCTCGGGCGAGGTCGTACATGTACTGCTCGGCGGAGACGTCCTTACAGTCGCAACCCCTGGCAAGCTGCAGGAGCTCATTGGCATAATCCTCTATGGTTTCGCCCGACTGCCGACGTCGTGTAGCGAGGAGGTAACGAGCATGTATCTCGTTGGGTGGCGTAATGTACCTATTCTTTAGGAGCTCGACGGCACCCTGATAAGTGGGAGCTGCACGAATGGCTAGGTAAATCGTGTCGCTTACCCTCGCGTGGAGGACCTGGAGTCTATCACTGTCCGTAGTGATAGCTACCGAGGCTGCCAGGTAGTCCTCAAAGCACTTCCACCAATGGTCGAATGTGTTAGCTGCACCGACCGCACGTGGGTCCAGTGTCAGACGATCCGGTTTTAGGATCTGTTCCATACTCTCTGTTTACTGTATTAAATTGATGCGCGTCAATGAGCACATGGAATCAAGGCTTTAGTATTGAAGGCTTTAATACAGTAACAATGAAACTACTAACACGAATACACCAGTTCAGACTGAAGGGGTCCTGCCGGAGCAGGGGGTCTTATACCCTGCCACCGGAGGCGGGACCCCACTGGAATGTGCCATGGTAACACTTATAACAGGTAAACACCCTAACCCAACAACATAGTACAACCCCCACAGTAATAACACCCTAGCCCAACAGTAACATGGTAACAAACCCCAGTGGTGAACCAACGATGGTTCACCACAGTGCATGATCTGCTGAAGGGAGCAGATAGTGTTAATTTTATTGTCATGGGATGTGTAAGGAAAATCTTTTAATGGTCTTTCAAATGTTGGTACCAAATAGACGGTCGATTGTGTCTTAAGCGATTTCTCAATGCTCAGTACCCAAAGGGGAAAATTGGTCTGATAGGCATATCAACTGATTCTGAAACCATGTGCCAGTATTGGTTACCCAACCTTTAGTGAGAGCTTTTTCCACAGTGTCTACTCAAGATTATAGAATAGAATCCCTACAGTGCAGAAGGAGGCCATCCAGCCCATCATGTCTCTAGCGACTCTCCAATAGAGCATCCCACCCAGGCCCAGTAACCCCACACATTTACCATGGCTAACCCTCCTAACCACCCATCTTTGGACACTAAGGGACAATTTAGCATGGCCAATCCATCTAACCTGCACATCATTGGACTGTGGGAAGAAACCAGAGCACCTGGAGGAAACCCCCGCAGACACAGGGAGAACATGCAGACTCCGTACACACAGTTACCCAAGGCCAGAATTGAACCCGGGTCCCTGGCGCTGAGGCAGCAGTGCTAACCACTGTGGCACCGTGCCATCCGTAGATGTAGTGCATGAATAAGGTGTAACAATAAGACACAGCATCAAACAACCCTGGTCATGTCTCTTTGCCTATCTCAGTATCTGTGGGCAAGAAAGGGAGAAATATACAGCCAGAGCTCCACACTGATAGATAACAAGTGGCACTCCATTGTGGAACTGCATCTTAGCACAATATAGCCAATTTCTAAAATAAGCAAAATATTGTGGATGCTGGAATCTCAAACAAGAACAGAGAATGCTGAAAAACTCAGCAGATCTGGCAGCATCTGTGAGTTAAGGTTTCGTGTCCTTTTGGCTCTTCAATAGAACTAAAGGGAGAATGTATTAGACATTAAACTGTAGCTGTGAGAGATTGCAACAAAACGTAGCAACTTTAAAACGAAAGACAGATGGCCTGGTGTATGAGGCAGCTGGGGAGGGGGAGGAGGGGTCTGCATTGAGGCAATACATGTATGGGATATATATTCTGACAAAGAGCCAAAATGTCTTGAAACATTAACTCTGTTTTCTCTCCTTACGGATGCTGCCAGATCTGCTGAGTTTTTCCAGCATCCACTGTTGAGGGCCAATTTTTATCTGTCCAACATCTTATTTATGCTTGGAAATGGGATGGTCGGCAAATGAAAATTTAAAGAAGACTCCAGCCCATATTGCTCACCACCTCGATTTAAATTCAGCATGACGTGTGAAGAACTGGGTCTCCCCATCCAAAAATAATTTTCTCTCATGTTCTTCTTCAGGCTCTGAGTAAATATTGCAGCCAATATTGCTGATATGCATGGAGGATTTATATCTTTTTTAGGTGTAGAAATATCAATCAGGGAAAGCCTTCCCTGATTATGTTTACAATGTCCCTACACGTGGGAACCGGCGCAGTTCTCTCATTAAGACCTGAATAATCCAAATTGTTCAGTATATGGACAAGATTGAGGTTGTGTCACAAACCAGATTGTGGGCTGCAGTTTTTATATTCAAAATATCATTTGAATTACAATAGATCCAAAACATAAACTAATGTACTGAGTCACCGAAAGGCTCAGAATGCACCAGTACTAATCCGGACCCTGCGAGGCAAACAATAGTTATGCACAGATTGTGCAGCAAGTGCTTTAGCATGAGCACAACAATGCCATTGTCAGGCTACTGTAATTAGTCAAACAATTCAGTCATAAAAATAAAACTCTGATTGTATTTAAGATGCTATTATGATTGTTGTAGCTTTCTGCTACTTGCAGAGAATTGGTATTCCTATTCCCGTCTAACTCGCTATTGCATGGTGCCCCAAGTAAGGAGTTGGTACCTTGGCTTTTCTATCTTTCCTTAAATGGTTTCATTCTGAACTCTGCTGACAGCTGTCTGCTGCCAGCAGCTAATCAGTCTCCTCACGCAGAGAAGCAGATGTTATGCTTCCAAGGCAGAGTTTAGGGCCAAAATAAACGTAACCCTCCTCCCCCGTGCACCTCAGGTCTTGGCGTAAGGCGTGTGAAGTGGGCTCAGGGGCCTGTTCGGCTGTCTCGCTTATGTCTGAGCGTTCGCTGGCCTCTTGGTCGAGGGCAAGCTTTTCCTCCCATGGGGCCTACTTCAGAAAACTCAATTTAAAAAAAAATTAAGTTAGACATAAAACATAAAGTGCTACTGTTAGCCACCCTGGTGGTTTCTGAGTTACCAGAGGGAAAAAAAAGTGTTTCCACCCAATGCTAGTGCGACAGAAAAACAAGTCACAATGACATGACTCCATCAAATAAGTTAGAATGCAGATATTCAATGCAAAAGAAGCACTACGCTGAAAATGAGAAGTAGTCAGAAAGGGAAACAAATGTCAAGAAAGCAAGGATGAAATGGTGTAGACAAAAAGATAAAGTAACTCACTTAATTATGCAAAGGAAGCATTTTATGATATTAAAAATATATGAACCATGATTAAATCCTCTTTCGTTTTGAAATAAAACTAGGGGCATTATATTTATGAAAGTATATTAAATATGAAAATTCAAAAATGACTTCAGGATATTCAAAGACGTTCAATATTTTGCAATAAGATCTATAAATTAGCATTTAAATGTCCTGATATGCTAAGCATTGAAGATTTGTACAGCTTTCTGGAAAATCTTGTTTCCAAAGTATAACATTAAAAACACCGTTTAAATACGGCATTACTCAAATCACAGTATAAGCAGGATTATTTTCTATTAATTGACAGCAGCCAGGGTGATTTTCACATTGTGAACAGTACACAGGCAGGTGGTGGATGGATCGGTGACCACCTGGAAGAGCCGCTGGGGGCTTTGTTAACACACGGCCATACATGCTGCCAATGGAATAGCACACCCTCAACAGTTTATCAATTTGGAAGAGGTCATGAATAAGGTTTCAAGGTCGCAGGAGTGTACCGGTAGGCAGGAAGGTGGTTTGAAGTGTGTCTACTTCAACACCAGGAGCATCCGGAATAAGGTGGGTGAACTTGCAGCATGGGTTGGTACCTGGGAATTCGATGTTGTGGCCATTTCGGCGACATGAAGAGAGCAGGGACAGGAATGGTTGTTGCAGGTTCCGGGGTTTAGATGTTTCAGTAAGATCAGGGAAGGTGGTAAAAGAGGGGGAGGTGTGGCATTGTTAGTCAAGGGCAGTATTACGGTGGCAGAAAGGACGTTTGATGGGGACTCGTCTACTGAGGTAGTATGGGCTGAGGGTAGAAACAGGAAAGGAGAGGTCACCCTGTTGGGAGTTTTTTATAGACCTCCGAAAAGTTCCAGAGATGTAGAGGAAAGGATTGCAAAGATAATTCTGGATAGGAGCGAAAGTAACAGGGTAGTTGTTATGGGGGACTTTAACTTTACAAATATTGACTGGAAAAGTTTTAGTTCGAGTACTTTAGATGGGTCAGTTTTTGTCCAATGTGTGCAGGAGGGCTTCCTGACACAGTATGTAGATAGGCCAACAAGAGGCGAGGCCACATTGGATTTGGTACTGGGTAATGAACCAGGCCAGGTGTTAGATTTGGAGGTAGGTGAACACTTTGGTGATAGTGACCACAATTCGGTTACGTTTACTTTAGCGATGGAAAGGGATAGGTATATACCGCAGGGCAAGAGTTATAGCTGGGGGAAAGGAAATTATGATGCAATTAGGCGAGATTTAGGATGCATAGGATGTGGAAGGAAACTGCAGGGGATGGGCATGGTTGCACAGTGGTTAGCACTGCTGCTTCATAGCTCCAGGGACCTGGGTTCAATTCCCGGCTTGGGTCACTGTCTGTGTGGAGTTTGCACATTCTCCTCGTGTCTGCGTGGGTTTCCTCCGGGTGCTCTGGTTTCCTCCCACAGTCCAAAGATGTGCGGGTTAGGTTGATTGGCCATGCTAAAAATTGCCCTTAGTGTCCTGAGATGCGTAGGTTAGAGGGATTAGTGGGTAAGTATGTAGGGATATGGGGGTAGGGCCTGGGTGGGATTGTGGTCGGTGCAGACTCGATGGACCGAATGGCCTCTTTCTCTACTGTAGGCTTTCTATGATTTCAATGATTTCTATGAATTGAAATGTGGAGCTTGTTCAAGGAACAGCTACTGCATGTCCTTGATAAGTATGTACCTGTCATGCAGGGAGGAAATGGTCGAGTGAGGGAACTGTGGTTTACTAAAGAAGTTGAATCTCTTGTGAAGAGGAAGAAGGAGACTTATGTAAAGATGAGACGTGAAGGCTCAGTTAGGGTGCTTGAGAGTTACAAGTTAGCCAGGAAGGACCTAAAGAGAGGGCTAAGAAGAGCCAGGAGGGGACATGAGAAGTCTTTGGCAGGTAGGATCAAGGTAAACCCTGAAGCTTTCTATAGGTATGTCAGGAATAAAAGAATGACTAGGGTAAGATTAGGGCCAGTCAAGGACAGTAGTGGGAAGTTGTGCGTGGAGTCCGAAGATATAGGAGAGGTGATAAATGAATATTTTTCGTCAGTATTCACACAGGAAAAAGATAATGTTGTCGAGGAGAATACTGAGATACAGGCAATTGGACTAGACGGGATTGAGGTTCATGAGGAGGAGGTATTAGCAATTCTGGAAAGTGTGAAAATAGATAAGTCCCCTGGGCCGGATGGGATTTATCCCAGGATTCTCTGGGAGGCTAGGGAGGAGATTGCAGAGCCTTTGGCTTTGATCTTTATGTCGTCATTGTCTACAGGAATAGTGCCAGAAGACTGGAGGATAGCAAATGTTGTCCCCTTGTTCAAGAAAGAGAGTAGAGACAACCCTGGTAATTATAGACCAGTGAGCCCTACTTCTGTTGTGGGCAAAGTTTTGGAAAGGATTATAAGAGATAGGATTTATAAGCATCGAGAAAAGAATAATTTGATTAGGGATAGTCAACACAGTTTTGTGAAGGGTAGGTCGTGCCTCACAAACCTTATTGAGTTCTTTGAGAAGGTGACCAAAGAGGTGGATAAGGGTAAAGCAGTTGATGTGGTGTATATGGATTTCAGTAAAGCGTTTGATAAGGTTCCCCATGGTAAGCTATTGCAGAAGATACGGAGGCATGGGATTGAGGGTGATTTAGCGGTTTGGATCAGAAATTGGCTAGCTGTAAGAAGACAGAGGGTGGTGGTTGATAGGAAATGTTCATCCTGGAGTTCAGTTACTAGTGGTGTACCGCAAGGATCTGTTTTGGGGCCACTGCTGTTTGTCATTTTTATAAATGACCTGGATGAGGGCGTAGAAGGATGCGTTAGTAAATTTGCAGATGACACTAAAGTCGGTGGAGTTGTGGACAGTGCGGAAAGATGTTGCAGGTTACAGAGGGACATAGATAAGCTGCAGAGCTGGGTTGAGAGGTGGTAAATGGAGTTTAATGCGGAAAAGTGTGAGGTGATTCACTTTGGAAAGAATAACAGGAATAGAGTACTGGGCTAATGGTAAGATACTTGGTAGTGTGGATGAGCAGAGAGATCTCAGTGTCCATGTGCATAGATCCCTGAAAATTGGCACCCAGGCTGATAGGGTTGTTAAGAAGGTGTACGGTGTGTTAGCTTTTATTGGTAGAGGGATTGAGTTTTGGAGCCATAAGGTCATGTTGCAACTGTACAAAACTCTGGTGCACTTGGAGTATTGCTTACAGTTCTGGTTGCCGCATTATAGGAAGGATGTGGAAGCATTGGAAAGGGTGCAGAGGAGATTTGGTATGGTGGGAAGGTCTTATGAGGAAAGGCTGAGGGACTTGAGGTTGTTTTCGTTAGAGAGAAGAAGGTTAAGAGGTGACTTAATAGAGGCATATAAGATGATCAGAGGATTAGATAGGGTGGAAAGTGAGAGCCTTTTTCCTCGGATGGTGATGGCTAGCACGAGGGGACATAGCTTTAAATTGAGGGGTGATAGATATAGGACAGATGTCACAGGTAGTTTCTTTCCTCAGAGTAGTAAGGGCTTGGAATGCCCTGCCTGCAGCAGTAGCGGACTCGCCAACATTACGGGCATTTAAATTGTCATTGGATGAACATATGGATGATATTGGAATAGTGTAGGTTAGATGGGCTTTAGGTTGGTTTCACAGGTCGGCGCAACATCTAGGGCTTTATGTCGTCATTGTCTACATTCCTGTAGACAATGACGACATAAAGATCTACTGCGCTGTAATGTTCTATGTTCTAAATCAGATATTGTGGCCGTAAGCAGCTCAAAACGGAAGAGACATTATTATGCGGCAACATAAGATCAACAACAAACTGCATTTATAAAGTGCCTTTAAAATAGTAAAACATCTCAGGGTGTTTCACAGGAACCTTATCAACCAGAATTTGACACTGAGCTACATAAACTGATATTAGAACACGAGACCAAATGATGGGTTAAGGATGTAGGCTGGGTTTTTCGGGTCCTGCCAATGGCGGACTTCATTGCAGGCAGGATGGGAAAATTTGGAGAGCATCCCGTCCCATCAGCAATGATGCCCATCACTGGACATCCGGAAAATCCCCTCTATCGGTTTGGAAGGGCAACTTAAGGGAGAAGAAAGATTTAGAAGTGCGGAGAGGTTTAGGGAGGGGATTCTACAATGGTGGAATGAAGGAAGTGGGGAATGCACAAGAAACCAGATTTACAGGAACACAGAGCACCAGCTCTGGGCTGGAGAAGGTTGCAGAAATAAGGAAAGTGAGGCCATGGAGGGATTTACAAGTGAGAATAATAATTTTAAATTTGAAACATTGTTAGACCTGATGAGCATCGAATTGAAAGAATATCCAAAGAAGTTGAACTTCATGCAAAAAGTGAAAGACTGACTGAATGAGGCACTCAGAGGATCAGGGTAATTTTGACTTTGGGTGATGGTGTAAGCGAGGCGATATTGAATCCACTGCTTGCTATCTCCCACCCATTGACTCTGTCGACACTTCCCGCTGCCTCGGAAAGGCAACCAGCATAATTAAGGACGCCACGCACCCCAGGCATTCTCTCTTCCACCTTCTGCCATCGGGAAAAAGGTACAAAAGTCTGAGGACATGTACCAAGCGACTCAAGAACAGCTTCTTCCCTGCTGCCATCAGACTTTTGAATAGAACTGCCTCACATTAAGTTGATTTTTCTCTACACGCTAGTGTAACACTAGTTGCACTCTCTCCTTTCCTTCTCTATGAACGGTATGCTTTGTCTGTACACAAGAAACAATACCTTTCACTGTATACTAATACATGTGACAATAATAAATCAAATCTATACAGCTCTCAAGTACAGTAAAGAGATTATTGCCCATTTTATGCAATCACCCAAAGTCAAAATTAGTCCTGGTGATTTTTTTGCTGTAAGAAATTAAGGAAATGGGATAGTCTGAAGAGGAGTTGCTGGTGATGACTGCGTTTTAGTCCATTGGTTTCGACAAATGGCACATTTTTCAAGCTAAAGAGCCCAAAATATATGAGTGCTGGAGGGAGGGGTGAACGTTGGAGCGGAGCCTGATTCTGCAGGCTATCCATTTCTTTTGTCATGTTGAAAAATTCTAAGCATTATGGGTCAATGAGCACTTTGAGCATCCACATGGACCTGCTGGGCTACATGGTCTGTTTCTGTACTGTAAACACGTCGTATTATTTTATGGAAGGGCACTTGTGGATGCATCTCAAAGCAGAAAGTCACATTTTGGATCGCACAAATTATTAACATGCAACAAATGCAACTCAGACAATAAATATGCTCAGAATCCTGACTTGGGTTACAAAAGCAGGGAGGTAATATTGAATCTGGACTAAACCTGCAGTTGGATTACACTGTGCAATTTTGGGCAGTGGTAGAGGTTCTGTGTACAAGGTGTGACCAAGCATTATACCAATGAATTGAGACTTGAGAAGGCAAGTCTCTTTTCCAACTGGAACTGAGAAAGTTCCTCCCATTGGTTAGAGAGAGAGCAATGAAAGGATGCAAGTTTATGATCAGAAAAATAACCCAAGTGGAGGTTAGAACATTTCTATACTCAGAGAATAGTTATAATTTGGAATTCAAATCATGATTGAATCAGAATCTATCTTTATTTTATAAGGGACTTAGGCATTAGATGAAGAGAACAGCAAGCTCATGGTTATGAACAGGATCCAGCTAGATTTAGTAGTATATACGCATACTAGAGGGGCCAACTGGTTAGCACTGCTGCCTCACAGCGCCAGGGACCCGGGTTTGATTCCCGTTTGGGTCACTGTCTGTGTGGTGTTTGCATGTTCTCCCCGTGTCTGCGTGGGTTTCCTCTGGGTGCTCTGGTTTCCTCCCGCACTCCAAAGATGCGCAGGTTAGGTGCATTGGCCATGCTAAATTGCCCCTTAGTGTCAGGGGGATTAGCTAGGGTAAATGCATGGGGTTATGGGAATAGGGCCTGGGTGGGATTGTGATCGGTGCAGACTCCATGGGCCGAATGGCCTCTTTCTGCACTGTAGGATTCTATAACTGTCTCTGATTATATGATGAGGATAGCCAGAATAAGAAAAATCAGCATCAAATCTGCTCCATCTCGAGTCTATTATAAACGTCGATTCCTCACTTAACGGAACACTGGGCTCCTTTCTCCAAAAAGAAAATCCAAATTGCAGTATCCTTGATACATTGAATCAACAAGTAGGAATCTGCACGTCTTTTAAATATATCAATCAGCCATGAACCAATTAACTGCCCTGGGTGTTTGTTCCACATGAAGTTTTGCTGTATGGGAAATTGCCATTAAACGCACTATACCAATGCTCTGAAAAAGCCGTTTACTGAGTCCCTTTCCTATTGTTCTCTCCCTACACAGTTTCAATGGACAGAATTATACCGTCACCTGCAGGAGTGTTTGCGGCTGTTGGGGAGTGGAAGGTGACGTGTGAGGTCCGTAAATTCCATGAATGCCTTTACTGCCACCAATCTGCCCACCCCAGCCTCACTGTGATTTAATGGGTGGCAGCTGAGGCCTTGAGTGGTTCGTCCACCCTCGCATCAATTGAGGCCCTTAAGTCACCAATTAATGGCCACTTAAGGGCCATTTCGTGCCTGGCCTCAATTTTTGGCCAGCAGAAGGAGGTCAGTGAGTGTTAGGATGCCCAACAAGTATGCATGCTTGGATCTCAGATGGAAAAGGTTCGGCGGGCGGGGGGGGGGGGGGGTGCGCTTCACAGGCCTTCTTTTTCCAATCTTCGGTCCTCTCCCCATCAAAATCTTCCCTCCTGTGTGGCCCCCTCCTTCCTGGCTTGTGCACCCTAGGTTGCACGTGCCTCCTCAGGGCCTCTTCTCCTTGCCCTCCAGAGAACCACTAAACACATTTCCCACCTCCCTTTTAAAAGCTCATTTAGACTCTGTTTCTACCACCCTTTCTGGTAGGACATTCCGTGTTCTAGTTATCTTCTCCCTAAAAATTAAATCACCTAACCTCTGCAGACTTTTGTTGGTAGACTTCCATTTATGCCACTGGCCAATGAAAATTATTTTCATCACTTAACTTCATCAAAATCTTTTGTAAAATTGAACACAGGGATGGCACGGTGGCTCAGTGGTTAGCACTGCTGTCTTACACCAACAGGGACCCAGGTTTGATTCCTGGCTTGGGTCACTGTCTGTGTGGAGTTTGCACATTCTCCCCGTATCTGCATGGGTTTCCTCCGGGTGCTCTGGTTTCCTCCCACAGTCTGAAAGACGTGCTGGCTAGGTGCATTGGTCATGGTAAATTCTTTCTCAGTGTACCCAAACAGGTGCCGGAGTGTGGTGACTAGGGGATTTTCACAGTAACTTCATTGCAGTGTGAATGTAAGTCTCCTTGTGACTAATAAATAAACTTTAACTTTAACCTCTAAATCGATCTGCTTCTACAATTGTCTGCTCCAAGAAAAAGAGGCTTAGTTTCTCAAACACCAAAACAGAAAATGCTGGAAAATTTCAGCAGGTATAACATTCCCTCTTTGATTTTACATGTCTGCTATCCTGTCAGGATAAAGGCATGGAATGTCCTCAGACCTTTCCTGTACCCTCTCTATAACTTGGCTGGAAAAATGTGGCAGAAACACATGTAGTAAAAAGGGTTCTGTATGAATTCCTAGCCAATAATCTTTCTGATCTCTAACCTTGTTCATTACTTGTGAATGTTGTCCTGTCATCCTATCCATTGAAGTTACAATAATTGTTTATTTGAACTTCACACTTGAATTGTTCTTGATAACTTTGTCTCCAAAGCCACGAATCATCTTAGTCACTCTTCTCGCAACCCTTTCGAATGGATTGGGCAGTGCACAGGTTAACAAGCCAGTGAGAATAGTGAGTAGAGGAATTTTGTATGACATCATTAACCACTGTACTATCAGAGGAAATTAAACTGAATGGTGAGCTGTTGAGTCACAGTATATTTATTTTCCAAATGTTTGAATTCAGTTCGAATTTGACATCCTGGTTCTGTTAGGAAGAAATATTGGAATTCAACCACAGAGGATTAGCAGTCCTCTGCACTCTCGATCTGTTTTTTATATCTCGACATGAATGAGGAGGAGTGCGAACACAATGAAGTTCGACCTGATCGTTTAGTCCATTTAAATGGATCAGACAGGTCATGTCACAGGTCTGCTCTTCTCCCCACCTGCTCACCTGTTCAGCATTCTGTACAGCTGACTTTTCAGATCAAAGTGTAATAAAAAGAAAGCTATTCCCAGGATATTGGGCAGGAATTTACCAGCCCTTTGGCATAAGACCATAAGACCATAAGACATAGGAGCGGAAGTAAGGCCATTCGGCCCATTGAGTCCACTCCACCATTCAATCATGGTTGATTTCAACTCCATTTACCCGCTCTCTCCCCATAGCCCTTAATTCCTCGAGAAATCAAGAATTTATCAATTTCTGTCTTGAAGACGCTCAACGTCTCGGCCTCCACAGCCCTCTGTGGCAATGAATTCCACAGACCTACCACTCTCTGGCTGAAGAAATTTCTCCTCATCTCTGTTCTAAAGTGACTCCCTTTTATTCTAAGGCTGTGCCCCCGCGTCCTAGTCTCCCCTGCTAATGGAAACAACTTCCCTACGTCCATCCTATCTCAGCCGTTCATTATCTTGTAAGTTTCTATTAGATCTCCCCTCAACCTCCTAAACTCCAATGAATATAATCCCACGATCCTCAGACGTTCATCGTATGTCAGGCCTACCATTCCTGGGATCATCCGTGTGAATCTCCGCTGGACCCGCTCCAGTGCCAGTATGTCCTTCCTGAGGTGTGGGGCCCAAAATTGCTCACAGTACTCCAAATGAGGCCTAACCAGTGCTTTATAAAGCCTCAGAAGTACATCCCTGCTTTTGTATTCCAAGCCTCTTGAGATAAATGACAACATTACATTTGCTTTCTTAATTACGGACTCAACCTGCAAGTTTAATGGGCTGAGAGGAGGCGAGGCTGGCAAATGCCGCAGGAAAGCATTGGGTGTTTGCCCGATGCCTACTCACTGCCAGGCTATTTTGCCAGGGGCAGGAAAATTGGCAGATTGGCCACCTACCTGGAGCCCAGTTGAGCTATTCAAATGGCCAATGAAGGTCCTCTTCATCTGTTGGCATTTTGCCTGTATTGTGGGTGGTGGGGGGCGGGGGGGGCAGGGGGTTGCTGCTGTGTGGGGAGACAGTCAGTTAAACACTGGTGGCTTTCCAACCGGATCCAGTGGCAGAATCTTTTGTTTGAGGGGAACCCCCACCCCCAGCAGCAGCAATGGCTCGACTGAAGTAATGGCGCTGCCTGTCTTGAGTGAACTCCCTCCTCCTCAGCAAGGCCAGAATTTGCCTTCCAGGCCCCAGATCCCACTTCCTCATCTTTAAGGGCACAAAGTCATTTTTACATCATTCTCTGGGTGCAGTTCCAGCAATGCCTGCCACTAATGGTGGCGCCATTGAGTTGTTGGCCATCTGATTGGATCTGATGCTCTTGGGTGGCACTGTCATCTAATTAAGGGCGGCAACCCTAATGGCAGCAATGTAATTGGCTGTCATCAGCAAAATGCATCCCCCTACCTCCCAGATTGGGATCACCCCTCTGCTTCCAGCTGTGGTGGTGGGGCATCTACAGTTCTGCTCAATTTCAACAATTGTACAATAGTGCTGAATTTGTCAACATTTCTTGGCAGTCTAACTGGAAAGTTATGAACACATCTCATAGCAGCTTGGGACAGGGTGGAGAGCAGGGTGTTTGGGTTGGGTGGTGTCTTTGTCAGGGGAGGGTGGTGTCTGTGTCGGGGGGGTGTTTGTGACGGGGGGGGTGTCTGTGACGGGGGGGGTGTCTGTGACAGGGCGGGAGTGTCTGTGTCAGGGGGGAGCATCTGTGTCGGGGGGCGTCTGACAAGGGAGGGGGGTGTCTGTGGCGGGGGCGGGGTGTCTGAGTTGGGTTGCAAGAGGATTGTCCATTTAGTTGGCTTTCGAGATTCTGTCGCTGAAGTAGGAATCTGAAACCCGTCCACTCACTCCTTTCTATTATGCACTTTAAGAATGATTTATAATTTCACGCGCAGTAGTGCAGCTGCAGAATAAAATGGTGAAATACAGGCAATTATTCTCAGGTATGGAAAGCTATAAACCCCCGGGTGCCAGGTTATCAGTCGGTGGTTGAGGCCTCTGACAGGAGGTTGGACTTGCTTCTTTTCCATATGTGGTACAGTGTTTAGCATGGCTGCCTCACAGCGCCAGAGACCCGGGTTCGATTCCCAGCTTGTCTGTGTGGAGTTTGCACATTCTCCCCGTGTCTGTGTGCGTTTCCTCCGGGTGCTCTGGTTTCCTCCCACAGTCCGAAAGACGTGCTGGTTAGGTGCATTGGCCGTGCTAAATTCTTCCTCAGTGTACCCGAACAGGCGCCGGAGTGTGGCGACTCGGGGATTTTTACAATAACTTTGTTGCAGTGTGAATGTAAGCCTATGAGTGACACTAATAAATAAACTTTTACTTTGCATCATGTTTAACTCCAGCGTAATAGTGTTAGTTAGCACATATTTAACTTATGGGACTTTGGAATAATTTGCACTGGGATAAACATTTTAATAGCAATACTAGTATAAACCTTTTCCAATCATGACAACTACTACTTCTGGAAATCAATTAATAGTACAATTTATTTGTCAGATTGGGTAAGAGAATATTACATATCATACTTTCTCATTTCCAACCTGTTACTGACTGAATTAAGACAGGGGCCAGAATTTTCCCAAAAAATAACTAAATGTCACAACAGCGAGAAAAACGGAGTGATCCATGCCACAATTGTCTCACATTTAGTCATTTTTTGGGAGAGTGGTGAGTTGCGCGCTGGTTCTGGGAGGGGCGGGGCCTAAACACATCAGTGAGCCGGGCTGCAAAGCGATCAGGTGCCATTTTGATTTCACAATGCACTGGAGGACCCCCTCCCTCCCCACGGATGCTGACATCGGGGCACTCCCAATGGGTTCCCTCTGTATGACCCCTGACATGCTCCACCCTTGCATGATGCCCCCTTCATGCCCGATCCCAGGTGGGCACTGTAGAGTGCTAGGTGGGCACTGCCAGATGGATACTTGCCAGCCATGTTCCTGACCACCCAGGAGCTTCAATGGCCTCCTGTACCCCCCCTGGTGTGGCCATCACGCCTGGTCTGTGCTAGTGAAGACCAGTAATGATTCTCTCTGGACTGGGGTCGGAAGATCCCGGGAGCTGGGAAAATCTGGTGTCAAATGGGCGAAGCATATTTAAATACTATTTTAAATATGCAAATTGGCCTCACGTCCAGACAGGACATGATCCGGTTTGTGCCAGTAGAAAGAGACCAGGTCGATTGCAAACCATTTGCTACCGGGCGCAAAAACAGTTTTTAAGCTTGCACCGTTTTCTGGAATCGGGGTGATCTGTACCAGGCGTGGCAAGGCAAGGCCGAAAAACCGCCCCATGTCTCTAATCTCAGCTATTCCTGAGTGACATTAAATGCAAATTAAACACTGGGTGCATTTTCTCTGAAATAAGTGATTCCAGATTGGAATTTGGTAAGAATTGATGTGCAATCAGATTTGTGAAGACTTGAAGAATAAACGCATCTCCACTCAGCACAAGACGGAGAGCTTGGAGTTGTTCTCATTATAAATCTGGTGACAATATCAAAATATTAAGAGAGGAAGACATGTGCCTTTGATCCTATGAACAAAAAGGTCTATAGGGTGTTTAAACTCCACTGGAAATGGTGCAACCAGCAGGCCAATAGCAGGAAAATAAAGCCCTTTCGATCTTGCTCTTTTAAATGGTCAAAAGCCATGTTGAGGAAAAATAGTCATGTTAAACAAAATTAATTTGGCAAAAGTAAGTCACTACATAAATTCTGCCAGCTTTATCACTTCCCTCATTTTCTAAACTAGTGATTAAAATACATTTCAACCCATCAACTGCAAAGGCTGTTGTTTTTTTGTGTTGCGGCTTCAGCACCAGGCCTTCAGACACTATCCGAGCGCCACAACTCTCTTGTTGGATTAAATGGATGATATCACACGAGAGTCAGTGCATTCCAATCATTCCTTCATGAGTGTGAGGACTTGCCAACATGAGTTATGACGGTCGGTCGCCATACGGCCACAAGTGAGTTACAGGTTCTTCGGATTTGAAAACAACCGGCATCCCCAGTGGGTGATGTTATTGGTTTTGTGGCTGTGCATCTCCTCATGGAATCACAGGAGCCGAGCAGCATAACCCCGTGGAAATTTAAGGCCATGATTTCCTGGCTCTCGAGTACAATTTGGTTTAATTGTGATGGAAAATGGGTAGAGTGAGACTCAAATGATTTTTTTCATTGTTCAAGTCACATCTAAAACAATGCAACAGCTGAAGGTTTCTGTAATTAATGATATTGTTCAAGGATTTATCGCGCACTTAGATCAAATTTCTCTCTCTGTTATTTTAACACAGACGGAGTGGAGAGCTCTGGGATTTACTTCTCAGGGCAGAGAGAGGAATTTGATACAAGTGTGTTAAGCATTGCTATAAAATATCAATGATAGTCACTTCCAATACTTGACCAACCATATATTTCTTGTAAATAGCCTAATAGTGTCCCTTTGAAATGTGTCACAGAGTGGATGGTAAACACTGGGTGGATGGCAAACGTCACAGCCTTCACCCAAATAACCCACAGTGCTACTGTTCCAGCAATGACGCCTACTTTAATACCCACTTAATCTGCACAAACACCACCAGCTGCACAAAAACTAAGTAACAGCTGCTGGATCAAAAGCAGAGACTTTTGTCTTTTTCAAAAATGCCCAGACTCTCAAGGAATTTTTTCATTATTTCCTTGACACCCCTGAAGACATCTTATCCCATTAAAATCTAGTACTTCACATCATGATGGGCAATCTGATCTAAATGTTTATAGATAAGATTGTTATGCTGCCATAGGTAAGTGCTATCCTACTATCTTCTTACATCAGCCCCTTTGGCCGCCAGTGTTAATGAATGAAAAATATTTGCTTTGACCTTAGTGGCTGGGTGTACGTGTATACAATATCCCTCCATCTCTGAGCCTGACCGCTTTTTAAAAAGGCAATGCAGATTTAAATGGGCAGAGCTATGAGTAATCAATTATTCGTTCATTTTTCTCATTTTTGCCAAATGCGAGGGCCTGAACTTTGTCGAGTGGGAATTGGAGTCGCCAGTGCGCTCCTAGTTTCCTACCTTGGAATTCAAGTGATCCTTTCTCGCCCGGCCTTCCATCGCAGGCTGGGTGAGAACTATGTGGGGCAGCACATCATGGAGCCTTATGCCAAGGACTGCACAGTTTGAAGTAAGGAGGCATGCCCCCTTTTTTACATCACTAACTGCTGTAAAATGGGGAGGTAGAACATAGAACATTACAGCGCAGTACAGGCCCTTCGGCCCTCGATGTTGCGCCAACCTGTGAAACCAATCTAAAGCCCATCTAACCTACACTATTCCAATATCATCCATATGTTCATCCAATGACCATTTGAATGCCTTTAATGTTGGCGAGTCCACTACTGCTGCAGGCAGGGCATTCCACGCTCTTACTACTCTCTGAGGAAAGAACCTACCTGTGAATCTGTCCTATATCTATCACCCCTCAATTTAAAGCTATGTCCCCTCGTGCTAGCCATCACCATCCAAGGAAAAAGCCTCTCACTGTCCACCCTATCTAATCCCCTGATCATCTTATATGCCTCTATTAAGTCACCTCTTAACCTTCTTCTAACGAAAACAGCCTCAAATCTCCCAGCCTTTCCTCATAAGACATTCCCACCATACCAGGCAACATCCTGGTAAATCTCCTCTGCACCCTTTCCAATGCTTCCACATCCTTCCTATAATGCGGTGACCAGAACTGTACGCAATACTCCAGGTGCGGCCGCACCAGAGTTTTGTACAGCTGCAACATGACCTCATGGCTCCAAAACCCAATCCCTCTACCAATAAAAGCTAACACACCGTACGCCTTCAACCTGGGTGCCAACTTTCAGGGATCTATGCACATGGACACCGAGATCTCTCTGCTCATCCACACTACCAAGTATCTTACCATTAGCCCAGTACTCTGTATTCCTGTTACTCCTTCCAAAGTGAATCACCTCACACTTTTCCACATTAAACTCCATTTACCACCTCTCAGCCCAGCTCTGCAGCTTATCTATGTCCCTCTGTAACCTGCAACATCTTTCCGCACTGTCCAAAACTCCACCGACTTTAGTGTCATCCGCAAATTTACGAACCTATCCTTCTACGCCCTCATCCAGGTCATTTATAAAAATGACAAACAGCAATGACCCCAAAACAGATCCTTACGGTACACCACTAGTAACTGAACTCCAGGATGAACATTTCCCATCAACCACCATCCTCTGTCTTCTTACAGCTAGCCAATTTCTGATCCAAACCGCTAAATCACCCTCAATCCCATGCTTCCATATCTTCTGCAATAGCTTACCATGGGGAACCTTATCAAACGCTTTACTGAAATCCATATACACCACATCAACTGCTTTACCCTTATCCACTTCTTTGATCACCTTCTCAAAGAACTCAATAAGGTTTGTGAGGCACGACCTACCCTTCACAACACCGTGTTGACTATCCCTAATCAAATTATTCCTTTCTAGATGCTTATAAATCCTATCTCTTATAATCCTTTCCAAAGCTTTGCCCACAACAGAAGTAAGGCTCACTGGTCTATAATTACCAGGGTTGTCTCTACTCCCCTTCTTGAACAAGGGGACAACATTTGCTATCCTCCAGTCTTCTGGCACTATTCCTGCAGACAATGACGACATAAACATCAAAGCCAAAGGCTCTGCAATCTCCTCCCTAGCCTCCCAGAGAATCCTGGGATAAATCCCATCCGGCCCAGGGGACTTATCTATTTTCACACTTTCCAGAATTGCTAACACCGCCACCTTATGAACCTCAATCCCATCTAGTCTAATATCCTGTATCTCAGTATTCTCCTCGACAACATTATCTTTTTCCTGTGTGAATACTGATGAAAAATATTCATTTAGCGCCTCTCCTATCTCCGGACTCCACGCACAACTTCCCACTACTATTCTTGACTGGCCCTAATCTTACCTTCGTCATTCTTTTATTCCTGACATACCTATAGAAAGCTTCAGGGTTTTCCTTGATCCTACCTGCCAAAGACTTCTCATGTCCCCTCCTGGCTCTTCTTACTTCTCTCTTTAGGTCCTTC
Organism: Mustelus asterias; assembly: GCF_964213995.1. Taxonomy (NCBI): domain Eukaryota; kingdom Metazoa; phylum Chordata; class Chondrichthyes; order Carcharhiniformes; family Triakidae; genus Mustelus; species Mustelus asterias. The sequence goes on from NC_135801.1 coordinate 85,250,788, forward strand.
CTGGCTAACTTGTAACTCTCAAGCGCCCTAACTGAGCCTTCATGTCTCATCTTTATATAAGTCTCCTTCTTCCTCTTCACAAGAGATTCAACTGGTGATGGCGTAGTGGTATTGTCACTGGACTGGTAATCCACAGACCCAGGATAATGCTCTGGAGACCTGGGTTTGAATCTCACTATGGCAAATGGTGAAATTTGAATTTTAAAAAAATCTGCAATTAAAAGTCTAATGATGAACATGAAACCATTGTTGATTGTCTTAAAAACCCATCTGGTTCACTAATATCCTTTTAGGAAGGAAATCTATCACCCTTATCTGGTCTGGCCTACATGTGATTCCAGATCCACAGCAATTAAGCTAATCTTTCTCTAACCTAACTGTGACCTTAATACTATATTCTGCACCCTCTCCTTTCCTTCTCCCCTATGTACTCTATGAACAGTATGCTTTGTCTGTATAGTGCTCAAGAAACAATACTCTTCATTGTATCCCAATACATGACAATAATAAATCAAATCAGATCAAATCAAATCAACATGGTTAACTTTTAAATGCTCTCAGGGATGGGCAATAAATGCTGGTGCAGTCAGTGACACCCACATCTCGTGAACAAATGTTTTATAAAATTGGCAATTTGCAAGCCAGGTAGAGGTAAGTTTGTAAGGTAAGTGGGCAGTGAAGGGGGGGTTGGTTCTGGGGTCCTAGAGGGTCTGGAGGTCATTGTTTGGGGGAGGGGGGTGAATTGTGAGTTGCCAGTGGGGAGGGCTGGTTGGTTGGTCAGACTTTTGGGGGTGGGGGTCATGTTGTCATTGGGGGTGTCAGTTTAGGAGGCAATCGGGTGGCCAGTGTGGGGTTTGGTCATTATTGGTAATGACTTTGTCCCTTGAAGTGTAGGTGAAACAGGTTGCGATGGGATTAATCAGTGAGACAGAAGCAAGTAGAAATGTTATAGTTTATTCCCATGTTTGATACTCATACGGCACGGTAGAGCAGTGGTTAGCACTGCTGCTTCACAGCTCCAGGGTCCCGGGTTCGATTCCTGGCTCGGGTCACTGTCTGTGTGGAGTTTGCACATTCTCCTCGTGTCTGCGTGGGTTTCCTCCGGGTGCTCCGGTTTCCTCCCACAGTCCAAAGATGTGCGGGTTAGGTTGATTGGCCAGGTTAAAAATTGCCCCTTAGAGTCCTGGGATGCGTGGATTAGCGGGTAAATATGTGGGGATTGGGATTGTGGTTGGTGCAGACTCGATGGGCCGAATGGCCTCCTTCTGCACTGTAGGGTTTCTATGATTTTTCCAATAGTTAGATAAGTGGTTCAATTTTCAAAACCTCATCGCAAAATCAGAAGCTGTACTCAGACTGCATCGGCTTTCAAAGGGCAACTGTGTTATTTCATCACACTGTGACTGCAGTGTGACTGTCATCCAAGGACTGCTCTGTTCCATAGAAACCAGCTGGCAGGGATTTGTCAGAAAACATTCTGACTAGATATGGGGCTCAAACAGGGGAGTCTGATGCCACCAAATCTGCCAAGCTGTTGACCACACTGCTGTCTAATTTTTGAGAGTAAGTCAATGCCAACAAATCCAACACAAAGGGAAACCTCAATTATTTTGTGATGAGCAAATGCCTCTGTGTCTGGATAGGATTTTAAATTCAAATCTTCTGTGCCTCTCCTGAAAAGGAACGTTGACATTTACCAGCAATCAACTCAATTGCCAGGGGTTTCTTTTCGAACCAAGTTGACCAGTTATCAACTCCAACAACCAATTCTGCAACAGTCATTCTAACTCCTTTTCTTCATCAAAACTCTTTATATATTCTCTTTGGTGAGATGAATTGGTTTGAGCAAGTGTTCTAATCAGTTCCATCCTTTGATTTTTCAATGATGATCAGAATAAATATGCATCAAAAACAGGACTGTAACCAATCCTGTTTTGGAAATGGTCTACCTGCCTTGGGCGATAGGCACTTTGCACCTGGTGCCCACCCTAGTTCTAATGTAAGGGCGGCACAGTGGTTAGCACTACTGCCTCACAGCGCCAAGGAACCAGGTTCGATTCCCGGCTTGGGTCACTGTCTGTGTGGAGTTTGCACATTCTCCCCGTGTCTGCGTGGGTTTCCTCCGGGTGCTTCGGTTTCTTCCCACAAGTCCAAAAATGTGCGAGTTAGGTGAATTGGCCACGATAAATTGTCCATTAGTGCCAGGGGGATTAGCAGGGTAAATATATGGGGTTACGGGGATCGGGCCTGGATGGGATTGTTGTCGGTGCAGATCCGATGAGCCAAATGGCCTCCTTCTGCACTGTAGGGACTCTGATTCTAATGTTTTACCTACTATATAGGGAGCGTGCATTTATAAGCTGGGGCAGCTGAAAGTTGTGTCTGGGCCCCATGTTGTGCTTTTATCAACAGGCATGTCCATTTATAAAAGTACAGATTTCAGTTGCGTCTCAGTTGGTTTTGAAAAAATAAAAAAAAGTCAAGAACCATGTGCAAGAAACGGCAGTTCCGGATTTCCTTCTATTTTTATGCTTTGGTTTTCAATTGCCGAACATTAGGAAATTAATACCCATGACATACTTTCCAGCTGTTGCCTTACTGCGGAACATGAATGGGGTATTATTTAAATGAGAGGCCTCATATCATTTTTTTGCCCTAAATGTTTTCCTATTGAATTTCATGCGAGGGGTTTGTGATTATAATGTTAGGAGTGAACCCATGCTGAAGCTGTCAGCTATGTCACTTTAAAGCACTCATTAACACATGGTGACCCACGTAAACGCTGCAATATGTTCCTAAAAGGTTTTCCATGTTAAATCTTTCTTGTGCGGAGTTCTTCTGGTACTGTTCCAGATGAACTTCCTCAAGGCCACTCATTATTGTTACTTCCACATTCTAAGCCAAACCAAATAAAAGGACTAATTCTGCCAATCACTATTTCCGCAGTTTTCATCCTGATTCCTCGAATATCATTTAGTGGCTCCAATGGGCGAATGCTTTGATTTCATGAACTGCATTAGCATTTTATCCTTGAACACTGTTGCTGTAGCAATGAGACAGGAGTAATTTGTTCAATTAGCAGCTTTCACTTCCTTATTGTGCAGAGAAAAAGGGTTTCAGAGAATCTTAATTCATGCAGTTTCCTTTCTTACTTCCCAACATTTCAATTCCATTGTATCACCAACCCGTATCGAAACTTCTCCTCATGTATAATGTATTAAGTTCCTTTTATTCTGGAAAGGCAGCTTTCTGTCAATTTTGACTTCAGTGCTTGAAATTAATATTTTAAATATTTAACAACAGTAGGGCTGAAATTATATAATTAAGGCTTCAATCCAAAACAGAGAATTATAAATATTTAGAAGTAATTTCAATACATTAATCCAATCAATAGGTTCATTGCAACACAAAATCAACACCTTATTAATAAGATTGTTCGCTTGCAATCATTCAACAATTCCATTTCCTTTTGGAGCTCATTCATTCTGTTTTGGGTTTGTTTTTATGAGAGCATAGATTGTTCATGTCCTTCATGTAGTTGTTGTGTGATATTACCAACATTGATGAATAAATGATGTTAAATATTTGGGGAAATCTGGACAATACATTGATGATTTGGTCAATCATATTACATAATAAACTGTAAGGTCGCAGAATTTAGGGGTGATAACCAATTGTAGCAGTGAGAAAGGACAGTCTGTAGGATAACACATCGGGTGGAATTTAATGATCATGGCCAGATGCTGGAAAATTTGTGACATCCCAGCTGCAGCCATTTCCTGGAGGTTCAATAGGCTTTAATCCAAATGAGGCACCCACCCACCTGGTCAGCTCCAGGCTTCCGTGAAGGGAATTTCCTCCCTGAAATCCTGCTGGAGGGTGTCCTGACTCCCAAGAGCTGTCGACCAGAGGCTGGGAATTCTCCACACCAGAGGCGGCACTGGGAGCGGTGGCCATGGCCAGTATGACAGTGCGGCTGGCACTATGGCTCATCACTGGAGCCCCAAGGAAAAGGTAAATGGGCATATTTGCCAGGGCCTGGCAACGGTGGTGGAAGGGTCAATTTAAAGGGGAAAGGGGGTAGGGGGATCTTACTCCCGGTCCCATTCATGCTGCTGGTGCCTCCCTATTGAACATAAAGTATCTGACAAGAAGGGGAATTTCCTCTCACCCGGCCTCAGATCTATCCACCAGAGTATTCAGGGCAGAAAGAAGACGTGGTGTGTCCCCTTTCTTTGGCTAGTTAAATACCAGCAGCGGCAGGGTAAGGCCTTTATGTGCTCCGTAATTGGCCACTTCAGTGCTTTAATTGACCTCTGGGTAAGAAGGCCATCCTTACGTCTTCTTATCCTGAATTAAATCAGCGGGAGGTGGGAAGGCAACAGAAGCTTCACCTCGCACTTTCATACCTGATCATATGCCCTCCCCCGATCTCCGAACACACCTATGCTGGGTGAGCGAGTTGGGGGGAGGGAGGGGGAGTGGGGTTCAGCATATTCTGCTCCGAACTTGGGATGTTAGAAAACATCATCATATAGAGGAATTCTGACACGGTCATGCACATTGAGAGCAATGTCCGAAGGGTCCTTAAACCTCATCTGATTCAGTTAAAAGTCTCAAACAGGCATCAACTGTGTCATTCTTTATAATACAGAGCAGTACAGTTTTGTGGACTGCTTTCATTCTATTTGTGGTGAGTTTTGTTTTGCCGCTGTTGGGTGCCATGGCAAACAGTGACAGATGGCATGCTTTGGCTATGGAGTCACCTGGTTTGAACTGCAATTCTACTATACCACATGACTCAAACTGTAGCAATATTGGATTTTATTTCAGTGCGTGCTAGAGGGGAATAGAATACTCTGCCTCTGGAATAGGCTTTCTGGCTCCCACATCATCCTTGGACTGTGTTCTGTTGATGTGGATGAAATGCAGCAGGTGCCAGGCCTGTTGCCTGACAACAGATGGAATGTACAGCCAATGCAAATCTTCTTAAGCAAATTACAGAGTAAAGCTACTTGTCCCAGCTCCCATTAGGTGAATTGGGACCAAGCAGCCACAGCCCCCGTGTCCTTACCATCTTAGGAGAAGTCTAACTTGAAGTGATGAGTAACCTATACACAGAATAGGGGGAGACAGTGACATTGATACTGGATTAGTCATCTGGAGACCCAGGGTAATGGTCTGGGGACTTGGGTTAGAATCCCACCATGGCAGAGGTGCAATTTAATCTCAGTAAAACATCTGGAAATAAAACATGATGACCAGGAAACCATTGGCAATTGTTGTAAAAACCCAAATGTTTCACTAATGTCCTATAGGGAAGGAAACCTGCCATCCTTACCTGGTCTGGCCTACATGTGGCTCCAGACCCACAGCAATAATTCCATGAATTGCATTCGGGCAGAATATTGAACATCGGAGAAGTGCAGCATTGTGTAAATGCAACTAGCAGTTCACATCTTTGCAAACTCCTTCCCTGCAATGCCCCATTTCAAAGCGATGCCCTTCTAAAGCATGTGGACAGGGGCTTGAAGAGCAAAAAGAGGTACTGTCATCAAGTGTCTCTCAAATAAATAATTCAAGGTAAGCCTGAGGCAAGTGATGGATGTGAGGGCGGATTCACAAGATTCAGCCCAATTCAGGTTTCTGGTGAATGGTAACCCCCAGCTTGTTGATCGTGGGGGGATTCAGTGATGATAACGCCATTGAATGTCAAGGGGAAATTGTTAGGTTCTCCCTTGTTGGAGGTGGCCACTGACTGGCACTTGTGTGGTACCAATGTTACTTGTCACTAATCAGCCCAAACCTGAATGTTGTCCAGGTCTTGCTGCACGTGGGCACAGTCTGTTTCAGTACCTGAGGAATTGTGAATGCTACTGAACACTACTGACCAGCAAGCATTTCCATGTCTGAGCTTATAATAGAGGTAAAGTCGTTGATGAAGCAGCCGAGGTTAGGCCTAAGACACAATCCTGAACAATGTGTGACGCTTGGTCCATTTCAACCATCATGAAGACAGCCCAATTACTTGATGAGAATGGCAAAAGGGTATTTGAGGTTAGAGAGAAAGGCATTTATAGAACGTCTTTCAGGACTTTAGGAAATCCCAAAATCTTTTACAGGCAACTTAGCACTTTTTTAAAGTGTAGTCACTGTTGTTATATGGGAAACCTCTCATCATTTGCCTGCGAAGCAAGATCCCAATCAGAACAATGCAATTCAGCCATGTTGGTGAGTGGAATAATTTCCCTATTCTTATTTGAAACAGTAAGTGGGATGTTTTGCATCCAACTGAGTGGGTAATCACGCTTTTTGGCTAAGATCAAGCACAAGATCTTGTGTCTGTTCTTGTCAGCTTGGATCTTGGTGGGGACCATGAATTGGATTCAATTTGAATTGGTTCTTGGAGCAAGCAAGGAGATGGATTAATGGCTTGTCCTGTCCACTCTGTGCATTGGCTTTGTAACTCTAAGAAAGGAATAATTTTTTTTTAAAGTGGGTAATCAAACCATTAATTTAACATCTCATTCGAAAGTCGGCACTTCCAACAGTGAAACACTCCAGTTTATCTAAAGCCACCTTTACAATCATTAACTCCTGGCTAATCTTGCAAGTGATGAGCCATTTCATCCTTCTGGCTATGAATTTCATCTTCAAGATGGGCAATAGTGACTTGGGCATTATTTGCCTCCAGAATATAACTTTCTTCCATTTCCTGCATCTGGCACTCAACAGATTCATTTGCTCCCTTAAGCACATAAATATCACAAGTCAGTGTTTAAATTTAATGCAGTAATCACTGTTCTCTTGTTTTACTGTGGTACAGCACTGGAGTGTCAGTCTAGATTTTTGTGCTTAGATTTTTGGTATGGGACTTGAACCAATAACCTTCCAATGCAGAGGCGTGCGAAAGTGCTACCATTGAGTTATAGCTGACACTTCATGAACTGCAAATGCCGAGGCAGTGGATCTGGGTCATACAAATATTTCATACTGCTATCAGTTTAAAAGTGTCAGTGATACTGAGACGTCTGTCATTATAAGCCTTTCTAAAATCTCCACAATGTTATTGAAATGCAGTTGTTCCTTCTACTCTACTTGTCTTTACTTTTGTTTGGTTGTGCAATTTAATCATGTGTTAGTCTGCTCAGAAGAGGTTGAAACCAACCTATTACGTCAAACACAGTCTCATTATTATAGATTTGTCATACAGAAACCCTCAACATGGCAAACGTTTTCATTCGTTCCAGGAGCGGAAGAGCTGAAATGGGTAAAAAAAAATAAACCTTTACTGTGCATTTTTGCTGAAGTGTAACAATATAAAAAGTATAGATTGCACAACCAGTCCAGGGCAAGATCCTGTCTCTGGAATTTTCCTGTCCCACCCCCCCATGGGTATCGTAACGGGCAGGACATGGACCATGCAAAAATGACCTCAGGTGGGATTTTCCGGCCTTGGGGCAAGCACGGCTGGAAAATCCCATCCACCTATGCATTTCCATATCTTCCAATTCATTCACAACCAGAAACCTATAATGGGGCATATCTGATTCCTGAGTATTTTTTATGCTATGTTACTAAAGATCAAAATGATCTGAAATAAATATATTCCGGCTAATATTGCAGTAAAAATATAGTTCAAGGAGCCATGATAGCCTGAGATGTATAGCTACAGGTGATTTGCTTCAATTCAACCTTGACATTCTGGACAAGCTGAGTTATTCTCCTCTATTGAAAAAGCAGAATGATTTTTACAATCCATTTCGATCAGTGTAATACGAATGACTTGCTTCACAGCTCAGGCAATCTCAGAGGCTAAGAGGTTCAGGGGAAGGGAGCACTTTGCTCTGAACTATGACCAGGGTAAGTAACTTCACACTGTTTATAGTTGGCCCCCTTACTGTGTGTCAGCTGCAAGACTTGAACAAATGTGAATCTGCAGCTGTAGTGTAAGTGAGGGTTTAGACACAGGTTTATTACTTCTAATGCTACAGGCTGACTAACTGATGTGCATGGGGGCATGGCATGGGAGGTGCATGGGCACTGTTTGTTGTAATGATCCAAGTCTTTGGGTGCCAGTGTAGAAACGATTCGAGAACTCGGGGCTAGGTAGGCTAACTGCATGTGTTTGTCTCTTTCATTTGATGTCTGGTTTAAGATCCCTTTATCTCTCACTGGCGTGTGTGTGTGTGTGCACGTGTGTGTGTGTGTCAAGGTGGCACAGTGGTTAGCACTGCTGCCTCACAGTGCCAGGGACCTGGGTTTGATTCCCGGCCTGGGTCACTGTCTGTGTGGAGTTTGCACGTTCTCCCTGTGTCTGTGTGGGTTTCCTCCCACAGTTCAAAGATGTGCTGGTCAGGTTGATTGGCCATGCTAAATTGCCCTTTAGTGTCAGGGGGACTAACTAGGGTAAATGCATGGGGTTATGCGGATAGGGCCTAGATGGGATAGTGGTTGGTGCAGACTCGATGGGCCAAATGGCCTCTTTCTGCACTGTAGGGTTCTACGATTCTATGAATTTGGCTCAGCTGTCTTTAACAGGCACAGCAGCTTGCATTTATATTGGGTCTTTAACAAAGGAAAATGTCCCAAAATGCTGCTCAGGAGAATCACGAAATAAAATTTAACACAGAGATACATGTGGAGATAGGACAGGTGACCAAAAGCTCGGTTTAACAGCTTGGCTTTAAGGTGGGTTTTAAAGGAGGAAAGGGAGGTAAAGAGGTGAGGTTTATGGAGAAAATTCCAAGGCTTAGAGCCACTGGTGAAGGCAAGGCCACTAATGTTGGAGCAATAGTTGTACAAACTTAGGGAAGCATTGTCTGAAGTGCTGAGAGATGTCGTCATGCACTATATAAATTGAAATCTTTCTCTTCCCTCATGTTAATTAACTGCTAGTGTGTGGGACTTTTACGCAATACTTAATTCAAAACTGAAGTTGCCTTGATAATTTCACATTAGAATGGGAAGGTGAAGAACACGTGTTCAGTTTTGTTGCTGTGACTCCTTCAGTAATGTTTCAATTAAGTAACAAACATTTTCTTGGACCTGTGCCATTTAGACTTGTAAATGGAGAACCAACTGGGTAAAGTACAATACAATTGCCAAAAAGTACTGTCTGACAGTAAGTGCAATGTTGGGTGACCATGATAATACTATTTAATGCCTCCCTTACTCTGACCTTTCTATCAAAAACATGGACCAGTTCATCCAAAGTGTTACATGGCCTTAAGTCGAAATAGAGCAACAAGCTGTTAAATGTTAACATATCCATCGCACAATTAGTGACCCGTGAAAGTGACAATCACACCATGGATAAATGAAAGGAAATGATAACAGCCCGGGTACCAGCCTTTACTTGGACACACTTTAAATGAATATTCTCCCTGAGATTGCCTACTGTATGTGAAAACAGACAGAGCGATGTAAAATACTGTGAGGACAAATAAATGTGTGGCAGCCTGAAGGAGTATTAGGTTGCCTCGAAACATGTGTAGTGTGATGAGTTCTCTCATCACCTGCTGTGGATGCAAACACCGCAGAAAGATACCCGTGATGAGGCTGAAGGTTTCGTTCCCTCGGGACTGAACAGTTCTTCACAGCAAACACGTTACTGCTGATTCACTTGAAAATAGGTGAGCAAAGGGTCAACAATGGAAAATATTTCTATAATTATGTTTACATGCTCCTTTCGCTGATGCTACACTGGCTTCCATATGTCCCAATCACCTTAACTGGCCAAAATGTGTGAATGTTGCCAGGTTATTTGGACAGGGGGACACTGAAGCATCATGTCCTTTCCCAACATTCGTGCAAATACATCATCTAACGGGACTCTTCATAGTGATTGGGAAGAAGAATCCTAGTTCTTTTTCCCTTTGTTCTCTCAGTAACATTGAGGCTTTACTGAGATTGCTTATCTAGGAACTGACCTTCAACAATCCTTTCCTTTGATAATTTGGTTCATCACACACACGGCAGTTAATTAACAAACTTAGCTACTTGAGGACTGAAGATTTAAGCCATAAGTCCTTGTATAAGATGCACAGATCCATGGGAAAGTAACTCAGGTCATTCAGAGCTAGTGGTCTCCTTAAAAAAACTAATGGCTCTAAACGTGATTTATTTCTATTCTTATTGCTTGTAAGCTCCTTCCATGTCAAACTGCTTTTTTTACTCAGTTACTCCTCATTGTCTTCAAATTGAGATTCTTTCCCAAGACCTCAGAACTCAACTGTCTGCTTCTCAGTTGTTAAAATGTAACCAATGATAACATTGGATCTGTTACAGTGACCAATGGTAACATGCTGTAAGGGTCAGCTGACCCAGTAAAAATGATGTGGTGATCAGCTGACTCAGTATAAATAAGAAGCTGCTGGGGTTTGTGGGAGCTTGGAATTGCCCAGGGTGAGGCCTCAAATGTTGGAGTAATGATATTTCTTTAGTAAACCTTTTTCTTTGATTTACAAGTTGGAGTAAGTTGTGTTTCATTTTATCACCTACAACTGAAGAGTTCCTTCTGCTGGATCAACATTAGACTTTCCACCTTCTCACACAATCTTCCTCTTACAAAAGCCCAAGTTTGTTTGTCATTAATTGGCAGCCGGCTTTACAAGCCTTCTGAATTTTACTCCCATTGACTTTAGAAGAAATAAAATGAGGGCAGAGGTAAAATAGTGACCTATTCGATATAGCCCATTTTCACACAAAGTCAAGATCTATTCTCAATGACCCCAAATGACATGATGTTATGTTTTGGGATAATTTAAATGTTCAGTGTATTTTCAAGCAAGTTGAAAACCCTTAGCCAATGACTCTTACAAGGAGGAAATATTTCTTCGCTGGTTAAATAATGATTCCAGACTTTGTAAAAGATTAATTCTCTTTTAAAGAGGAATAGACTGTAACTGCAGTTCATTAATTATATAGTGAAGAAATTCTTTTTCCAGGCTTTATTGCTACTTTAATGTGCCTGGAAAGCTCCAGAACGTTCTACTTCTGTCAGATTTGGATAAGACAACATTTGAAGGCCAGTCTATCCCACTTGAGCTGACACCTGTTGCAGGTCCTGGGTGGGGGGGGAGGGGGGGGTGGGATTAATTTATCACCAATTTTTCCTTTCACCAACTCATTGGTAAACAAGATGTTTTGATTTGCTACCCCTTTTTGTCCCCTCACACGGTAGCATACTTCCAACCCCTCGGTTTTGGTGAGATCCAATTTATATTCATAACCCTACTGCAAACTCAAGATGGGATGAACTCAAAGGGTTAGTTTATTTGCACACATTCAAAATGCAGAAATGCTGATCCTGAGTGGAAAACTCTCTATCTCTATTCCATTAGAGAGATCTGGAGTGGAAGATGTTGCACAGAACAGTTTTCTATCTATTAGGTTTTCAAACCAATCCCAGGCTGCTTTCAATACTTGCTGCCTGGATAAGCCAGTTTTACACATATGTTTGTGTGTGAGGTAGCAGCTGCTCGTCTTCTACTTGAAGGGGCTGCTCTTCATATTCCACTTGCACTCCAGTCCAAACCTCGTGATCTTCAGCCACACTGCGCAAGGTGGGGATTAGTGGCAGGCAAGACGGAGGAATCCTCATGATCCAGCTTCTGCCGGCCTGGCCAAGCTGGCTATCCACAGGATAGCCTGATTGTGGCTGATATCAGGAGCCGGTCTAACTGCCTGCCTTCTTCCACGGAAATGGCCTTGTCCGAGTGTATCTTTAGAGGAAACACGCAGCGTCTGTCATTACACTTGAGCATTCCAGCAATTGGTAGGCATCAGAGGGACTGAAGTGTATCATTGACACAGGCAATATTGTTCTGACCTCATAAATTTTGCTTTTGTCTTAATTATAATTTGGAGGTTTGATTTGATTTGAGTTATTGTCACATGTATTAGTATACAGTGAAAAGTATTGTTTCTTGCACGCCATAAAGATAAAGCATAACGTTCATAGAGAAGGAAAGGACAGAGTGCAGAATGTAGTGTTACAGTCATAGCTAGTGTGTAGAGAAAGATCAACTTAGTGCGAGGTAGGTCCATTCAACAGTCTGATGGCAGCAGGGAGGAAGCTATTCTTGAGTTGGTCGGAACGTGACCTCAGACTTTTGTATTGCTGCTGTCCCTTTAGAAGGGGGACACTTTTGTTATTTTAATTACAATTGATGACAATATCGTCTTAATTGGCATTTTAAAAAGTCAGGTTATAAATTGTTCAACTCCATTAAAGAGCCAATTACTTGTGACTAATTGGCAACCATTTTCTTTTCTTTATACAACAATCCACTGATATGTTGTTAATATGGCCAGGAATAAAATTTGTGGTCTCCCAATTTTGGGCACAATAACTAATGCATCCCTGAACAGGGAACCCCGAGGTTTTTCCAGAAGTGAATGAGCCTCACTTTAATAATTGTGGCATGCATTTGGCGCCTCACTGCTTTTCCAGCAGCCAAAATGGGTTGTTTGCCTTGGCGGCAGCAGCTCTCAGGTAAGCCCTGGTGGATGGAAGGAGAATGGGAGAGGGGGGAAACCGTAGTGAGAAATGGCCCTGGGGGGGGATGTTGGGGAGGTGGGGGGATGGCGGAGGGGGGGGGGGGAAGCTGGGCGCCACGCAAAAGATTAATTTTTAAATTTTCTGTTGATGACCACATCTTTGGCTGGCATCATGGAAGGAAAACCTAAACAGGGGAGCAAACACAGCCTTTGCTTGGATCAATTTCAAGTCTGGAACTTTCCGGCCGTTCACGCCAGCAGGATCCTCGGCACACCTTCGCTGCGGGTCTCCTGGCAGTGAGGGATGCATTCAGTGGGATACCTCATTGACAATGGCAGGATCAGAAGATCCCGCAGCCAGTCAATGGTGGGCCACCTCTCACCACCGTGAAACATGCAGCAGGTTGGGAAAGAAGCATTAAGCTCATCTTTAACATCTACAAGTAAACTTATTTTAGCTATCTGCAGGGACATCTGAAAAATCATCAGATATAATTCAGGTCTCTCTGGTGCGTGGGAGATTGCCCCACAAAATTGATCCCTTTCATCCTATTTTTTGCCCAGAAAAGGACTGTAACAAGGTTCAATTTATACCCATGGATTCTTGATCTGCTAGAAACCAGAGCATGTTTCATAGAGGTTGTTCCCTTTCTATCAATGGATGGTCTTATTCTTACATAAAGTACAAGGTAGCCCAAGGAAAGCTCATGAATCAAATGCACCAGCCTGCTTATGCCATTCCACCTATGATTTAAAAGGCAGAGGAAAAGAAAATCAAAATAAATTTACTCTTGCAACCAACTCCAGTACCAAAACGATTAGACCTCAAAACAATGTTTTCTGTTATCGCCTCCACGATGAAAAGTAAAAGTTGCAAGTTATTATGGTAATAAAAAGGAAAATAACCTTGGGGTGGCACTGTGGTTAGCACTGCTGCCTCACAGCGCCAGGGACCCGGGTTTGATTCCCAGCTTGGGTCACTGTCTGTGCGGAGTCTGCATGTTCTCCCCGTGTCTGTGTGGGTTTCCTCCGGGTGCTCCGGTTTCCTCCCACAGTCTGAAAGATGTGCTGGTTAGGTGCATTGGCCATGCTAAATTCTCCCTCAGTGTACCCGAACAGGCGCCAGAGTGTGGCGACCGGGAGATTTTCACAGTAATTTCATTGCAGTGTAAATATAAGTCTACTTGTGATTAATAAAACTTTACTTTAACTTTAAAAAAAAAGCCCTTCCTGGAAAGGTGGGAGGGAGAACAAAGACTTCAGCTTGCTTCCAATTGCATCGAACAAGTACATGAGCTAAAAGTATAAGACATCTGATACTTGCATTCTGAATTGAATGTCAATCAGCATCATTGTGAAAGGAAAAAGTCCCTCAGGAAAATACCCACAACATATGCACTAAGCAGTCTCTTTGAGTTTAATTGGGCATGAACTTCATAATGGCTGTAGCAGAAAAAATTCCTCCTTAAAGGAACATATTGAAACATTTTTCATAATTGGCACAGCACAATTTTGACACACTCCAAGAGCAACTAATTACTGGAAAGGTTAAACTAGTGGAAATGTAAACATAATAGATTACTGGAAAATATCATAGCCCGTCCAAGGGGTAGAGTAACAGAAGATTCAGTGTGTACGGTAGCACTTAATCACCCCAAGGTTATTTTCCTTTTTATTACCATAATGGCAAAAATTATACACTGTAATTTCTATTTTAGTAATTTTAAACTTGTGACATGCACATATTTTATGTGATTAACCGACACCCCCTTCCCAAATCGGCTACTCGCCACCAGAATTGTTAGTTACATTTTTCCTTTGACCTCAACAGACCAAGTAACTATTAGATGAACTATGATTTCACTATGCTACTTTACAAAGGATCACCAAAACTTTCATTAAATGGTCATTTATTTAATGTAAATAGACAGTTAATAGGCAGTAAATTAATAAATACTGGCTGATTGGAGACAATGTTTCCAGATTGATCCATCTATCTACGTAAGCATTTCAAAGAAAGTAAATGAAGAGATTATGGTTAGATATCCCATCGAATCAAACAGTTCTCCACATGCCTCCAAATCAGGAGAGATTGGGCAATGTCATCTATCACTTACATTTGCTGATCTTCTTCAAGCAAATTCTCTCACTTCTTAGCCGGGCCACTAGACCACCAAAAGCTGTTAATACTGCGCTAACTCATTTAAAGCAAAGCTGAATAAATATCTAGTTAAGAATAGTTCAAAGGTTTGGAGGGAATCATAGACAGAGACACTGCAGGATGGTTCCTGTGTAGCTATGAGCTGAGAAATATCATCTGTGGGAAACAAATATTAAGGTTTGAATTATGTGTAAGCGTCAATTGATATAGTGGATGGAAGGAGAATGGGATGAGTAAACAATATTGCACAGCTTGTGGAATGAATTGGCTAAACAGATTAAAGCAGCCTTTTCTCATACTATTCTTTAGGTTGTGGAGTATCCGTTGATAGTTGGAGACTAACTGTGGATAATGCTAATATTTGGAGCTGACTTTTCCTAACTGGGTAATGATCCCTACGTTCACTTCAGTTCTGTACCAGGAACCCAGAAGTGGCTGTGTCAAGACGCCGCTTCTGCTTTTCCCGCAGGTGGACAATTAAGAAGTCGCTTTGGTGTGCCACTTCCAATTAAGGTCAAGGAAGCCAGAGACCCAAACAGAGGGCCGCAGTGATGCCTGGTCAAAACCCTCAACAAGAGGGGTGATCACTGCTGAGGTAGGCAGAAGACTGCGAGGAGGTCTCAAATGGAGGCTGGGGTTGTGGCCATCGTTCTTGCATCCCAGGAGACGTGTGCTGGGGTGATTAATTGGAGGCATTACTGCTGGTAGGTTACCTCCAATTCTATTCCTGTCTCTGGTCTCAGATGGAAAAATCACTTGGAGGTGGGAAGGTATCAGCTTGGCTACCTGACGGGCTATTTTAAAACTTTGCTCCCAGTCCCGTCATCTCTCAACCTATCTCCGTGGGCTTGAGAAAATTTAGCTTTGGTTGTGCTGATCACTGCTGAACATGAGGGAAAGTATCCAGTTAGTACATGGCAGAAAGTGTACAAGTGTTTACAAGGAGGAAGAATCATAGAAGAATCATTGAGGAATCATAGAAAGTGTACAGTGTGGACATGAAGTAAAATAGTGAAGAGTAAAAGTACATCTTAATTTCAAAACAGAAGTTATTGAAGACCTATTTACATCAAGAGTCTCCAATTGGTGTGTGCCAAACTGTAAGTACATCTAGAGCATCTTTTGGCTAGAAAAATCTTTAAGTCTGTGCTTAAACATTAGATGTTAGTTCAGAGCCAATGATGGGATTTTTCAATTCAGACCTTTGATTCCATGCAGTTCTGCATCAATATACTTGATCAAAGTAAGGTTTAGACAGTTGACAAAATATATAATTGTGCCAAGTACTTCTGGCTGCTGCATATAGTGCAATCCATGGGTTGACCTTTGGGATGAGAAAACTATCACCTATGGACACTAAACCTGTTTGTGCAGATGTTTCTTCTTTTTGTTAAGATCAAACAGATGTGCGCAGCAGGGATTGTCCTCTAAAAATAATACCAAGTAATGCCTCAATTAAAAAGGGAATCGTCAGTTATTCCCCTTTGTGCCTTTCTTTCCCATTTTAAAATCTCAGTGCAAACCTTGTATTAATTATTGATTTCAGTGCTATATATAGGATGTGGTGCATATTATCTGAAAACAAACCACAAGGAAGTGAAGCTGATAGCATTTTCAAATCTCCAGCTGCAAACCATTAAGATTGTTCATGACTGTAGGGATCACTCCTTAACCAGCCCTATATTCTAACCTCGGCGTTGATTAAACATGTTTGTAGAAAGTCAAGTATACAGTCACGTGTATTCCATGTACTGCATCAACATTTGAAAAGCCAGCTTTTAAGGGACAGCCTACTTCAACTTTGCTCCCAGACTTTTGTCAATTATACTTCAAGCTGGCCATTATGAAGAGTAAGATCAGCCCAGGCTGCCAGTACCTTATATTTCTTTCTTAGTCACTGTGAGGAAGTGCCTGCTGTCTGCTAATGCCTACTAATGTTCCAATTATGAATGAGGAATTTGGATCCAGAAGCTGCTCAGAGCCCAATGTACTGTGCCATAATTTACACACAACCTTCAAACAGGAGTTTTAGACATATGACCCCATCAGATATTTGTGCCAGTTGGCAAAGTGCACAATATAAACTAATGGTATCTTGCATTTTTGATTTATAGCATCAAGGATATAGCATCGAATGCAAAGCATACATGATCCATGGATATATTAAAGAAGGCGATTCATTTTTACAAAACAATAGCCATTAGAAGAAAGTCCTAAAGTAAGTGTATTGTAAACCACATGCTCACTGCGACTGTCAGTGAAAACCATTAACTCAGGCAAAAATAAGGGCTTGAACTGACACCTGGTAAAGCTCAATACCACAACAGTCGGTGCATTTACCCAATGAGCCATCAGGGAGTTAGGGATTAATGTTAAAAATGGTACAATTGGGTGAGGTGCAAAGGGACAACCAGCTTAATCCCATCAGCTTCCCATTGGACAGTTCAGGTTAAAATTATGCCCAGTTGATGAATGATTACAGAAACGGTGAATATTTCAAAACATCTGTATTGAGCTTCCTGGCGAAATCTGAATTTTGTCTCCTGCACAATAAATTGTTGCTATGCTACTTGAGAAATCTTTTCCTGTTCCTCAGCTTCTCATGTACTTATTTCTGCATAGTTATGTCCCCACGAATTCCTCATGCCAGCAATCATTAGGAGGGCCCAACATTCATCCTGAACAGTTGTAAACCTACATCAAATATTAGTCATCTAATTTTGCATGTTACAGAGCCAACACTGGGTTCTGGAATGATACTTATTCCTAATACAGGCTGATTATTGTTAATCTGTTGGCAGCAGTTGCATTCTTGTGGTGTCTATCAAACAATTGTGTACAAGGTTTCTCTGTGGTAGAAGTACAGTTTATTTTTATCTTGCTAATGATACAGACGCTTACATCTTCTCAGACAACAGGGCACATGCAGCCTCTATTTGCACCACAAGCATGTTGGACTGGGTTTTGATTGGTCCCTTCTGAGGATAAAACAAACCCAACAAGTTGTCAGCTGGATTGTGTAAATTGAGCCTGTCTGCTGCAGAGTAATTCACCGTGTCTACATTGTGCAATTTAATCCAGTCATTGTACAGGATGACTCCAGAGAACTTGCAGTGCTTGCGCTCCCGAGTTCAGAGAACACGTGGTGCTCAGACTGAGACTGGCAAACGTAATGCAATGTATGTTAGCAGGAACAGAGAGCATGGCTTGACGTTTTAGGGAGAACAACCAGTTTCTACAGTCTCTCTGTATAATTGAAATCTACCATAAATTTCCTCTGCACCCTCTCTAATTTCTTGGCATCTTTCCTAAAGTATGGTGCCCAGAATTGGCCACAGTACCCTAGCTGAAGCCTAACTTTTGATAAAAGTTTAACATAGCTTCCTTGTTTTGTACTCCATGCTTCTGTTAATGAATCCAATTGTCATTTAAGTTTGCTCTTTACTTGCCACCTTCAGAGATTTATTCGTGTGAACTCACATGTCCCTCTCTTCCTGTATCCTTTTTGTAATTGTACTCTGTAATTTATATTGCCTCTCTTCATTTCTTTGCACTTTCCCATGTCCCTGAATTCCTGATCTTCACCCTGCTCCCCTCTGGCCTGGGTTCCTGAGCAGCTGGAAGAAAACAAGGTACAAGCTGCAGCCTCCAGTTAGGCACACATGCAGCTGCATAACTCTGGTGGAGTGCGGTGCAGGTAGGTGGATGGAAAGGACATCATGCTCCACTCCCAAATGGATACACATGCACAGAAGGGCAGTAGATAGGTCAACAAGTAATCACTCTGCACTTGGATATAACGGAAGGCACTAGGTAGATAATTTGGCCATCAGGGAACATGATCCACTCCACATATCTTTAGAACTACAACTGTCACTTAGACTGACTAACTGATCGCTCAGCAACCTCACAGATATGGTGGCAAGCTGACCACTGCACTACCAACTATTAAAAAAAAGTTAAAATAGTACAAAGGTCATCCCGTTCCAAACATTTCTTTGAAGTATCAGATGAATGGACATAACTCGGACACCTGCAGTCACTTCACCAGCTGCAGTCAAATATCTTTTTGCAAAGTTGCTGCCTGGTTTGATGAAGCAGTTGACTGAAAGACAGCCAATCGGTTTCCTGATCTTGCATTTCAATAACCCGAGTGCCTAGCCTCTATAACGTGTGGCACTAAGAACCTTCCTGTTAAAGCTAGGTTGCTTGTAAAAAGCCATTTTTGCAATTCCATTCATTGATAGCATTTGTGTGTCTATTTTTAAATCTGTGTTAACATCAGAAAAGTTTAATGAGAAAGTACTGAGCATGTCAACTTCAAACAATTTCGGCTAGCTCATTAAAATTTCCTAAACAAGTAGCGGTCTAACATTTATCTGCTTATAGATCAAACGATGTGTGACTCTTTACTCCCGAACTGTGGTGGCACTGAGAAGTTGTGGTATTCGCCATTCGCCTCAGGAGAAGGGGGATCATACAGCAGCATGAATTAAGAAAGCACCGTGCTTAGTTCCGTCTGGGACACAGACTGTGAGGAACTTAATTCACATATCTGAGAAATATGCTCGCTAAAGGCACACCTTGATTAATGGGCGGCACAGTGGCTAGCACTTCTGCCTCACTGTGCCATGGACCGAGTTCGATTCTGGCCTTGGGTGAGAGTCAATGTGGAATTTGCACATTCTCCCAGTGTCTGTGTGGGTTTCCTCCAGGTACTTCGGTTTTCTCTCACATTCCAAAGATGTGCAGGTTTGGTTGATTGGCCATGCTAAATTACCCTTTTTTTGTCCAAAGATGTGCAGATTAGGTGGATTCACCATGGTAAACACATGGGGTATGGGGATAGGTGGACGGAGGGCCTGGGTAAGATGCTCTTTCGGAGAGTCAGTGCAGATTCGATGGGCCGAATGGCCTCCTTCTGCCTTGTAGAGATTCTATAGATTCTATGATCATAGCCTCATGGAATGGGTATCCACATAAATGTATATGGATGCATCTGGGCATTCCTCTAGAAACCCAGGTGAAGATCTATGAAGTATGGTATTCCCAATTTTCATATAACCATGAGGCATGGACATGCTGCAGGTACCATACAAAGGAACTTGACGAATTCCACATTTTGCCTGAAATCAATGAAATGGTCATTAGTTACTATTTTTTCACCTCTCTCTTTCTACCTTTCTGGTGATTTAATGGCAGGAGAATTAGATGACAGGCTTCTATACGACCAAAGATAACCAACAGAATGTATAATTCCAGTGTTGAACAACGTTTATCATTGCTGAGACTGCTGATGAAGTAGCACAGATAAGCAACTGATAAAGTCATTGAACTGAGGTAAATGATCTACTGGCCCTCAGTCAACCTTCCCCTGGCCTGCTCCACTCATATTGCTGAAAATACACAAACAGGATATACCAATAAGATAATCAGCCTCCCATCCATTGACTCTGTCTACATTTCCCACTGCCTCAGCAAAGCAGCCAGCGTAATTAAGGACCCCACACCCTGGACATTCTCTCTTCCACCTTCTTCCTTCGGGAAAAAGATACAAAAGTCTGAGGTCACGTACCAACCGACTCAAGAACAGCTTCTTCCCTGCTGCTGTCAGACTTTTGAATGGACTTATCTTGCATTAAGTTGATCTTTCTCTACATCCTAGCTATGACTGTAACACTACATCCTACACTCTCTCATTTCCTTCTCTATGAACGGTATGCTTTGTCTGTATAGCGCACAAGAAACAATACTTTTCACTGTATACTGATACATGTGACAATAATAAATCAAATCAAATCAAGATACATTAAAAGATGGTGGGATAAAAATCTCTCAGGTAGTGGTGTGACATGGGTGGTATTGGGTTGGTTATCCATTATACAGAGTGCTTGAAATTCATTTCCATTCCAGGCAATGGAACTGACCATTTGGCACTGTGTATGATCCTAAACCTAGTTTGATCCTAGTTTTATATCACTGTCTGAGATGAGTTTCCAGCCTGTCAGGTTTAAATGTCTCACGTTACTAACCCACATGGCTATTTTTGTAACATCATGTCTTTGAGTCAATTTTCTCGATGCCTCTTGTTGCTGGTAAGGAATTGATTAACAGTGAGGCACAACTGCTCCCCTGATAGTGGGTTTGAAGGCAGGCAGGCATGTAAAATCCAATGGATGGCCTTCCTGCTGCCTACCCATCCGCCCACTCCCAACCTTGCAGGGTTGTGGGGAGACATTGGGCACCCATTCTTGGGTTGACTCAAGACGTTAAGTGGTCAATTAACGCTTCATCCTCTCTGCAGGTATTTTACTCACAGCAAGGGAGGGTCATACCATGAAGGAAGCCTGGCAGCATTAGCTGTGCAGGCTGGTACTGGGAAAGAGAGCTTTGCAGATTCTCTGGGCTCCTCAGAGGCATCCTCCCTGCTTTAGCTCTGCTCTGGTGTCTTGAACTCAGCTTTCCATTCCCCTTGTTTGTGGAGAGAAAAACAAAGTTAACATTTTAAGTCAGTGACCTTTCACTGGATTTGAGGAAATTTGATCTCGGCCTCCTCCAAAGGTCCCCTGCATCACAGATGCCAATCTTCAGCTAATTCAGTTTGCACCATGTCCTATGAAGAAGCAATTGAAGACGCTGAGTACAGCAAAGCTTTAGGGCCTTGCCAGCTGTATATCTGAAGACCTGTGCTCCAGAATGAAGCACATCTCTAGCAAAGCTGTTCTAGGACAACTACAAAACTTGCAAATAGCCAACAATATGGAAAATTGTCCATGTATGCACTGTCAACAAAAAGCAGGACAAATTCAATCTGGCAAATTTCTTATCCCTCAGTCGATGCTCAGGCATCAAAGTGAGAGAAGGAGTCATTGACAGTGGTGATTACTCAGCAATAACCCAAGAGGCTGGGAATTCTGTGGTGTGTAACTCACCTCTGCGCCCCCAAAGTTGTCCACCATCTACAAAGCGCAAGCCAGGCATGTGATGGAATACTTTTCATTTGTCTGGATGAGTGCAGCTCAAAAAACACTCAAGAAGCTCAACACCATTAAGGACATAGCAGCTCACTGAATCAGTAGCCCATCCCACAGCTTACGTATTCATCCCCTCCACCGTCAGCCCTCAGTGGTAGTACTATGTACCGTCTACAAGTTGCACTGCAGAAACTCATCAAGGCTTCTTTGATGATGCCTTCCAAATGCATGACATCTATCACCCAGAAGAAAAAGGGCAGCAGACGCATGGGAATGCCACCCGCCACCTGCAATTTCCCCTCCAAGCCACATGCCATCCTGACTTAGAAATATATTGTCGTTCCTTCACTATCGCTGGATCAAAATCCTGGAACTCCCTCCCTAACAGCATTGTGGGTGTACCTACACTTCAGAGTGCAGCGGTTCAAGAAGGCAGCTCACCATCATCTGCTTGAGGGCAATGAACAAATTTTTAAAAACACATCAGGAATTTGTTCCCATTAGATTCAGCTGGGCTATGAACCTGGTATAAGGAGTGGAAGGATAATATGTCACTTCACGGTACTTCATTGCTATAAGTAACATGGTAAATAATTTACTCAATTTTGGAGGTAGTAAATCCCAGAAACAGTTATTTGTTGGGCAATATACACAACTATTATGGGAATATGGCACTTTCTAATCAGCATCAGCCAGTCGGCCAGAATTAAATTCACTTAATCGGAGTTGGACCATGATAATCAAGTTTAGTGCCGTAACAAGTCAAGCTTTTTGAGCTGCAGGAGGCAGCATTCAGGTGGGAATTCAGGTATTCTAGTTGGAAAATTACAATGTAACGGAGCAAAAAAGTGCAGAAGATGCTTTTTATTCAGTCGGGAATGCATTTTCCTTGTGGAAGAGCCGTTTCCTGAGGAGAATAGCAATCTTGGTGTAGGAATGCATTCATCAAAGTATAAACCCCGGAGGATGCATGGGAAGCTCCATCCATCTCCTGGAGATTTTGGCAGAAGATGTTAGAAAGTTCCAATAGTATCAAAGAGAAATAACGAGACAAACTAGGGAGACAACGGAGGCGAAGTCACAACTATAGAGAGCCATAGGGAGTCTGAAGTTCTGGTCAAATTGTTTCCACACGAGAGTCAGAAAGGCTGATATGCCAGCGGACATGGTATGTATTCTCCCTTCTACATGATGTTATGAACTACATTTAACTAATATAATAATTAATAGTTTGCAATAATAATTGAATAAATGCAGTATTGTTTCCTCCATTGAAATAATCTGTCTTCAGTACCCATACTGAGGTGTGACCTTCACTGTGAAACTTGCCCGAGAGAGTGGAATGAAAGTCCACTGGATTGGTCCCTGGGATGAGGGGATTGTTCTATTCAGTGGAGAAGGCCAGTGGGGCCCTGGAGTTTAGAAGAATGAGAGACCAGCTAATTGAAACACATAAAACTCTGAAGGGACTTGGCAAGATAGATACTGAAACAATGGCTGGAACATTCCGGCCATTCCCACTGGTGGAATCTTCTGGTCCCACCGACAGTGAACCCCTGTCATGGGTTTCTTGGTAGCTGGGGCGCATTAAACAGGAAGCTCCATTGATGGCAGTGGGACCAGAAGGTCCTGCCGCTGAAACATGCGGTGGGAGTTGGGGAAAATCCCAACCAATGTTTTCTCTGGCTGGGGAATCTACGGCACAGGGTCAGTGTCTCAGAATAACAGGCTCAGCCATTTAGGACTGAGATGAGGAGAAACCTCTTCACTGAAAGGCTTGTAAATCCACCCAGAGAGTTATTGATACTCAGTCGTTAATATACTCAAGACAGAGATCAGTAGATTTTAGGGATAATGGGAGCAGTGTGGGAAGGTGAAGTTGGAGTAGAAGTTCAGCCCTAATATTGTTGAATGGTGCAGTGGTCTCAAAGGGGCAAGTGACCCTCATTCCTATTTCCTATGTTCTTTCATAACATGGTGATGAAGATAGTGAACGCATTGGTTGTGATAGTTCAAAATTCCTTAGATTCTGGAAAGGTCCTGGTGGATTGGAAACATTCTAATGTGATGCCCCTATTCAAAAAGGGAGAGAGGCAAAAAGGAGGGAATTATAGGCCGGTTAGCTTGACCTCTGTGATGGGGAAGTTGCTGGAATCAATTATTAAGGAGGACATGATTGAACATTTGGAAAGACAAAATTCAATCCACCATTGTCAGCATGGTTTTATGAAGGGTTAGTCATGCTTGACAAACTTACTTGAGCTCTTTGAGGACATAACCAACAAGGTGGATAATGGGAAACCTGTGGATGTAGTATATCTAGATTTCCAGAAGGTGTTTGATAAGGTGCCACATAAAAGACTGATCCAGAAGGTGAGATTGCAGGGGATTGGGGGTAGAGTACTATATTGGATTGAGGATTGGCTGACTGACAGAAAGCCGAGGGTCGGGATAAATGGGTTCTTCTCTGGCTGGCAAAATGCAACTAGTGGGGTGCTGCAGGGGTCAGTCCTCGGACCTCAATTGTTTACAACCTATTTAAATTATCTGCAAGGAGGGACAGAGTGTAACGTAGCAAAATTTGTGGATGATGCTAAAATAGGTGGGAAACCAGGCAGTGAAGAGGATATAAAGATTTTACAGACGGATATAGATAGGCCAGGAAAAAGGGATAAAATTTGGCAGATGGAGTTTAATGTGGATAAGTGTGAGGTTATCCATTTTGGTTGGAAAAATAGAAAGGCAACTTATTACCTAAATGGAAAGCAGATTCAAAATGTGGCTGAGCAGAGGGATCTGGTGTCATTGTTCATGAATCATAGAAAGTCGGTATGCAGGTGCAGCACATAATAATAAAGACAAATGGAATATTAACATTTATTACAAAAGAGCTGGAGTATAAAAATAGAGAAATGTTGAACTGAGGTCACATCTGGAGTACTATGTCCGGTTTTTATCCCCTTATTTGAGGAAGGATGTGGTGGCATTGAAGGCAGTTCAGAGGAGATTTACCAGATTGATGATTGATTCTGGGGATGAAAGGGTTGACGTACGAGGAGAGATTAAACAGTTTGGGCTTATACTCGTTGGAGTTTAGGAGGAGGTGAGGGGATCTGATTGAGGTATATAAAGTATTAAAAGGGATTGATAATGTAAATGTAGACCAAATGTAGACCCTTGTGGGGTAATCTAGAACATGAGGTTACAGATACAGGTTGAGAGGCGGTAGATTTAAAACCGAGATGAGGAGGATGGTGAATTTGTGGAACTCGCTATCTGATAGAGCTGTAGAGTCTGAATTGTTGACTGGTTTCAAGAGGGAGATAGATATATTTCTGATAAAAAGTAGGTTAAAGGGATAAGGGGAATAGGCGGGGAGGTGGATTTCAGCCATGATCTGATTGTTTGGCGGAGCAGGCTCAGAGGGCTGAATTTGCCTACTTCTGCTCCTAATTCCTATGTTCCTATGGTGGCACCAAAGCCAGGGAGTAGACATGCATTATGTCACTGATTGAATTACCTGATGGCTCTTTTTGAGGATTCTTTAAAAGATAATATTAGTCTACAATTGGGCAGAGGATTAAAAAGCTAGAGGTGGGGCATGGTACTGGCTAAGAAAAATATTTTTACAAAGTCGAATACATAAAGGGGAATTAATTCAATTATATTGGGAAGCCCGACATTCAACCTTTACTGGTGGTGTTTTTATTTTAATACTCTTCTCTTCTCCCTCTTTGTGTTTTAACATTTCCAGCTCTTATAGGTTTGCTGGCTTTTAATTTAATTGCTATAAATTTAGGTGTAGTACTTCTATCATCTTAATACTCAGCATTTGTATTATAATTTGTGTTCTTTTCACACCATCTTTATATTAGCTTTTATATATATTCACTTAGAATTACATGGAATATACAGCACAGAAACAGGCCTTTTGGTCCAACAAGCCCAATGCCAGTGTTTATGCTGCACTGAAGCCTCATCTTATCCTTCCTAATGTAACTGTATCCAGCATAACCCTCTATTCCCTTCTCTCTCAGATGTTAGAGGCAATCCCCTTGTTGCCAGTTGCAGCATTTATTATTTAGCTACTGTCAGTGATATTTTTGGACTCTTTAATGTTCTCTATGGGGAAGGTATCACTCATTAAGAATGAAGGATGTTGCACCTGAACTGGCTGAAGGTCAAAAACAATCGCAGGTGCCTGAGTTCCAAATAGAAAGGGAGGGAGGTATAATAGCCAATGAGCTTATGTTTCAAGCATTAAATATTATGTATAATATCATGGCCACCAGGAACTGATGGTCATAAGGATGAGATGTTTCTGCTCACAGGAGAATACCTTTATTATGAGAATATATTTCATTGGACCAATGACAGACTGTGCTGCAGTCCTCTGGGTGGAGAGTTTCAACCAATAAACCAGTTGCAATGGAAACCCCTATAAGCCCAGAATCACAGAAGCATGAACTCCAGTTACACTGTTTCACGTGAAGTCTAATGTCCACAGAGACATGAAGCTAGTACTAAACATTCTTAGAGAGATTGCTGGCAAACATAATTGATGGTCTCTCTGGCTCCTTAAATGTGCACTGATTTGTCCTGAGAAGGATCAATGGCAATGATGAACTAGCACTAAGAATGCTTGAACTGAGATTTTAGCTAAGTGCTGCACTTTACA
Organism: Mustelus asterias; assembly: GCF_964213995.1. Taxonomy (NCBI): domain Eukaryota; kingdom Metazoa; phylum Chordata; class Chondrichthyes; order Carcharhiniformes; family Triakidae; genus Mustelus; species Mustelus asterias. The sequence continues at coordinate 85,277,105 of NC_135801.1, forward strand.
CTTGAAGCTAGATCGATGTCTGACAGAGAATCATCTCCAGCCAGTTCAGCACCTCAAGCTGTGACAGCTGTGAACTAAACTGCATTGTGGAAGCCTGAGAATAGACAGCTCAGCTCCAGCATCATATGAAGTGTCTAAACTTAAGAGAAACCCATGTTTATCCAAGTTAGATTATAAGTCATAATTCTCCTGATAAATCACGGATGGTGTTAGCAGAGAGTTTTGTGGTTTTGCTTTTGTCACTAGCTCTCAAAAAATTAGCATACTCGCAATATTATATCGTGTAGTGCTTCTTAAATCATCTGGCCTTTTCTTTTCAGATTCCCCACTGCTATTTACCATTTCCTAAGCAAACAGGTGACCTGGAGTGGGGCTTGAACTTACTTCTTCATTGTGAAAGTCAGATGGTTGTAAGAACTGACATTACAGTTGCATAACACTCTAATACTACAGCATCCTTTCCAATCCAGCATGGGATGCATTTGTCACATTGGGCAGCATGCACTCTTGTATTGGAAAAGTACAAATCATAGAACGAAATTGAACTTCGAGCAGACACTAAGTGTATGGTGGGAAGGGATCTCACCACTACCACCACCACGTCCTCACTGAAAGAATTATTTTAATATCCACAGTGAGTTATGAGAGGTCAGTTAGTAATAACAACAAGCTGCTCGTGGTATGAACTGCAAATGCTCAATTATAATTATGATTAAGTTAATCCAAACACTGGAAGAACTAAAGGGAACTCTATCAAATGTATTGCAGGATTCCTAATAGCTTGGAAAGCAGATCTTTAAGGATCCAATTTGGCCAAATGCATAACCAAAACAAAATACTCCAGACACTGGAAATCTGAAACCTTTCAGCTTTAACCATGTTCTTAGGCTGGCTCTCATTTCAGATCAGCAGTTGCAATTTAGATTTAAATCAGGAGAGAAAGTTGTAATCTAAGTATTACAGCATTGGAAGGCTGGTAGGGATTGCTGAACAGTAGGAGGACATTGCCTCATGGTGAAGCTATCCACTGTAATCCCATTTCACTCTTCTTTCTTCATTCTCTTTCAAGTTTTCTTCAGGTGTTTATACAATTCATAGTCTTCCCATGCCCTCTTGTAGGTGTCATCAGCAACTTTTTATGTAACTTCCCCAGCTACCAAGAGTTGCTCGGTAGCATCACCACCAACTGAGCTGTCCAAGTTCTGAAGGAAATGTGTGCCAGCCAGGATACATGGTGAAACAAGCAAATGATGGGAAAAACCTACCTGATCTCATCTTCACCAGTATACTGGTTACAGATGCTCAATGGTAGGAGTGATCATTCACAGTCTCCTTGTGGAGACTGAGGATATCCTCCATTAGGTTGTGTGGCACTACTACTGTGCTAATTGGGATAGATTTCAAGCAGATCTAGCAACTGAAAGCTGGGCATCCATGAGACGCTGTGGGTCATTAGCACCAGAAGAATTGTCTCCACCACAATCTATAACCTCATTGCCCAGTACAGTCTACACTGCATCATTTCCAGAGTTGAGCTAAAAGCAATTGCACTTGACATCAGTGGAGCATTTGACAAATGTGGCACCAAGGGGCCCGAGCAAAACTAAGGTCAACAGGTATCAATGACCATTTACAACAGGAGAGAATCTAACCAAATCCCATTGACATTCAATGGCATTACTGTCACTGAATCCCACGCCATTAATGTGCTGGGGGCTTAAATGGACCAGCCATTTAATACTGAGGCTTCAAGAGCAGGGCAGAGGCTGGGAACTTTGCTGCAAGTAATTCATCTCCTGACCTTCCCAAGTTTGTTTACCATCAACAAGCCACAACTTAGGAGTGTGAAGGAATACCCTCCATCGGCCTAGATGAGTGCAACTTCAAAAAGATTTAAGAAACTTGTCACAATCCAGGACAAAGCAGCCCAGTTGATTTGCACCCCATCTACCACCTCAAACATTAACTCCCTACATCACTGAGCTGTTGTAGCTGCAGTGTGCACTATCCATATAGAACATAGAAAGCCACAGCACAAACAGGCCCTTCGGCCCACAAGTTGCGCAGATCATATCCCTACCTCTAGGCCTATCTATAGCCCTCAATCCCATTAAATCCCATGTACTCATCCAGAAGTCTCTTAAAAGACCCCAACGAGTTTGCCTCCACCACCACCGACGTCAGCCGATTCCACTCACCCACCACCCTCTGAGTGAAAAACTTACCCCTGACATCTCCTCTGTACCTACCCCCCAGCACCTTAAACCTGTGTCCACTCGTAGCAACTATTTCAGCCCTTGGAAATAGCCTCTGAGAGTCTACCCTATCCAGACCTCTCAACATCTTGTAAACCTCTATCAGGTCACCTCTCATCCTTCGTCTCTCCAGGGAGAAGAGACCAAGCTCCCTCAACCTATCCTCATAAGGCATGCCCCCCAATCCAGGCAACATCCTTGTAAATCTCCTCTGCACCCTTTCAATGGCTTCAACATCTTTCCTGTAATGATGTGACCAGAACTGCGCGCAGTACTCCAAGTGGGGTCTAACCAGGGTCCTATAAAGCTGCAGCATTATCTCCCGACTCCTAAACTCAATCCCTCGATTAATGAAGGCTAGTACGCCGTACGCCTTCTTGACCGCATCCTCCACCTGCGAGGCCGATTTAAGAGTCCTATGGACCCGGACCCCAAGGTCCTTCTGATCCTCTACACTGCTAAGAATGGTACCCTTCATATTATACTGCTGCTTCATCCCATTGGATCTGCCAAAATGGATCACTACACACTTATCCGGGTTGAAGTCCATCTGCCACTTCTCCGCTGATACACTTGGTTTGACTGTCACAATAAAAGTTTTTTAAAAATGAAATCTTGTCCAGCGGCTTCTTCCATTGGGGTCGCTTGGGAAGTTTGGTTCCTTTGCATTGTAGATCTCTACAGGGACCATAACAAAATCATTCTGCTGCTAGTTATTTTACCTATTCCTTCAAGGTTGCAAAGGTGTAATTGGTCAACATCCTTAAAGTGAATACTCAGAATCCATAACAGGTCAGGCTGCCAATCACAATACTGGTCTTTTTTGTAGGAAGTCAATGACAAAGCTGCAGACATTCTGAATTCTATATTAAGCATGATACAGAAATTTATATTGGACAATGTGTGATATATGAAATGCAGGCATATCATTTTTACTATTAGGTAAGTATATTATAGAGAGGGAGATTCAGCGATCTCAGGGAAACACCACCTGTTGTGTTTTGCCAATGTTTTTCTTCCACTGATCCCTTTCCTCGAGTCAATCCTCTGTCGATGCCACTACAATCCTTTTAACGCCAGAAGTATAAATCAACACAACACATCTCTTACTTGGCACCTCTTCAAAATTTAAATACACATGCAAAATACCTTTGGGGCGTTGGTTGTTCAGGAACCAGTATATGTAAACAAGGATTTTGATTTGACTTATTATTGTCACCTGTATTAACATACAGTGAAAAGTATTGTTTCCTGTGCGTTATACAGACAAAACATACCGTTCATAGAGAAGGGAACAAGAGAGTGCAGAACAGCAGTGATGTGTGATCAGGAGTTGCTGCAGGATAGGATACAGGTAATGGAGTGTTACAGGAGAAGATTAGGGAGGATAGAGCATGAGGGGCTAACAGGGACAACGTAGGAATGATTGAGTCTGGAGGTGAAAATGGATCGAGAGTTTATCAACAGATCAGCTGAGGCAGATGAGGTTTCAGAGATGGAACTGGTACTCATTGTAATGCACAGGATATGGGGGTGGAAGTTCAGTTGAGGCTGAATAAGTAACTGCAAACACTCAGATTCTACCTGATGTAGTGAATATGGCAGGAGGCGAAAATTGATGTTAAAGATTTGGAGTATATGCTGGAGCTGAACATGATAGCGTTAATCTTCCCAATTATTAACTGAAATTAATTGTAGATAATACAAGACTGTAAGTTGGACAAGCAGTCTGACAACATAGAGGTAATGGAAGGATTGAGATGAACTGAACAGCAGAGAGGTGCTTCTGGGTGTTATCAGTTTTTATGTGGAAGCTGATCCCATGTCTGTTGATGATGTTATCAAATATAGATGAGGAAGAGGAAAACCTGGGACATTCCAGTGTTAATGGTGCGGGGCCAGAAAGTGAAGCCATTGTTAGACATGCTCTATTGATGATTGGATAGGTAAAAGTAGAACCAAGTTGGAAGTAGTGATATATTGGATTATATCTACTGCAGATCCAGGATGAGTTCCAAGCACTCCATCCACAAAGGAAGCAGCAGAATCACTGATGCAAGTACAAGAGATCCAAAACCTTTGGCCAGAGAAGCTGGTTAACCCAGGCAAATCACCCCTTATACATTTGGTCTTGATGCAAAGTGATTTTGCCTTTGCACTAAACTACTGTCGTGGGGGGTAACCTAATTCAGCATTGTAGAGTAAATGTATCCAAACTTTTTTTTCTTCCCCTTTTTTGCAAAGCAATGTGAGATTTGTTACTGTCCAGTCGCTTGATATAATTCCCACTGACAAAAATGTTGGAAAGTTATTAGTGCCTCCATTATTTCATCACTAAACTTAGTCAGTATCTGAGGACAAACATCAGTTGAGAATATTAACTGTTAAGGGTGCATGTGATGTGATGCTGCTGCAGGGTTCATCCTTTTTTGATGAAACGGTTCCATTGAGAGGGAAACCTGAATCAGGATTTGACCCAAATTTAAAGCAACCTACCCTACTTTATTCTCAAACAGGCAATAAATTTCTCATCCGATATTCAAATCTATACAATAGCTAATTCAGCCCAGCCCAGACCACTCAGTGAACCATTGACCTTCCTGGACTGTGAGTGAGTGAGTAGAATACGATGCAGTACATTGCTCACCTAGCAATTTGAGAATCTATTATGTGCCATTGGAGGTATAAATACATGTCAACATAACTGAATACTTTCAATAGAGGAGACATTCATGACAAGAATTAACACAAGAGAAATAAGATTTGACAAAATCATGTTTTATTAAGAAATGTTCTGACATTATAAAGCTTGAACTGGCGCTGTAGCAAACTGCACAAAATCATGTAGAATATTTCTTCTATTAAGACCTTAATTAAGAAGCTAAAATTGTAAGAACATGATATGTCTTGAAATATTGAATTTTCCCCAAGTATTTCTATTAATCCAAAGGCTTTCTAATTAGAACACAAATGGAAATGTCATATGGCGATTGTCTTTTTCAGGAGGTTATAGAGTGGTAAGAGCTCAAATATTAATTTTCATGACAAACCTACCTCATTACGACCTTGTGATATCAAAACGGCAGCCTGGAAAAATATTTAATTGCTCACTTGAGAATACTGTAGCACAGATCATAACCATCAAGAACTCCAATTGGACTAAAAGGCTCATGATTTGCATCTATTGCTAACAAGGGTTAAGCCAGGTCCTGGAATATGGATCCACTAACTCAACATTGAAGGATTCTCCTGGGTGAAGTATGAGTAACTTCAAACATGCTGAAGATGCTTAACATCAATGTCCGCACGGTCCAAGAAATCGATGTCTCTCTCCAAGGACCAAAAGGCCAGCCACTACTGTTTCCATGGATATAACCCCATGACTAGCTACCACCACTCATAATATACCTTGGCCATGTACACATAGAACGCCATCATGGATTTTGATGGCTCATTCTTCCTTGAGGATGAAGTCATCTATGCCACTGTCATCAAGATAGGGTAACTGCACATTACCAACATGTACAAAGCCTTTGATTTGAAATGGTCAAATTAGTGCTCCTACATGCACCAAAACCAGCTCTATATGTTGGTGACTTTAGTAGCCAGCACATTATGTGGGCTATGAACTAAGGCAACGACCAAGAGCTCACAGACCGGGTGTCTGCAGAAGATCTACAACTGGTCTTTGGGTGGCACAGTGATTAGCACTGCTGCCTCACAGCGCCAGGGACCCAGGTTCAATTCCAGGCTTGGGTCACTGTCTGTGCAGAGTCTGCACGTTCTCCCCGTGTCTGCGTGGGTTTCGTCTGGGTGCTCCGGTTTCCTCCCACAGTCCGAAAAACATGCTGGTTAGGTGCATTGGCCATGCTAAATTCTCCTTCAGTATACCCGAACAGGCGTCGGACTGTGGCGACTAGGGGACTTTCACAGTAACTTCATTGCAGTGTTAATGTAAGGCAACTTATGACGCTAATAAATAAACTTAAACTAATCCCAGAAAATGCGTAACCTCCCAACCTGCTCATTTGCAATGCAATTCACCATTGTTTACAACGATCAAAGCATAATTCAGACAACCCCTCAGAATACTTCCTGGCTTCCCCAACAGCCAACTAAAGCCGATTATCATTCACTTGGGCATTGAAATACTTGTGACTCTGTCAGAATGAATCCTGAGGATTGTGATAGGGAAGTGGTCATCTGAATCCAAACAATACAACAATGCTATGATCAGTTCATTGGACTCTCTATCTTCACTGCCACAAGGAGCATTTCCCAGAGTTCCTAAGAAGAATGAACCTCTGCTGGACAAAACAGACCCAGAACCTGCTCTGACGGTAAGACAGGAAGACTATAGATTGTGAAGGTCCTGCCAGACTTCAAAAGCACATGCACGATTTCAAGTGGTTTTGAAGGATACTGTTGAAGTCCTGGTGGATGGTGAGATGTCCATACTCAATTCACTGGACTTCCCAAGGGTCGGCCTCCTTCTGCACCGTAGGGATTCTATGCTATACTCAGATAGACACCAGTGGAATGAATGTGTTGAAGGACTGAACTGCACACACTCTAGTCACCACGCCAATTACAATGTCCTGGAGCTGCTAATCCAATGGAATAACAAACTTTAAAAATACAGCCCAATGCTTGGTAGAGTGTACAACAGGATTATGCAACAAAAACATTGAGCGAGTGATCCATTGCCAACCAATGTGAAGCAAAAGGAGAATTTAACCCCCTTGAAAAAAAGGAAAGGCAGCCAATAGAGATGATGTCCCCAGAATTTCTTCATCAACCAGGCCCCAAGGCACTCGAACATTTTGTTAAATTGTACATCAATACAATAGAATCTGAATGTATCCCAAATATATGATGGGAGCCAAACCAGGCAAACTAATCGGCATCCCAGTTACCTACAGGTTGATATCATTCCTGTGTATGACCGATAAACTTTCTGGATTGTACCTTTCTCCAGAGAATCAGACCTCCTCTTGAGACAGTGATCCCCAAAAAATAAGGGGGATTGTGGACTAATCACAGTTGTGGACAAGTGTTTTGGCTCTTGCAATAAACTTGAAGGCCTGATTCTGGAAAAATTCCAAGACTGGGTCAGCCTTTGTAGATGTGCCATCGACTTGTGACATGGTCTTGATTAAAAGACCACAATCTCCTGAGAAGTCCAGCAAATTGGGAAGTACAAATGTCTCATAATCCATCAGGGCTTCAACAATATCCTTCAAAACCGCTCGAAATCATTCATGCCCTTTTGGAGTCATGCACTTAAACTTCGACAATGCAACTTCAATAATTAAGAAACTTGGAAACCCACATAGAGTTCGCAAGAAGCCACAATTAAACACCACACAGAAGAACGGGTGAAAGATTCCTGGTTTTGATTTTCTACAAAGTTCATGAGCAAATGATGCATAAGTGGAAACATAAATATTGTCTGGTGTGTGACTGTTTCACTCAGAATAGAATATGGAACAGATTCACGAAGCCTGGTCCACAAACATGAAGGAGGCATCACAGAGATACACTCTGTTAATCCTGATACATTTAACTGGCTTAATCGCCTGAATGTAAAATTATATAATTATATTTTATAAATGATAGTCGTTGCCCTACACCTACATTCGCCACAAGAATGAGAAAGAGGTTAGAACTGAATAGTTGAACAGCGGTGATGTTCAAATAATGTAATTGTCTTCTACCTCAGTTAATGGTTATGAATAATCCATGATAATAAATCTGCACATCTTCAGTCATACCTATAGATAATTCCCCTGGCACTTTCCTTCACAAATTGTAATGCTATCCTAGAGTTAATGTACACTTCTAGGGCAGCCTTTAATTCATCTAGTTCCTCATCAGTCATTGCCTTAATCTGATTACCAACAGCTCAACTCCACTTCTAACTTACTTGAGTACACAGACTTGTGCTTTATTGGCTTTCAAGCTACAAAACCAATTTCATATGGAAACAGGACCTTTAGTTAAAGTAAATCATCCTCAAATGCAAATATGGTAATTTATCATTTCAGCCTTTACACCCAAGTTTCTGATTTAAGTTCAAAACAAACTTGTTTCATCAATGAGCTTATGTGTTTTGTTTCTGCAGCTTTTGAGAGTTAGGCCTAAAAGCCACCTGTACACTTCTTTAGACGTGACCTTTGGCCATCTGTATAAACTTGGCACGTTTCCTATAATTAACAGATGAGTGGCCCATTGTTAACCTATCTGACACTTTAAGAATGCCTCAAGTCAATCACAGAATGATATGTGACCCATAAATGTGCTGCACGTGACCTGGTTGACTCGGAGGTGACCTGCTGGCCCATCACATAAGGATGGGGTCCAATCTATCATGGTTTTTTAAAAAGAATGTCATAACAAATGACTTCTCCAGATCTGTTTCAGTGAACATCTGATCAAGACAATGGACTTCAAAGATTATTTCAAATGCTATCTGATCCAGTGTTCTCTTCCACTGACCAAAATTTCCCAAAGATATTGTAACAAAAATGTAAAACAGCAGTGAAGAAATGAAAATAGTGAAGATATTATATTATATATGGTTCACAGCAGATTGACTAGATCTGATTTGTTTGATAGCAACGCCTGATACAGCAATGAAAACTTTCCGTTTTATAAAATAAAAATGATTCCAAAGAGTAAAATCATTCATTTTCATTTTTTTTCAGCCTAGGCTTTGATTCTGATTTCTTTATTTTAAATACCAAGTCAGATTATTAGCCTTTTAAAAGCATGTGGCTATGATCCAAAATGCTAAAAAGAAAATCACTGACTATTCTTACAGACTTCCAACACATGAATTAATGAACATATTAACTACACGGTACTTTGAGGTGTCAATAATTTATTTAGTGCATCATTGCCATGTACTTTCTAGCTCCCATTTCTCCATCACTGAATCTTTCTGGGTGCTTGCACACAAACATCGGATGATTCAAAAGCCACTGCTAATGTTTGTGCACATTCTTTCATCCACTATTCTGGTGGAATTTTTAACTGCTTAGAATGCATGCTTGCAGTAACATAATGAACAGAGGAACAAAACAAGTAACCAATTTGCATACTGTTATCATTGACAATAATTTCAAGGTTGAAGAAAATATTCTAAAACATCTTTTTCAATGAGGTGTGACAATGTATGGAAGGTAAGCTTTGTTCCAATAGAGTACAACCCGAGTGTAAGAATAGCATTTTCTTCATACATGTTACCACCTCGCCCACCCAAGGCTCGTAAGATCCTACCCGAGACCAACGGAGAATGCCGTTCTGCGAACCTCCTCCACTCCGATTCTGGGGTGAGCGAGGCGGTAAAATTCTGGCATCTGAAATCTGTTCTAGTAAGGTCAGTCACTAAAAATCCTTATCCAAGTTATTCTTTTCCTGAATTGTATTGTGCCCTCTCCAAAATATCTGCTTTTCTTTAACAAAAAAGTATCAAAACTATTTCTGTGAATTTGTAATGCTGAGAATTGTAAAGGGGAAATGGAGCAAATGTAAAGAATTGGCCGAGATTTAGTGTTGTAAAAAATAAATGATCATTTTGCAATCACCAAAAGTTTAAGTGCCTCTGGCTCTACTCCCCAACTCATCTCCGAAAGTCTGCCACTGATGGTCACCTATCACCGTATTTTCAACCCTGATGGGGGAAATGCAATTCAAAAGTTTTAAAGAAAAGAAAATTGTAGGGAAATACAGCACCTTCAATGTAAAGTACTTCTGGATTTTATACTTTACAAAGTGTTGTAGTCGCATTTGTCTATGTAGACAGGTGGCACAGTAGTTAGCACTGTTGCCTCACAGCGCCAGGGAGCCGGGTTCGATTCCCAGCTTGGGTCACTGTCTGTGTGGAGTTTGCACATTCTCCCCGTGTCTGCGTGGGTTTCCTCCCACAGTCCAAAGATGTGCGGGTTAGGTGGATTGGCCATGCTAAATTTCCCCTTAGTGTCAGGCGGACTAGCTAGGGTTAATGCATGGGGTTATGGGAATAGGGCTTGGGCGGGATTGTGGTCGGTGCAGACTTGATGGGCTGAATAGCCTCCTTCTGCACTGTAGGATTATATGATTACCAATGTCTTTTAGTGGGTTTGCGCGCGAGTGACATTTTCGGCAGCGTTGGTTTTGGTGGGTTTTTGGGGTGTGCAAGAGAGTGTTCAGCAAACAAGGCTTGTGTCCTAGTTGCTCCTGTTTTCATAGTTCTTACTGTTTGTTGAGTTATTGCTGATGTAAACTTTGTTTTTTTATTATTTAAGATTGTTCTTTTGACAACACATTTGCCAACCTTTATTGTGGAGTCAAGTTATCACTGAAGTCATTTTAAAATCTCCCCAGTTAGCTCCCATATAGAACTTAGTCATGTAGTTTGGAAAGCCCCAGCTTTGGTCCCAAGCTACATTGAGTTCACTGATCAAGACCAGAATACATTCAGGGACTTTCCAATTTCCCTTGGTACCCTGGGTAGAGAAAACTAAAGTCAACTAAGGCCCCTGTCCTGGCTGGTATCCCAGGAAATTGGTGCATATGGCCATCAGTTGAGGGCAGAATTGAGCTTAGCTGAGGTACTCCCTACTGCAGTACAGGCTATTAATGTCCAAGGCTTGCATAGAAAAATGTTCACTTGAGCAAGGTACTGGACAACTGCCAATATTACCATCCACTTTCCTGCCTTTGGGAAGAAAATTTTAGATTTTTTAAAAAGTAAATTATTTTATTTCTATTCACAATGCAGTGCAAATTAAGGGAACAGAAATGGACTCATGACCGTAGATGCTCTGTCAAAAAGTCAGGACAGACTTGATGGGCTGAATGGCCTCCTTCTGCACCGTAGGGATTCTGTGATTCTATTCTGTGATTCTATTCTATGATTCTAAGATGTGCTGCATGCATTGGCAAACCTGTGGTTAGATGAGGGTGCCTGAAGTTCAAAATAATCACTCTTTTAAACTCAAATGCTGGAACTTCACTGAATGTATTTCTCAGGTCACACCATGTGCTGCAGACTGATATCTTGTTAATTTAATGCAAAGACTGTAGTGCTGAAAGGAATAATGTGGCACTCTGGATATTTATGTATGCATAAATATCCAACTCCTAAATCTTATGGAGGGATAATATAACAATATTACACCAGTGGAGCTCTGCAGCATGGTTTGAACCTCTGGAATGTTGCGGAGGTACCAGGAGGAAGCCAGACAGGCAGACAAACAGGTGAGTGCAGAGTTAAACAAACCATAATAACAAGAAAACTAGCTTAGATAAAATAAAACAAAGGAAAACGTAAGTTAGCAAACCCCTGGCCAAGAGTCTCTGGGAGAGAAGACTCTAGTGGCAGATCGACTGGCAATGTGAACAAACATCAATAGTGCCATGGACAGACAGCTCAGGCTTATTACAATTCAATAAGACCTGATAGGTATCAGAGGTCTTGACTGAAAGAAAGAGAATAAAAATGAAATTGTTCAACAGAAATGTGAGTGTATTCAACAAAGTTTAGTGCAGAAAACAATGAGAATAGACATTGCAATCCAAAAAACAAAAGAGTAGATCATTCCTCTGCTCACATTGCATCAATGCTCAGAGTTATGGTATATATCTACTTCTAGACCAACATATAGAAGCAAAACCACATGTCAGATAAGATATTTAACAAGACGGAAATCAATGCATGTAGCCATGTCGCCAACATTTGAAGTCCTGAGCCTCCAAATTCATCTTCCCAGCATACTCACATCTGCTGCATGAGATAACTAGTGCAATCTCCAATAAAGACTGCTACATTCAGTACTCTGCTGTACTCTGACATTGTGGCTGGGTTTAATGCCAATGATATTAGTTCAGTTAATTCCTAACTGTGGTCATAAAATTCTGCACAGCATACGGTTAACTGCAAAGGACCAATGCTTTTTTCCCTCAGAAAAAAAGTAACTAACTACTAAAAGGAACTATTTATCCCAAAGGTTTTAAATTCTTTCATGGAAAAGTAATTATCTTGCTATAGAAACATTATGACTATGTCATTAACAATTGAAATATTCCCAGTGTTAATCAGGTACACATGTAGGGGTTACTTAACGGCCATGGTGGTGGTCTCGTCCATCACTCAGAGAAAGCTAGTGGTAACCCTGCCACAGCCAGCTCTGGCCCTGATAGGATTAAATCCTAACCTTCCTCACCCTGACTTAATCAGGATGAGTTAGGAAGGTGATGGACTCTCTCACCCCGTATCTTCCTGCCCAACTGAATGTCATCCTTGTTTCTAGCCCATTTCCAGGATTGGGTGGGGGGTGGAGAGAGGCTATTAAATTTCACACATACCTTGACCCCAAAAAAGAAAATATCCAGTAGTGTTGGAATAAATTATTCCTATTTATTTTTGCAACATAACAAATAAAAACATAGCACCGTTATTAGCAAAGAGTGCACGTTTGAGGCAGAAGCTGGTGCTGTGTTTGATACCAGTAAGCTGTGTCGATCTATGTTTTTACCTTTTAAAATGCTATCTGACCTGATTATTATTGAAAAGGTTTAGAGTATGAAGCGGAGTCTTATGCATTGATGGGTAAAGCATCCAGTGCCAACCAGCCAAGTGTGGAACATTGACAACCGGTAGTGACATATTAGTCAGAAGAGGCAGGGACCTTGGAGGAGGGGGATGCTAGGAATGTCACTCAGAAGCTTCTATTGAGTAAACTGTGGCTATCCTTTGGGAAAGCTGATAATTAAAGAAGTAAACTTGATGAGCCAACTAGGAGGATCTTGTTCATCAATGTCAATTGATTAGTATTCACCATAGAAGAATGAAGAGCCAGTTAGGCAAATAATTGATCAACAATTAAGAAAACCTAAAGTAAAACTCAAACAGCCCCGATTAGGCAACCCTAGTAATTTTGTTGTAAGCTTGAAATATAGGTTAGCAAAGTCAGAATGTTCAATTAGACAATCAGTCAGGGAAGAGATGCCCATCAGGGAACAAATAATGAGCATATCTGGAGAGGCTGTCAAGAGAAATCTGAAAATACTATTGAAATAAACTTGAAATATATGCTGAAGTCTGGAGAATGAAGACAAGCAAAGGCTGAAGAGATAATTATCAGATAAACATTGGCCCTTGTGGTTGTCATTCAGTTCCTGACCTCATTACAGCCATGGACAAATGGTGAGAAGAGAGTGAATGTCCTCGACATCAAGGCAGCATTTGGCTGAGTATGGCATCGAGTAACTCTGGTCAATGTACTGGGAGATCTTATTTAAAATGTGGAATTGCGTAGTACAATTCTTTCATTTGATAACTGGGAGAATTAATTTATTTTCAAAAGTTACTGATCTGCATTAAGATCATAAAGACATCAATGGCTTCTGCTGTGTTTGAAGATGTTGCCATCCATCCTATGCATCGCTCCCAAGATTCTGAGGGAGCTCGCTGCGCAACCTCCTCCAGGCTGTTCATGGATGTGGAGAGATTGAATTTCCACCTGATGGTCACCAAAGGCCATCATAACTGACCAAGATGGTCCGGACAGAGATTGCTGTGGAAGTAAACGGCTGTGGACTCCAGCCAACAGACAGGATCCAATGTTGATAAAGGCTGAATGGCATCTTCTGCACTGCAAGGGTGAGTTTGAGTTTCATCAGTCAAGAAGTGGATGAATGGGTGGTGGGAAAAGTAGGGGCACTAACTGGTTAAGTGCTAGGATGGGAGTTGACGTGATTCCCCCCCCCCTCCCCCCAGTTCATCACCCAAACTTGTCTGGAACCCTCCTCAAGCCAAGGTGTTGAGTGGATATTGTACAGACAGCAGCTAGTGCCTCCCATTCAATAGACCTATCAGTCTCTGATTAACATAGAACATAGAAAGCCACAGCACAAACAGGCCCTTCGGCCCACAAGTTGCGCCGATCATATCCCTACCTCTAGGCCTATCTATAGCCCTCAATCCCATTAAATCCCATGTACTCATCCAGAAGTCTCTTAAAAGACCCCAACGAGTTTGCCTCCACCACCACCGACGTCAGCCGATTCCACTCACCCACCACCCTCTGAGTGAAAAACTTACCCCTGACATCTCCTCTGTACCTACCCCCCAGCACCTTAAACCTGTGTCCTCTCGTAGCAACCATTTCAGCCCTTGGAAATAGCCTCTGAGAGTCTACCCTATCCAGACCTCTCAACATCTTGTAAACCTCTATTAGGTCACCTCTCATCCTTCGTCTCTCCAGGGAGAAGAGACCAAGCTCCCTCAACCTATCCTCATAAGGCATGCCCCCCCAATCCAGGCAACATCCTCTGCACCCTTTCAATGGCTTCAACATCTTTCCTGTAATGAGGTGACCAGAACTGCGTGCAGTACTCCAAGTGGGGTCTAACCAGGGTCCTATAAAGCTGCAGCATTATCTCCCGACTCCTAAACTCAATCCCTCGATTAATGAAGGCTAGTACGCCGTACGCCTTCTTGACCGCATCCTCCACCTGCGAGGCCGATTTAAGAGTCCTATGGACCCGGACCCCAAGGTCCTTCTGATCCTCTACACTGCTAAGAATGGTACCCTTCATATTATACTGCTGCTTCATCCCATTGGATCTGCCAAAATGGATCACTACACACTTATCCGGGTTGAAGTCCATCTGCCACTTCTCCGCCCAGTCTTGCATTCTATCTATGTCTCGCTGCAACTTCTGACATCCCTCCAAACTATCCACAACACCACCTACCTTGGTGTCGTCAGCAAACTTACCAACCCATCCCTCCACTTCCTCATCCAGGTCATTTATGAAAATGACAAACAGCAAGGGTCCCAGAACAGATCCCTGGGGCACTCCACTGGTCACTGACCTCCATGCAGAGAAAGACCCCTCCACAGCCACTCTCTGCCTTCTGCAGGCAAGCCAGTTCTGGATCCACAAGGCAACAGCCCCTTGGATCCCATGCCCTCTCACTTTCTCAAGAAGTCTTGCATGGGGGACCTTATCGAACGCCTTGCTGAAGTCCATATAGACCACATCCACCGCTCTTCCTTCGTCAATGTGTTTGGTCACATTTTCAAAGAACTCAACCAGGCTCGTAAGGCACGACCTGCCCTTGACAAAGCCGTGCTGACTACTTTTGATTGGCTAGCAACTCTCAGTGGGCAGATTACAGTGATGAATATGCATATATTCGTCACTGTAATCTGCATCTTGCTCTGCACCTTATCTGGATTTCCCTGAGAGAGTGTGAGGATTGAAAGGACAGCTAGGTAACCTGAATCAGGGGACAATCCGGCAGTAAGGGATTCTCCTCAGCATCATTGGAAACCTCACCTTCTCTCCTCTTATGCTTGAAGGACAAAAGGGTTCACAATGTCAGGGGTAGATCCAAGAGGAGAGGTGGAGTGCTGGTGAGTCATCTGCTGACTGAACCAGGGCTGGAAGTCCTGGAGCTGACAGGGGAGCAGGGCATCGGTTCATATCTGACTCTGAGTTTAGATTGTGGGCATGGAGAGCGAGGAGAAATTGTGCTGGTACTAACCTAGCAGCAGACTTGCCATGTTGGGAGTACAACGAGCAAACTCGAGTGTGTTTGCTTGTTGGATCTTGAAGGGATCCCTCGTACAAAGGCACTTACTGCCTGATTGAGGGATTTAGCATCAGGAAAGGGGGACTGGCACGCTGACCACAAGCACCCCCCCTTCCCCCACTTTACCTTTGCTACCACCCCTCCTCTTCTCCGACTCCCTTCCCTTGGCCCTCTATCCATCATCACCCAAACTTGCCTGGAACCCTCCTCAAGCCAAGGTGTTGAATGTGTATTGTACCGGCAGCAGCCACCCCCTCCCAGTGGTGCTACCATTCAATAGACTTGCCAGTCTCTGATTGGCTAGCAGCTCTCAGTGGGCAGGACTCCCATGCCGTGGGATGGCCTGCCGCTGCTCTCTTAAGTGCCGCGGGTGGTACATGATGTGGTGGGTCTTCCCGAAAAGAGGCAAGGCAGGGCTCTTGCTGACTATTCAGCAGAGTGACTGAGACCCACGTTGCCCCAAAATCCGGCCAACATTTCCAGTCAATGACTTTCCAACCTTTCTGAACAGTCCACAGAAATACATCAAAATTTAAGAGAGCACAAGGAAAGGCGATTAGGGTATCTGGCAAATAAGGACTCCTGTATATTTAGTTATTTGTCCTTATAACATTATATATTCATACATAAATATATATAACTGCTCTGCCTACTGTAGTGGGTAACTGTTACCTCCAGCCTATGTAGAAAGGGCTGAATAGGATACTCTATGGGTGGTAGAGCCTTGATTTACTTGTAAAATGTGTCATAAAATAATTAAATATTATATAGCCTATACATTGCGTGTTCAGACTGAATCAAATTATTGGCATATGCACACATCAAAGTTATTCCTGTCTGCTTTAAAACAAATCCATTAGAATCCTTAATCAAAGATAGGTTTTTAGCATTCATGTGAGGATCTTCAAATTTGACTTAAGCTGGGTCTTCCTCCACATGTGCAGTGCCTTTGATTCTTACAGCAGAAATACCTGTTGTAAAAACCTTTAAAGACTTCCTCTGTTGATCTCAATGACCCGTTTCACTGGGGATTTATTACACACTAATCTCTGTTAAATATACATTGAAATGTCACTCACTCTGAAGTCAGAGCATAAAGCTGCAGTTAGATTTTATGGTGTTGCTGAGTTACTTTGTCTACCTTCAATTCATGCCTCATCAAATCATTCACTCTAAATTATTTAACTTGTAAGGTAAATAAAGACTATTAGACTTCTGTAGGAGGTCAGCCCTGAGGTCTGCTCAAGTGAGTACAACCTTCAGATTTAATAAGGCAGATCTGGAGACTAAAATTGAAGATGAAATTGTGCTGTATGGCTGAAGGGCTCTTTCACACAAAGAAATAACAGTACACGCTGAAGTCCCCTGATATTCATTTTGCTAGAATATCAATGATAATGTAAGATAAACATAAGATTGAGTCAAAAGGACGATTAAACATATTGGTTTGGGTTTCGCGGTCAGTGGCAAAGAAACATCGCTTGCCACTTATTACATTTTTGCTTGCCCACAGAATTTCTGTGGGTTTTTACACTGCGATTTGCGGTAAATAGTAATCAAAACAGCACAGAGTTCTCTCTGGGGGATCTAGCACCTGTGTGAATAGGGCAAGAAACAGCATTTCTCCTCAGCCAGATTGATGAATCCTCATTGAGGCACGTGTAGTCAAAACCAGCATGTTAAAATATTCAATTCAATAGAAAGTCACGTTTTAACGCAAATGTCTGTTATGATCGGATTTTTCAGCTTCTTATTCTGGAAGAGATCTCGCTGGCTGCAATGGTCTTTGTTCAAAAAACATTCATTTACATGCTATTTACAAAGGTGATGGGGAGGTGATGGCCTAGTGGTATTATCGCTAGACTATTAATCCAGAAACTCCGCTAATGTTCTGGGGGCCCGGGTTCGAATCCCGCCATGGCAGATTTTGAATTTGAATTCAAACAAAAACATCTGGAATTAATAATCTACTGATGACCATGAAACCATTGTCAATTGTCGGTAAAACCTACCTGGTTCACTAATGTCCTTTAGGGAGGGAAATCTGCCTCCTTATCTGGTCTCGCCTACCAGTGACTCCAGAGCCATTGCAATGTGGTTGACTCTCAACTGTACTCCAAGGGCAACTAGGGATGGGCAATAAATGCTGGCCAGCCAGCGACACCCATGTCCCACAATGAATAAAAAAAGATAAAACTAACATATCGCTAGAGCTACCCTCTGAGATGTTATCCAGACATCCTCTCTCAGTGAGTGACATCACTGTACTATAGCTTTGTTTGCACATGCTCAGTATCCTCTTATTAGAGCCTTTCCCCAAGTTCACCCTTCCCACAAACCGTTAACCTCAGGTGCTATTTACAGTTTCCAATCAACTCCTACTCCCCTCACCAACACCCCCCCCCCCCCCCCCCCCCCCCCACAAGCCATTGTCACCAAAGGTGTCAATCACCAACTGTGTTTTTAGCTCACACCCCATAACATTTTTTTTAATCCTTGAAGGTGGCATGACAAGTTCAGAAGGGTGATCCTTACAGGATCATTTGCTTCATTGAGAATTAGAATACAAAAGCAAAAAAGTTATGTTAAACTTTATGAAACACTGGTTAAGCCTCAGCTGGAGAACTATGTTCAATTCTAGGCACCAGATTTTAGTAAGAAAGTCAAAGTCTTGGAGAGGATTCACAAGAATGGGATCATGGTTTGAGACTTTAACTATGTGGAGGAGCTGGTGTTGTTCGCCTAAGAGTACAGGAGGTTAAGAGGAGATTTTATAGAGTAGATAAGGAGAAACTATTTCCAATGGCAGAAGGGTTGGTAACCAGATGGCATAGATTTAAAGTGATTGTCAAAAGAACTGGGGTGACACGAGGAAACATTTTTCCATGCAACAAGTTGTTGTGATCTGAAATGCACTGCCTGAAAGGGTGATGGAAACAGATTCAATAATAACATCCAAAAGAGAATTGGATAAATATTTGATAGGAAAAAGATAACAGAACTATGGGGAAAGAGTGCAGGGAGTGGGATTAATTTGATAGTTCTATCAGAATGCCAACAATAGGCTGAATGGATTGTGTGCTGTTTAATTCTATATGTATCTATGTGTATATAAAAAGTCAAGCTTTGCTTGATCTGCTTTTCAATATTATTACGTTACTATCCTGATTGAAGATATGCACAGAACCATTTCAATGTCCTGACAAGCAAAGACCCGTTTAATCAATATCTCTGAGAAAACACAATCTGTTTGAGAGAGCTTGCGATGTATAAATTGATTGCTGTGCTTCCTGCATTACAACAGGAACTACACTTCAAAAGTACTTAATTGGCTGCAAAATGTCTTGGGATATCCCAAGGTCAAGAAAGATGCAATATAAATATAAGCCTATCTTTTCTTTATAAATGTGATGCTGATCTAGTTATCTCTCGACATATTGGATTAGCCACTATATACTGATCTCTTCCATCTCCTTCAAGGTACAGTAAAATCTTTTTCCCTGTTCTGTAAATATTGTTTTTTTTCATATGTCTTAATGTTTAACCAAAGGCTAATACCGCTTATTTCACCCTTATTTAACTTTCCTGGATCCAACCTACCCGGAGGAGGTAGTGGAAGCAGATGCAATAGTGACTTTTAAGGGGTGTCTTGGCAAATACATGAATAGGATGGAATAGAGGGATATGGTCCCCAGAAGGGTAAGGGGTTTTAGTTCAGGTGGGCCGCATGGTTGATGCAGGCTTGGAGGGCCAAAGGGCCTGTTCCTATGCTGTAATTTTCTTTGTTCTTTTGTTCATTATCTCCTGTGACCCCAAATACAACTCCCATATAGCCCTCATTGCTAAAGCCTGGCCTCAGCTTTTGTACCAAATATATGCTTTGCCTTCAACAATTCTCATTTTCCTATAAATTCCAAGTATACTTAAGATTTGAACACTATTCCCTTTTAAAGAGAAGGTTCTTCTCGCACTTCCCTCTTCATGACTGGACAGGATACAAGAAAAAGCGCATTGCCTGACAATAGATCTGTCCCTTAACTCTAGTCTCCAATGCTCTCTCATTGAAAACACTTTTTGTCTTTAATTTCTTTCTTCTTCCTTTGAGTTACAAATACACCAACTTGACACTATTGTTGCTTTCTATATCTCCACCATATTGAATACAAAGCTCATTCTTCTTGCATTATGGGCTTTTGGAATGTACAATACCCTGCGTTAAAGGATGGATGTTAAAATGAAAACATGATGTAAACACCTCTATGCCGTATCCCACTAAATCCTGCAGAGTTGTTATAATAAAAAACTGTTACCTTTGTTTAAAAGATGTTCATTTTCTTCAAACACTAAAACAGAACTATATTGAAATTAGCTGTCAGCATCACCATCATGTCAGCAATATTAGTCAGATTTTTAAAAAAATGCTGTCTTTCAGTGTTGAAGAGAACTCACATTGTCAGCTAAAGGTACAACAGAGTCTGTTATTGAATTAAACATGCTAGAAGATCTCTGGTTTTAATTGAGTTGAGTCGCTGAATTTAGTTGATTGCAGATGAGACAGGATCAAACAGAACTCCGGCTTCCGATCACTATTCTGTCCCCAACTGGAAGGTCCACTCAAACTGATGAAAGTCTGAGACTGAAAAATCAAACTGAGATTGAACTTGGCAACAGCATTGTCCATTAGGGAAGGTTATCTCAGTTGGCTGGGTGGTGAGTGAGTGGTTCAGAATAATACCAACATCATGGGTTGATTCCTGTTTAGGCTGAGGTGGACTTGGGACCTGACTCCACCCACTGCCCCAAGAGTGAAAGGAAATGACAAACCACCACTGACAAAAACTGCCAAGAAAATGGCTCAAGGTGAAGCATCAGCAGACAATGAGCCAAGGGTCTGCCTTTGGGCAGAGTATGGAATAGAATAGAACAATGGCAAACACGGCTGAATAGTCTGTTGGCACCCACTGACTAGATTTCCAAATGAGGAATGACCACTTGCAGGAGGTCCTGGAGGGCTGCCAGTATTTCAGCTTGCAGCTGGGGAATTGCATCCATTTTGTTTCAAGATTTATTGGAGGTGGAATTGGCCTTGGGGCAGTAGCACAAAAAGCAAGCAATTGGAAACCAGCAGCATGTTTTATTCCCCAAATAACCAACTTCAGAATATCAGGCGGCTGTAAAAGGAATTGTTTGTTAAGGGCTAAAAAAGTCATCCTTCCAATTCTGTAATAACTCTTGGTAACTTCGAGATCAAATAACTGCAGTAAGTCCAATGTACACTCCATTGAAAAATAAAGATTCTAAATGTACCATTTTTTTTAAAATGAGGAAAGTAACAGGAGGTTTGCTGAACCAATGTTCTTTTTAAAGGAAGATTGGAAAATACCAGACTAATCTCTGGACATTAATCATTCTTCAAACACATGACTTGAATGAGTAATGCAGTGCTGGACAAAAGTGTTTGTACTTTGGCATGGTGAAACTTACATTGATACTCTTAGTCCCTTTAACAATGGATATCCTTACACTTTTTGTTAACTATTATATATCTTATACGATCTTAAAACAATCCTCTTACTGAAGACAGCTCACAAGTGAAATTTTCATATCACATTTCTCTTATTGTAATTGGCATCAATTAGTTACTATCATAAAATATTCAGCAACTGGACTCCCGAGTAGTAACTTGTTAATGTTTAAGCTCATGTATCCCTTTTTAGACTCCTGAACAAGAGCAACTCTCCACAGGGACTCCCAACTCACGAGAATGCCGTTTACTAAGCTGATGAGTAGCATATAAAATATTGAACAAGAGAATACAATTAAGTGATCAACCAGTAGCAGTTCCTATTGCTGCTACCATAGTGATGAACATAAAGCATGACCTTAAAAATATATGCAAGGGTTCCAGTAAGATCAGCAACAAACTATCTTAAATATATATCACATAATTAAACTGAATTACTCTGTATTATTACTCTTTGCACTTCACTCATCTCAAAGTGACACCTCTCAATTAGTGCTTTACACATCTTAAGAAAACCATTGAACAATGACACAGCCACAATGGAATAGTCAATTAGGAAACAAGCACCAATTGACACGCTAGACAGTGCCTGTGACATAAGGAAGTATTGATTGTGAGACACACAATCCAGGTTCAGGATTCTTGTTTTAATAGAGAATTTGAATATTTGCATCATCAGCAACAAAGCCAATCTCAAAAAGGACTGTTCCTCCTTATGAAAGATCATTACCATTTGTGGCATGAGCTATTAAAACCTGGACAGATCATTGAGGTTCAATGTGGTAGCTGGCTTCTGTTATCAATATCTAAGAGAATGTTCAGAGTCCAGCTCTATTTAAGGACAACCTTGTATTCTAGATTAACAGGAGATGACAAGCCCAACAGTTCATGAATTTTCCTTGCATGATTGATTTGATCCATTGGACCAAATACACTGTAATGAGGATGTGCCAAAATGCACAACAAAAGGCATTTTCTGAATAAATCAGAACTAAGAAGCATAATGTGCAGTGTACTATAATCTTGCAACTAATTATGCTTGGAATTACTAGAACATTGCAATTAAATTCCAAGAACCATGTCATATACTCTGCATAGTCTAGTTAATTACTTTGTTTTGCAAGTGTTGTGAAGTTGTGAAAAGGTTATGAAAATAGAGATTGATAAGCAATTTATTTTAACTCAAGAATCAGAGAAGTGTTTCTTATATTCTATTTGTAGAACTGATCTGATGAAACTACAAACCCCAGTTATTTTTTTAATGTATAGTCACGAAGCATTTAATTTTATTCAACTAAAAAGTTATAGTCCAGTAATTGACTTTTATTAATCAGCTGTATCATTTCTAACTAACATAATTTGAATTATATTAAATAATATTTATTTGTCACCTATTTTCAACAAAAGAAAGTTGTTTGGCCTGCACAAATGAAATCTTCAGTGATGTATCAACTTCCACTACATCCCCAATTTTTCCACAATTATCTGCTAAATAAAATTAAACTGCAGAAGCCTGTTATAATAACAAAGTTATTTCTAAATATAACAAAGTTATTATATTTAGAAAATAAAAATAGTTAAGACCCCAACCCTAAAAGAGGAGATTATAATGGCATATTTTATATGGATTCTTCACTATTGAGTGAACTAGTTAGCACTGCTGTCTCTCAGCGCCGGGGACCCGGGTTCAATTCTCAGCTTGGGTCACTGTCTGTGCGGAGTCTCCACGTTCTCCCCCAGCCTGCTTGGGTTTCCCCGGGTGCTCCCGTTTCCTCCCACAGTCTGAAAGACGCGCTGGTTAGGTGCATTGGCCATGCTAAATTCTCCCTCAGTGTACCCGAACAGGCGCTGTGTCTGGCGACTAGGGGATTTTCACAGTAACTTCATTGCAGCGTTAATGTAAGACTACTTGTGACAATAATAAATAAACGCTGATAAATCATGAAACTGTAAATACTGAGTAAATTGTATCATCTCTGTTAGAAAGGGCTACGTACTTTTAACATTGGATACTTTTCATTGGATAAGTACTTCAAATTTGGATTAAAGTTCACAAGGTTTGAAGAACCAATCCTCCCAAATGCAAGTGGGAAAGATTCCAAACCATTAATAACTTGGCATGTATGCCAGAGTATCAATAAAGGAAAATGTAGCTCTTCCAAATTCCCAGCATACTGACAGCGAATCACATGTACATGTGTCAAATAAGAATTGAATACATAACCCTTCCTCATGATTGTATTTCAACAACTTAGCAATCTAACCCAAATAAGCTGTCCAACCAACCTGTTTCCAATCCCTTCACCAATTTAAAAACTTCATCATGTTGGACAGAATTTTCAGAAAACAATTTAAGTGTCATAACGGTGAGAAAACCGGAATGATCGGTGCTGGTGTTTTGGCATTGCAATCTTCCGACACCCCTGTGAAACCAGCTTCAGAGCGCCGGCTGCCATCCACCATTTCGCCAGGGCACCCCGATCGCCCCAGTGAACTTGGAAACCTCCTTCACCCCCCACAGACATTGGACCAACCCACCGCTTCATCGGCAGCATGTTCTTCCCTCACACTGACACGAAGCACTGGCATCAAAACCCTCCTGGTGTATCCCCTGGCAGACCCTTCCCCACCCACCCTGTCCTGAGCCCCTTCACGAACCACCCTCTGCCTGCATAGGCCACTCCCCCGCCCCGGGCATAGCCTCTGTAGATCCGACCTCACTTGGGGTCCCACACCCTTGGCATTGCCTCTGTCACAGTGCCCAACTGACATTGCCAGTGTGGCAGGTGGGCACTGCCCAGCCATGCCCCTGACCACCCAGGGGCTTCAATGACCTCTGATCCCCCTGACATGGCCTTGATGCCTGGCCTCTGCTAGTGGAGACCAGTAGTGATGTGCCTGGCTTGACATCTTGCCAGAGAGGTGGCAAGCATCTGGGAGAGGGAAGCAAGCGTGCCGAACTTCCTAATGATATGGAAATCCAGTCAATCTGATGCTAATAAGCTTTGCGCCCAAAAAAAGGGGCTGGGAAGATAGCAATTTGTTTTGCAGCAGGCACGAATCGGATTTTTAGCTTCACACATTTTCCCAGCTCACTGCGCCAATCGACAGGTGTGGCGAGGTGATAAAATCCTGCTCATTGTCACTAACTCTCTGGTTCTCAAAATCCTGATAACTAACTGAAGCCCTAAAGCTGCATATCATTCTGATCATCCTCCTGATATTCATTGGTATGAAGGGGCATAAAAATTCAACAGATGGGGGTGATTCTCACCTTGCACAGATCACACCAAGCTTGGTGTGCGAGCCTAAAGATCAGTGTCGCGCATAGCGCCAAATATTTTGCGAGTCTCCCGGTCCCTTCTTAATAGTGTGAACCGGATGGCACCCAGAAAGGGGGCAAGGCCATATTTAAAGTAGCATTTAAATATGCATAGCCTGTTCCAATCACAGCATACGGAAGTCTCCGGCCTTTGGACATGGCGCGATAACGGCATGAATCACTACCGGTCTCCACTGGCAGAGACCTGGCGTGATGGTCCATGACTGACATCCTCTACCTGCAACATTTCAACCAATTACTTATCCAGTATATCTGTCCTATAGATTATCTGACCTCTTTCAATGGCCTTCCATAAAGCACTTTGTGGAAGTTTTTTGTTTGGAACTCCAGCTATGTGATGTGAACAGAGCGGTTATCATCCATGACACTGGTCAGATCTTCAAGGGACTCAGTCAGGTTATTGAGTAGAGAGCTCCATTTTCTGAGACCATTTAATGCGTTGAAGCTATGGTCCAGAATGGAATGATGCCAAGCGTGAAGTCAGTGGAGCCGATATTGGCAATTGGATCCAATTTTCAATGAGTGGGTGGGTTTTGAATGTGTTCAAATCTTGCTGTTTAAGTTTTCTTCAGAGTGAAACATATTGACCTGATTCAGAAACTGTTCTCTTGCGGTTATGAAGTGTATATGAATTACCCAGGAGGTGAAAATGTTATTTGTTATAAATGGCTGTTTATTTGTGCAGGGTTTAAACTGATATGAAAAGTCACAGACTGGAGGCAATACTTCCCTGTCCAAGTCACTCCCAAATAGTGACTAGGAGATTATAATGTTTTCTTTAGACACCATTCATGGTTAAATTTATAAAGAATTAATTCACAATTTTGTTACAATTAGTACCCAGAGGAAATCTTCCCCATAGATTGCCAAAGAATAATAAAGTATCACTGACAGTGGACTAATAATAAATGCTGTAACTGGCAACCAGGGGATTACCTTTAAGCATATGGGGGAGAAGGGAATAGAGGGTTATGCTAATAAGAGTTAGATTAGAAAGGATGGGAGGAGGCTCCAGTGCAGCATTAATACCAGACTGGTTGGATTGAATGGACTGTTTCTCTGCTGTATGCTCTATGTAATGTTATGTGAATGAAAAACTAATATAAAAGGTGGGGTATGAAAACAAAATGAAATTTAATATAAATGCTAAGTAACACCAAAGAATCAGAAAGAATGCGACTAAATTTACAGCAGTTAAAAGCTCACAAAATATAGGAGCCAGAAAAATTAAAACTGGAAGAGGAAGGAAGGAGAGCATTAAAAGCCTGAGTTTTGGGTGAGCAACATAATTTGCCTCTATGTGCAGAATCTTCTAAAAAAATATTTATTTTAGCC